>NW_015386411.1:286154-318266 GCF_001527695.2 Protobothrops mucrosquamatus
TAGTAGCATCAAAAACAGCTCCTCCTTTGAATAAAATTTAATTGTAAATTATATCTACATATAATATAAATTATATTATATGTAGGGGTACCATGTTTCATAATTGAACCTTGCATATTCCATTTTTAATATTTATCTATTCTTTCAAAGAATTAAAAATGAGTGAACTCAATTGATCATTAACATCTCTCAATTTATTTTAAGGAAACTTTTTCCTCATTTTATAAACTGAAAATTCAATTCACTTTAAGTTGAAATTATGTGATGCTTTGGGCCCAGCTTTAGAAGTTGGACATCATTAGTCATCATCAAATGTATGTTTTCAATGTTTCCTTATTTGACTGAGAATAACAGAATAAATGAAACAGTTATATTTCTACTGAAACTAATTGTAATAAGGAATCGCACCAGGAAAGATCCAACTGAGTAAAAGGTAACATTTCAAAACTAACAGCAAAGTAAAAGCAAAACAATGAAGCCTAGAAGATTGAATTCTGAATTCTCTATGGAACTGGAAATTCCACTCTATTGATGCTTCTGTATTTTTCCCCAAAAAATGTCAAGATGTTTACATGTTATGTATCTATAGAAAAGTTACCAAATTTAGCTTGCTCTTCTCCAGCTTTCTCAACTTCTTCTAGAGCCAGTTCTACTTCTTGATTTTTCATCTATTAGAAAAAATGCAAACAATATTAGTAATTGCTGGAAACAAAATAAAATCACATGGATCAAAACATAATGTTGTTTAAAATAAGATATAGTTTATTACAGATAAACCCCTAATATCAACACCCCATTTTAGTCTCATGATACAAGTTATAAACATGCCAAAAATCTAAGATAAGCTTTATGTAATTATACCCTTCTACAAGGGTATACAAGTAAAAAAAAAACCCTCAGAGTTTTTATTAATCCAAAACAACTACAACTCTATGTTTATTATGGAAAAGTGTGTTTGTCCCATTTTCATCCAACTACTAGATTTACCATACAAAATGACTGTACATGAATTGGCAAAGGCAAATGTTGTTGTTGTTTTTTCTCATTACTTCTCAGGAAATCTTTCTTCTTAGGTCACTTGCCTTCTTCACTACTTCTAGCCTCATAATTGCTTTTATATTACAGTATTTAAATATTTAACAAACCATGCTCATTTCTATTACTATTTGTGGGTTTACTTTCTAAAGTGCTACAGGACTATTGACATACATCTGTAAATATTTTAGAGGTTCCAGGAATATTATAAACACAAACAGAACACGTTCCAATGCTTACTTATGGAATTATAGTGCAAGAGGGAAGAGCCTATTCAACTAGCCTGTCCAGGCAACTGAGTGATAACATAAGCTTTCAGAGGGAACCACGGGTTATTCCCAAAGCTCTGGTATATAGTTCAATGGAGCCCTTGTTCATAGCTTGTAATGAAGGACTCAGACTGGATCGTGTCAATGTGGATTCTCTCTTTATGGATTCCACAATCTCCGCACCCCAGTTTATAGGGAAGCACTAGGAGATAAAATGATGCAAGGGGTGCCAAGAAGAGTAAATCTAAAAAGGGACAAGTGATAATCTTTATTAGGACTTTCCTTGTTATTATGTCTGCAGATAACCCGATAGATGAAATCCGATAGATGAAATCCATTAAAGAACTTCAAGGCAAGAATTCTTCCTTAAAGAACATTTTATTCAGGAAACAAAGTATCGGCACTACGTAGCTGAACCCAAAACTAGATTCCCTTCCCCCAGATACAAAGTAACAAGTTGCAAGTCCCACCCCCATGAAGCAGTCATAAATCACATTCTCCAATTAGCCTGGAGCGGGGCTCTCTCCCCAGCTCCTCAGCCCACCAAAATGTTATCGGTGTATGTCCTTGAGTTCCTATGGAGCTGCGTTGTTATTATGGCTAGCTGAGCTCAAGCATTCACCCCATCCCCCCTTCAACACCTAATTTCTAAACAGAAGAAAAAACATGTTAAAAGCAAAGTAAAAATGGCTGCAATTTCTATCAATTGTCAGAGCAGGAACATCCAATGTTACAGCGTTGACACCATCAGTGGCCTTGTTTCACGTAACCAGTCTTTTCTGGGTAAATAAGAGTCTGGAGTGCCCCTGAAAGGCCTCTGTGAGGGCTATTCAAAGAATCTGTTGGATAACATTATTTGGATTTGTTCTAAGCTGGACTCCTGTTGGGCAGGTCCTATGGAAATAAGTGCACAATCTTGCTCCATTGTGTGGGATGACTTTTAGGTCCTAAGGAAATGCACAAGGTCCTTGCAGCTGTGAGTTGTGCATCATGTTCCTCCTGGCTAGTTAAGGTTTTTGGAAGATGGCATATAGTTGGATATAAATAGAGGTTAACACCTGTTCACAAGAGGGGATGAGTTTGCCTGTCTTAAAAGAAGCAACAGGCTACCCGCTTCTCAAAAAACCATCCTTGGATCTGACAGAGTTGAAAAAATTTCAGTCTCCAACTTTAAAATTTTAAGGGAAAATTGTTGAAAGGCTAGGCACTCCGTTTCAAAGGATTATTGAAGAAAAGCAGATTATCAGGACTCTTTTCAGTCTGGATGTACACCAGGTTACAGCACAGATATAGCATTTACCTCCACCTGGAATCTTCAACTACTCCAGGATGCAGTGGCACATATAGTTCTGGGCACTCTGAGGTCTGTGTTAGATTACTGGGAAATGAGTTTATATTGATTGCCAGTTTCTTTCCAGGTGCAATTCAAAGCACTAGTTATCACAATTAAAGACCTGAATGGCACAGAGCCAAATTATCTATATTCTATAGGACTATTTCTCCCTGTGGATATATATCCATTCCACCAGATCAGATAAGGTGGGTGCATTCCAGTCCTCTTTACTAAACAATATAATCTGGTGTACCTTCTTTGCAGCAATCACCTATGCTACAGAACAGCCTTTCCCCTGAGATCTGGAAGACCCCTACCCTGTTAGTTTTCTGGCAGGCCATGAAGACTTAACTCTTCCCTCAAAAGCTGGATGGAGATAGGAGTTGAGCACAACATATGTGTAATTTAATACAGGATTACTGGGATATCTTGATGGCATATTATGTATTTTTGTGGGAGAGGAGTATTTTTCATGTATTCATAATGGTTTGATGATTGCTAGACACTTAGGATTATATTCAATATAAGTAAATAAAGTATTATAATAAATGTTTATAAAAATGTTATTTAGAAATCTTAACGATATATCAGTACTGACCTTCATTAATGATTGAGAAATTTTAAAAAGTTGAATTAAATGTCCAGGAGTCTCATCTTTCAAAGCATTACCATCAACCTAAAATATATAAAATATAAATATTTGAGAAGTACACATTAAATACTTTTAATTACTGACATATTGAATATATCATGCAAAGTACCTTGGCCACAGTCTCAAACAAACTATCTGCTAGTTCCTCCTGACGAGGCAAAGCATCAGGATCTACTCTCATAATTTTCTTCCATTCCAAAATAGGTGCCATCCTGAGTATTCATTTACTTCTGAAAAAAATTAATCACATTGAAAAGGTTTCATTACATTTACCAGAATTATTCAGTATAACATTTATAGTATTTTTATTAGTAAGCTATTACATCTAAGAACAGTACTTTCCCCATTAACAACAATTCTATGAGGCAGGTTTAGACTGAGTGGTTATTGGTCCACAGGCATTCACTAAGCTTCCATTAACCAAGAATGGAATAGAACTTCATCTTGCCTTTCCTAATCCAACCCCTTAACTACCACATTGACTCTCAAATGAAATGTTACTAGATACAAGGAGTTAAATATTTTAAGACTAAAAGCCAACATTTTTATTTATGCACCCAAAATATTTTTCTTTATTTCCATGTATAGGTCCTCAACATGCTCACTTAGGAATACCATAAGTTGAGATGGGGGCAACTGTAAAAATTAATAAGAAAATTTGAAAATTTGAAAATGATCCAATTTTAGTTTTTGTATGTATTCTACTTCTTGGACTTGATATTATGTTAAGGGGTTCCCTTATCATTTCCTTGTTTTAATTGTTTTTAATCTTCATATTAATAAAAGATTTGATTACCATAACGTTTGGGGCAGATTGTGAATGAATGCAAGCGATAACTACAACATCTGAAATACTATTTCAGAACAATTATCCTTAATATTTTGGAATTCTCTAGTTGGGAAGGCCACAGATTCAAAAATCCCTTTGCACAAATTAGTTCTATATGTCTGTACCTATGAAAACATCTATAACTAGGATTACCAATCTTGTTTCTATCTAAACTGATAGACATAATAGCAGTATTCCAGACATAATAGGTTGTTCACCAAAGCACCAGGCAGAGGGAAGGACGAGAAACAATAGTTGGAAACTGCTCAAAGAGAGAAGCAACCTGGAATTAAGGAGAAACCTCCTGACAGTGAGGACAATCAACCAGTGGAACAGCTTACCCCCAGAAATCGTGGGTGCTCCATCACTGGAGATTTTCAAGAAGAGACTGGACAATCACCTGTCCGAGATGGTGTATGTTCTCCTGCTTGAGCAGGGGGCTGGACTGGAAGACTTCCAGGGTCCCTTCCAGCTCTATTATTCTATTCTATTCTAAACTAGTACTAATAAATTCAATTAGATTATTTCTAAGAATGTGCATAATATTATAACCATATAGAACATTTTCACACAGTTTTGTGACATGTTTAACCTGTCAACCTTGCAGTGTAAGGCTTTGAAATTACAGTGCCATTTTGAGATGTACAACAAATGTTAATGTAATGTGTTAAATTTAAATATAAATCAAATCAAATTTAGTTCACATCTTAAGAGCTCTTCTACTTTTTGCAGTATAGACAGCAGTGCACTGTTCAACAAGCAATTGTAACTCCCAGGACAGGAAACTTTCTATAGCTCTAAGTCATCAAGCTTTTGAATTATTCCATTCAACTTCTCCCTCCCACTTTCTTTTGTTTTCATTTTTTCTTCATATCAGTAAGCATTCCATAACTGAATGAATCAGTGAATAAATGAATGAGTAATAAATAGACTCCTCTCACATCAAGCAGCTTTGCTTTTCTACAAGGTTTTACAATGTGTGGAATCTGTTGATAGGTTTTTTTAATATAGTTTATTGATTTTTTACAATAACTATCTTTAGTGCTTAGTAAACAGCGTGTTGTCTGGGTTCATATATTTAAAAACAATAATAATTAATTTCTATGGTTCCATAATCAATATATTAGTTAATATTTCTTTGATCTTCTTCCAATAGTATTCTCCTTTGTCAACATTAAGTGAATATAATTCTTAATACTTTCCATACAAAGTTGAATATAAACATTTTTCTTGTGTTTGTACCAATAACAATAACATCCATATGTAACATCTTTTCTGAACGGCTTATGTTTCAACTATATTTGTAAAAGTCATCTTATTAAGTCACTATGTGTCCTGTTTTCAAGATTCTTATTTAAGCTTAATTTCCCCTCAGTATTCAGACCATTCTTATCAGTCATAATTTTCTCAAAATTAATTACCTTTAAATATCCAAACTTTTCATTCTAATATTTTTAGAATCCTAATATTTTTACATCTCATATATTATAAAAATATTATACTGCTTATATATCTTATCCCTCTTACTGTAGGGCCCCTTTATATTCAACATTTATTTATTTATTCTTTTAACCATATTCAAACAAGTGTTTAATCATATAGTACTCCATCTGGTAAGTCGAATCGAGTCTCTTGAATCTAACTCTAGCCTTCCACTTTTGCCATGTAGCTTTCCATGTCAGTATTGCCAGGGGATTCTTCCTGTATTTTTATGAATATTGTTGGGAATAGGAAAGACAAGTTAAGTAAAATGTATGTTTTGTGTCTTCCAAATTTTAATGATTCTCCTGGCAGCTGTATAATCCATTTTGTTAGATCTTCTTTCTTATCCTTAAGTTTGTTTTGAAGTTCTGAAAGATAAAATATCTCTTCCATTTTCATTGTTATGGCAAAATCTTGCAGATTTTCTTTTGTTTGTATTAAGCTGTGGTTCTCTTCATTTGTAGTTTCTCCATTTGGGTCACTTTCCTCTGGTTTATGTTCTGTTATCTGATTTGTTCGTTCATTCTTTATTGTCATTTTCTGAGTTTTGTAATTGTAAGTTTAGGTTGGAGATGTGCTCATTTATGTCATCAAAGTTGTTTTTAATCTTATCATGGTTTGAAACAATTGTCATTTGAATCTGTCACAGCATTACATACATTTCCTCCTGGAAAGTATTTGCCTTGTCTTGGAGTATTGCTCCTGCAGATCCCCGATGTTCCAGGCTGGGGCCTTCAGAAGGGAATGTTAGGTGTGGTTTCCTGTCACTTTTAGTTAAGTATGCAATATCCATTTTGTCTCCCCCCTCCAGATAGTCTTTCAACAGTACCATAGTCTCTGTAATTAGCTTTGTCAAACCAGCCAATCTTAAAATCCAAACCACCAAATCTTATATAGTTCTTATCTTTATATATGGTTTTTGTAATCCAATGTGTTTCCAACTGTCAAAACAACATTAAAAGCAGTGTTTTATAGCACTTTTCCTGTCCAGGGGTCTTACAATTATCAACCAGTCAAAATTGCAATCAATATTGTTTCTTTGCAGGCATTTTTTATAAACAATGGAGAAGCTAAAAGAATTTTTTCCCCATGTTATTTTATTTGCTGTTTCTCCACATGGCTTCCATAGTACCTTTTCTTCACAAATTGAAAATGTTTTAATGTTTTGGAACATAATGGTCCACTTTCTCCAAGACACCATTTTTTCTCCTTTTTCATCAAATAATGTGCAGGAAGGAAAACATGAGATCAGACCAGCAAAGATCTGGTCTATTCTGCCCATCCAATGCTTCTCTCTCCCATGAACTTGGCTGGGCCTTAAGGGGGCGGGGGGGGCGCAAAACTTTTCGCTGCGTTAAGATTATCTATGCTACAGGAGAGAGAGTGAGTCTATTATGCCGAAAGCATTGTGGATTAGTGGCCATTCCGCCAGAGGCAGAATACACGTAGGCCTTTCACATGTATTTGGACCACACCAGAGGACTGGACGGCCTAAACGGCACATTAGGCACATAAGAAACCACCCTATCTCGCTTGCCAAGGACCGTTTCTCCCGGAAAGAGAGGTTTAAGTATCCCAAAGGATCAGAAAGGCTCAGTCAGAAACCGGAGGGTGCCAGGCGTAATCCCAGCGTCAACTCGGTCTCCTTCCCTCAACCCCGACTAAAAGCGGAACCAGTCCCCGTCTCTCCCCAAGCCTCTCCCCGGTCCCCGAGCCGCCCCTTGTGCTGACTCGCTTACTTTCCACCGCCTCTCCTCCCACCTTTCAGCCTCTTTCCTTTGTCTTCCCTCGCTGACTTCCGTAGTCGTTTAAGGCGGGGACGGCCGCTGCTAAGCAACGTGATCAAACAACCCTCGCCTACATTCACAAGAGGCCGGATACGCTTCCACTGGCACGAGCGCCCGGTCAAAACTCCCGCGGGACTACAATGCCCAAAGGGCAGTCCGCCAAGAAAACTCCGAGTCCCAAAATGCTTTGCTCGACGAACCGTTTGCAAACGCTCCGAGTCGGACAGCACTATCTAGCACGGGTAGAAAAATGAATGCCAGGCAATAAAGAGACCCGCGCTCCTTAGGGAACGGAGTTAACGGACCCTCGCGCAAACGGGAAAGGAAAAGGCATGGACAGCTCAATACTAAGGGAGCGAAGTATTTCCCTTTCCAGGGAAAGCGTCGTAGGAAAGACTACACGCCCCAGCCAGCCCCACACCGACCTGGAGACAATCTCTTTGCGATATCCGCCGCTTGGAATGCTGGGAAGAGGGAGGTGGGGGAGTGGCCGAAAGCCTCCTTGTCGAGCGTTCCACAGGGGACACAGAATGAATGCTTGCGCATGCGTAATTGAGGAGGGAGTCTCCGGTTGTTCATTCGTTCTGATTTGGGGGTCTTATGGCGAGTTAAGTCTGAAGCTGCTGCGGAGTAAGTCATGGCGGGGAAAGGGGTTCATCCGCGGCAGTCCCAAGTAGAGGATCCTGCGGAGTGAAACGCGGAGACAGAGTCTATGAGGATCTTTTGGGAAGCTGGGTAACTTACGCGCGTGCTGATCTTACGTGCAAAGGTAATGGGAAAAGAAAAAGGACGCGGAGAAGGAAAACACCAGAACTTGTCCGTCAAATGTGCAGTTTAAGCCCGAAAGGGACGATTTTGTTTGATCTTTTGTAAGTTGCGTTCGGTTTCTCTTTAAGGTGAACACGTCCCCTCGATTACCTGTTATTAATTTCCAAAAAGGCTAGCAGGCGTCACACACGTGACGTTTATAAAGACCTGAATTGGGTACTGTAATGGTATCTTTGTGAGTTTTGCAGAATCTATAGATGTATTCTACTTAAGTGTTACTTAGCTGCATAATTCATATGGGCCCAACTTCATATATTGTACAATAAAATACTGTTAGTGTTCACTATGAAGGGCCAAGTGCTTGATTAAAGCACCACTGAAATTGATCTGCCTGCTTCATTTATAGCTTATTTCTTTGGCAAAAGTATTACTCTTGCTAGGTTTGGAACATGTGTATCACTTATATTTTGTAATGATTGTGTGTACTTGTCATAGTATATTAATCCGAATTATTTACCCAATTTAAAAGAGTATGAAGTCTGCTAGTGAGATGCATAGTTCTTAATTTCACCTTCTGAGTGATTTGGAAGTGGGATGAAGAAATACTTCTACGTGCATTAATTACTTAATGGCATAGGCAGTTGAGTATCCTGAAGTGGTAATTTATAAGAAAAATTTAACTCTTGAATACAATTTAGATTTCAGTGGCATGTGTATTTTACAGGATTCATATTGGCATGTTATTCTGGCTACTGGGTTTCTTTTCCCACACACACACATTTTGTCTATCTTGGGCTCCTTATTTCATTCAGATATATTGGACTTCATTGTTCTATCTTGCTACATTTTCAAACAGTGTTCAACTTTTTTTGTAACATTGTTCTCTTTATTCATATTTATACAGTTGTTAGCTTCTTTATAAGCCTGGAAAATATAAGAGCTGTAGTTATTAAGGCCTCAGCAAATGATTGGACCTGGCTGAGGTTGAGGTCTGATTTATACCTAAGTGGGAGACTCAGGAATGTAGGCTAGACTGGGAAATTGAGGGGGGGGGAGAATCCCCAAAGAAACTAATGACTAACCATTTTTTTAACTGGTGCCAAGTGAGCTACCTGGAAGTATCCATGAAATAATTAGAAATAAAGTTCAACAGAAAAGAATTTGGGGGCTTTAGTTCGATGTAGAGAGCCACTTTGGGCTAATGGTTAAGGTACCAGGCTAGAAACCAGGATAATATCAACTGTAATCCTACTTTAGAGGTGAAGCCAACTGGTTGAACTTTCAGCTAGTCATTCTCTCTCCAGGAAGAAGGCAAACTTCCAAAAATATTGCCAAGAAAATTGTAGGGACTTGTACAGGCAATCACCACCAACACTGACTTAAAGGTACAAAAACAAAACCAAAAACTGATACAGTATATAGTCAGGATAAGAAGGTTGCCTGTGAAATCCTAGGAAAGTTCTGCCTGAAATACTAAAGGAAAACAAGTCATGCCGGCATCAACAATATTAGTTAGTAGTTGAACCAAATGCTTGATTCTATATAAAACAGCATCAGTGCTTTATATAAATATTCTGGATACATCAGCCACTCATGTTCTGTCCTAAATGCCAGTAAGCAAATTACAGCTGCCCCATCAGTACATTTTTTAACAATCAGGCAGATGGTTACATAGCTAATTATCTGCATACGTAAAATGTTGAAGCAATTAATGCAATTTAGAACACCTAGCAGTCAGGACAAAAATAGCATATTTCTCAATTCCAGTACTATAGAGTTGATTGCCTTGGGGGCAGGGGTACTTTATAGCTGTATAGAATATTCAAGATACAGTTCAATTACTTTTGGTCTGTTCTACANAAAAAAAAAAAGCTTTACATGCCACATTAAAGATGTTTTGAAATTTATTAGATTTTTTTAAAAGAGAAATGAAAAGACAAATCATGGATATCTTCTTGGAACTGATTTTATTGTTTACTCTAAAAAGAAAATGTTTGGAGTCCAAAAGCTTCTTATCAATGTAATCTTATGCAAATTATTCTTGATCCATAGAAATTCTAAAAAATAGAAATATAGATGATAGTTGGTCAAAGTTTTGTTCAGAAATCTGTACAGCTACCCCAGAAATACTAGTACGATAATAAGGGAGAGGACAGAGGACAGAGGATAGTAAGATATTACCTTAGAAGATTACTACCCTACAGGTTGCCTTCAGATGCTTCTTTTGGGTCTCACCAAAAGAGGCATATTGTAAGAGCACATTGAACTATTTTTTAAAATATAAGAATTTAATTAGAAGCAATGCCGCCTTCCATAACTTTAGTTTAAATGAGGATATTTTAAAATTACATTTTCCTGAGCTCTTTAGTTACTCGATTCACTATTTCACATTGTCCCCATAGTTTCTTAAAGTCATCACAAAGAACTCCATACTTTGTCTTTTCAATCAGGTCCTGACAATTCCTTCCAGCACTTTATTTGAGTTAGATACCCACAAAGATATTCCTTTCACTTTGGAAATTGGTGGAAGTCACATGGCATGGATTCTGAACCTTATGTGATATGAGGTAAGATTTAGATCCAACTTTCAAATTGTCTCTTGGTGTTATGCTTCCAAACTCCGCTTAATTGTTTCATAGTTTTGAGTGTCACCCAGATATATCGTGAGGAAATCCTTATGAATAACATCATCTGCATTCCAAAAAACCTGTACCCGTGAGTTTTTCTGCCAAAGCCTAGAGGTTTTTTCCCCTTGCTGGAAATGTTTTATGACAGTATTCCATGGACTGATACTTTATGTCTGTGTCATAACAAAGTGCCCATGTTTTGTTGTCTATCATGTTATGTAGAAATTCCTCACCTCCATTTTTATAGTTTCAAAGTGTTCATCTTTCTCATCAGCATACGGAACCCATCAAGCACAAACTTTCTAATATTCAACAACACATATTCTATGAAATGCCAAGCCTGACAGCAATTTTCCTTTCCATAATCTACTGATTGTCCTCAATCAGTTCATTAATATTGCTCATATAAAACTTGTGAGTTGCTGTTATAGGTTGCTCATTTATTCTTGATCAAACATATCAGCTCTTCCTAGTTCACCATCTTTACACTTTTGGGGGCCCAGCTATGCACAGTGCTTATATTAATAGTCCTTGTCATCAATCTGCATTATACAGTAAATTTTAATTAGCTGTAAAAAAATTCAGTCACAATGCATTGCCTAAAGCACACTGACCAGTACTTCCTGTAGGTTTAGTTTCAATGACAACATAATTTTTTCTCATAACTGTAAAGAAAAAAATAGGAACTGAAAAACATCAGGGTTTCTAGTTTGTCAGTACTGTCATCTGTTGGTGATTTATACAATTGGAGCCAATCTTCATTACTTGTGTGTCTGCCAGTAATTATACTATACTTATCTGAATTTTAGTGACTGTATCTGATAGGTGAAGGATGGTACCATATGCCCTATTTGAGCATTCAGCAATATTGGATTACTTAAGGGAAATAGAAAGACATCGTTGGTTTAATATACCAGTTAAGCTGCAATTTAAGACCTCTGCCATTGAATATTTAGCTTTGCAATTGAGCATATAAAAACAGACCTTTCTGCCCCCTTTTTTCTCATCACAAATTTTATTATTTTATTATTAAATTTATATGTCACTCATTTTGTGAATTCAAGTTACTTTTCTGTAAAGAGATTCCTGTGGTATGTAAGAGCAGAGGAAAAAGACTAGGAATACCTGGAAATTGGACAGGATCATGTAGAATGAGACAATCAGGAATTACAGTATTCTGGAATCTTGAGGAGCTGCAAAGAATTCATCAGATATTTAAACACCACCACATGATTTTAAGATGTGCTTGAAGTCACTATTCATATGCAATAAAATGTTTCCTCTTTACAGGCCGAAAATGCGATGAAACCTAAAAAAACCTCTCAATAAATCCCACCCATGTTAGGCTTGAAAGCTAGCTGGGTGAACTTAGGCAGTCACTCTCTGTCAGTCATCTCACAGGGTTGTTGTTGGAAAAATAGGAAGAAGGAAGAATATTAGGTGTGTTTGCCGCCTTGAGTTATTTATAAAAATAAAGGAGGTATAAAAAAAACTGGTAAAAAGTTAAAATTTAAATTACCTCCTTTTACTAAGGATGTGTTGGAAAATCATTTGAAGATGAGCTAACAGGATGGGATTTAAATATGTTGGTTATACATGCTTATCTCGTTTATTTATTTGTACCCCAAATTTACAAATAATTCAAGGCAGTGAATATTATCCAACACATCATCTTCCTCCTGTATTCCCTACAACAACAACCATGTGATATGGGCTGGATTGTCTCTACTTGTGTTTTTCAGAACTAATATAAAGAAAAAAATATGAATAATTCAGATGTTAGAACATAAATTTATATAAAAATGTTATTTTTGGGCGGGAATTCATGGGTAGTTTGATATTCAGGTAATCAAACAAGTTATAGTAATATACAGAAAAAAAAATTGTTTATTTGAGCATGTACTGTACACATGACTGCCTTTCTGGTTCATTGTGGAGCAGTGGGAAATTGACTAGCCTTTTCGTTTCCTGTACTCTGGCTATCCAGGAATGGGAAATTCAGTTGAGCACTTGTGTTTTCCCTTTCTCTCTGCTGCCATCTCGTGGATATCTAGATATTTGCAGTGTGATAGCCCTATGTAACCAAATGGGTATTACAACACCATTACATGCGAGGAAACTATTTAATGTGTATTCTTCCATGCTATGGCATTGATATGATTTGTAGGCAGGAGGACAGATAAAACCTTTTGAAAAATACATAAAATATGGTAAGAATAATCACATTACCCTACATTTGCTATAAGAAAGCCCATTTAAAAGAGGGTTTTATTTGTTATAGGACTCGTATCCTGTCCCCTTTAATAAATGTTAGATTTTTATTTTTGAATGTTCATGTTACTCTACATAATAACCCCGCATGATTTCTTTTTGTATTTTCTATATTCTAAAACTGTTTTGTTTCTTGACAGGAAAAAAAATAGTTCTTCTGCATGCCTAATGGGAAATTGATTTTTTCTACTGAACAATTAAATAAAGAAAAAAAATTAAGCTGGGGATTTTTTTTTCTGTTTTCCTTAGTATATACTGTATATATTTCCTTACCTTCTATCCTTCCAGGTATATCTGCCTACATTTTTCCTTTCCATTGCGCAGAGATACCCTATTCACATGCACACATACTCTCAGTGAGTGGGCAAAGATAATAGTGAAGAGTCTTGTATAGTTATCTGGGCTGTGTTTAAAAAATGTGCACCAAGAAAAGCTCATTGTTTTAAGCCAAATTATATGTGTAAATTGAACCAAGTTGCTTCTGTTGGCTCTTACAAAATTCCTACTTTTTTCTAATAAAAATGAAGAACAACTTAGTTTTTCAACTATACTTTTTGTGTTTTTATACACAAGGTGATTTGAACCCTTTGGAAAAGACATTTAGATTTATTCTTATTCTAATATACTGGTTTTTTTCCAACTGGTCACTGTGAAACACACTTAGAATATATCTGATAGTTTACCAGTTATATAGGAACATGACTTGCTGCTAATCCATTATTGTTTACTATACCTGGCAATGGAGAGGTTTTCCATGTCATCTACTACTTGGAAAATGCAGACACTGAAAAATTTGGGAGACTTTCGCATACAAAGCTTATACTCTTGTCGTGAACCACAGCCCTTTCACTAAGCATTCTTTCTTTATAGGCAAAGCTCTTTGAAATCATGTCATTAATTTGTCATTTTTAAATGATGGATAAAGCAATAGAGAGGAATATGAGAAACAGGGGTAGTAAAGTAATAGTTGATGGTGATAGATATGATATTTGGGTATGCACATGAGATTTTTTCATTCAATGCTGCTTTCCCTGCCAAAGTAGCAGAAACTGCAAGGGATGATTATTGCATCACTTTATGCAGAGATAGGCAGAAAATCATCTAGGCTTAACAATAAGCTTTGTAGACAGTTGTTGTTCGTCCATCGATTTCAATGAAGACCTTGACATCTTGTGGATTGTGGGCCATCAACGGTGTGTCCGTAGATGGCTGATTAGACCGATGTTAGCACGGAATGTTCTGTAGAAACAGTAAGGAAGCCATTCTTAGTATATGTCCAAGGTTGCTTCACACTGAGCTTTTAATGAAAATCTGACACTCTTATATTTGAACTGGACCAGTCTCTTCCAGTTAGCAATAAGGGTGAGATTGGCTTAAGATCTGAACAGTTACAGGGAGCCATCCAGAAGGAGGGTTCTAATAAACTAATTAAGGTCACAGTTGAGCTTGTTAACTTGTGGTTAGGAGAGGCTGAGCTGGGGAGAAAACAACTCAATAAGAGATAGCTTGTTTAAATAATCTCTTTGCGCTATGAGGGGGCAAAAAATGGGAAAAAGGGGTCAGGCATAGGAGACTGTATGAGAGATCTTTATCTGAGATTGCAGCAACCAGTGATCTTCCCAGCATCTCCCTCTATGTATCTATCTCAATACACGCAGTGTCTCATGGTTTACTTAGCAACTATGTTTCTCTGTGACCATTTTACGGGAATCAATTGAAGTCACTAAATGACACTGTATTAATATTAGAACTGGCTTAAACACAAGTGTTGCTCAGATTATTTTCTTGGATAATTTTAATATTGTCATGCAATATTTTGCATAGCTTAAGAGTGTGTATATTCTGCACTTCCAACGGTTTAAGATAACTGAGTTATGGTGGCTTAAATGAAATTGATCTAAATATATTTCCTAAGACTGGTCTTATTTTCTTTTCTCTTTGTTCTAGAAAAGATCTATAAACACTGTAACAGATCACTTACAATACCACAGATTGGAAAAAAGATTTTAGAAATGGCTCCTCATGAAGAAAATGCATAAATGAAAAAAATATTATGCTTGACTGATAAGGTAAATGTTTTATAAAAATGTTGATTTTTGGATACTCATCCCTAATTCTTCTTTAATCATTGCTTAATTCTAAGATAAAATGCATGACTGAATTTTTTTTCCATTGTGCATTATTATTTTAATTCAGGCATAAAAATCTTGGTGAGCAGATTGAATCAAAATGTTAAATCAAGATTACTGATAAAATCAAATGTTTGTACAGTCCTTTTGAAACCTTTATTTTTATAATGGTGGTTGATCTCATTCTGCAAAAGAAAATGCCTTTTTCTCTATATGTACATTTTGATATTCTATTATTGCGAGATAGAACAATCAGGTAATAAATTTAAGAGGCCATAATTCTCACCTTTCTTTGGAGACTGAGTTTATATAATTTTATATAAGTGATTACCTCCTAGCTAAGGTTCTGTCATAAGAAGCATGTTCAGACTAATATGATAATTTTTTACTTTTAAGTAAAGGATCCTCTGGCAAGATATATTTGTCTACTAATATTTTTTCATGTGAAGAGCTATTGTATTTTATTTGGTTACAATCAGTATAACTAGTTCCAAGTGCCCATATATTTTCAGCAATTGCTGATTCACTGGAGAATCTAAGGATTTTGATTTCAATACTACATCCAGAAAGAATATCAACAGTTGCTACAGTTCAGTGGATGCCAAGATATCAGCACTTACTAGTAGTTTAAAGATTTATATGGTCTGAAAGGTCCATCCATAGTAAACAGTCTTACTTATGTTTTAATAAGTCAACTTAAAGTTTTTAATCTGTTTAATAGGACCTATAAACTTTACAAAAATACTTATGCTATGGTACTTAGCTGAAAAGTACTGAAATCTAAGAAGTTAAAGTATTATTATTATTATATTGGTAGATTAATGTAGTATCTTTCACAATACAGGTAGTCCTCGAGTTACGAATGTAACTGGAGAATTCGTGGGAATGAATCTCGTACCTTGAGATCTCTCCCTGCTCATTAAGACGCTCGTGCTCATTAAGTGAATATGAGGTATTTCAGGGTGGGGAAGGCCATAGTGATGGAACAGAACCCCCAAGGCCTCCCCGACCCACTAAGATACTTCATGCTTCCCCCTCCCTTCCTGCCACGCCGGACTCACTTACCTTGAAAAGATCCATCTCCGTTCTGCCGCAGTTTCTGCCTTTGAGGGAGAGGAGAGTCGATGGAAGCTCCTGGGTGCCTGCAATATTGCGCGAGTTCAGGCATTGGTGCTCTTTTGCAGAGAATGGGAGCCTGAACTCTCGCAGTGTTTGCAATGACTTATCTCCTGCTCCTGCGCCCAACTCCTTTCTGCCACTGCTGGAACAATTTTCACCAGGACAGATATCTTGGGGAGCTCCGTCTGCATGCAAATGCACGCTTAGAAATGGAGCAAAACGCTCCGTTTCTCAAGCACCCCACTGGCAGTCATGCGGAGCTTCCAGTCTCTGTCAGGTTTCCATTCGGATAAAAAGTGTTTCAGTGCCTATGGAGTGCTTCAAAATGCAGTGAATCCCTGTGTTTTGAAGTGCTCCATAAGTGCTGAAACACTTTTTATCCAAATGGAAACCTGACAGAGACTGCAAGCTCTGTATGCCTGGAATGGGGCACTTGAGAAACCGAGCCTTTTGCTCCATTTCTAAGCGTGCATTGGCAGCCACATGGAGCTTGCAGTCTCTGTCTCTGCCGTCACTTGATTGCCGAGGACGATAAGAAGAAGAGCGGTCAGGATTTGTGCCAGACGGTTCGACAGGCAACAAGTAGTCCGGGTGGAGTGAGTGACTGGGGAGAGGGGATCATGGCCACTCAGGTGGATACCGCCGCCAGCAGCTTGGGTTTCTCAGCTCTGTCTGAGTGGAAAAAAGTGGAGGCGCAGCAGAGGCATTGCTCTCAATAAGGCCGTCACATGAGTGAGCAGCGCATCCGAGTCTTCTTGAGAGCAATCCTGCTGCTGCATCTCCGCTTTCTTCCACTCGGATGGGGCCGAGAACCTGAAGCCGCTGCCGCCGCTTGAGTGGAGACATTAACAAGGAGAAGAGTAGTCAGGATTTGTGCCAGCCAGCCAGTCAGGCAAGGAGTAGGTCAGGTGGAGTGGGTGGCTGACTGGGGAGAGGGATCATGGCTGCTCAGGTGGCTGCCACCACTGGCAGCAGCAGTTTAGATGCAGGGGCCTGGCTCCGCAATGCCTCTCCACTCAGTTGAAGACTTTGTTTCTGCCCTCAAACTAAGGCCAGTACACATGAGCGAGCAGCACACCCGGGCAACAGACAGCATTAGTTCCTGTATCCAGCTGACTCCAATTCCATGCCTTGCCCCATAGGCATGCAAACAAAGCAAACAATCCCCCCCCCCCCGAGAATGGAAGCTTTTGGGAGCCATGATGTATTTGTGTTTGAACTCGTGCGATATTACGGCACCCAGGAGCTTTCATTGTCGGTCCGAAAAGCATTTCCAAGCCGATTCTCCTCTCCCTCAAAGGGAAAGAAACTGTGGCAGAGAGAAGACAAATTTTGCAAGGTGAGTATATCCAGCATGGCAGGAAGGGAGGGGGAAGCAGTTGTAGGGAGGGGGAGGGGAATAGGGTGAATGTTGCAGAGCCTCTGCAGTCATTCGTAAGGACGAACGACTGCTGTGGTGCTGCAATATTCGTGATTTTGGGACTTGCTCGTAAACACTAGGGGGTGCTTGTAGCGTAACTTCGAATGAGCATTAAGTGAATGCTCGTAACTCGGGGATTACCTGTAAAATGTTATCAAAGGAGATACATTTCCATTGCAAATTTTATATGTTACTTTCTGATCAATAAGTAATATATCTGATTTTAATTTTTTATCTATAATCACCTGATGCTCTTTTCCCCCTTGCTATTTATTCCAATATATAGGAAGTGTGTTGTATGTATTTGTGTGCCCATACCTATGGCCAGCAACCTGGTAAAGAGACAGTTAATTTTAAGAGGATTAACTCTTAAAGGAGGAAATTAATAATTTTGGGAAAGATATCTCAGTTCAAAGAAAGGTAACTCAGTTCAGAGTAGGTGATTTGGTCCCTAAGGATAACATACTATTTCTTTTGAAGTCAAAACTTCCTTTTCTTGTCATTGGAAGAGAAGGAATTAGGATATTATAATTCCTGAGACTAACCACACAAACCCGTGCATATCTCTTTAGAAGTGAAGCTCAGTGTGTAGGCTTGTATAAGGTAGTAGCTTTCCTTCTTTTCCCCCCCAAAGCATTACTGAAAGTATTGTTGGAATAGACCAGGGGTAGGCAACCTTGGCTCTTTTATGACTCGTGGACTTCAACTCCCAGAATTCCTGAGCCAGCATGGCTGGCTCAGGAATTCTGGGAGTTGAAGTCCACGAGTCATAAAAGAGCCGAGGTTGCCTACCCCTGGAATAGATGATTCTCTTCTAAGCAGTTATGAACCAGCCCAAGTTTTTGAACTATTTTTTTCAAAACCATAATTAGCAAAATACCAGATGTTAGCACTTTTTGAAATCTGTGTGCAAGCTAGTGAAACCAGCAAGCAGTATTGCTAGGATATAAAGCTACAGCTGTTATGCTAAAATTTGTCCATTTTTTGTGAAAAGAGTTTTATTTACTTATTATATAGATAAGCAGTAATCTTCTGGTTTTCAGTTAATCTTCACTGTGTATATTTATGTTGATGGAAGCAGATGTTTAAAAATTTGTTTTACAGATAGTTTGTGTGAGTTCTGGAGAAGATGGCTTATGTTAGCCCAAAGGAATTTGCACTAATATTTGGAGTAGTGGCCGCTTGCTACTGGAACAGTCTATTTTGTGGCTTTGTTTTTGATGATGTCTCTGCCATTTTGGACAATAAAGATTTGCATCCTTCAGCTCCAATTAAGAATCTTTTTTTGAATGACTTCTGGGGAACACCCATGTCTGAGGTAATAGTATCTACAAGACACTTAAAGCATTTTTATAAAGTATTAAACCAATGCATAGACCTACTTTGCACTTCAAAATTTTCATTTCAGCCTTCAGTGATATTTTACAAAAAATAGATATTTTATTTTCTATTAATTTTATTTTACAACATATAGGATGACCAGGATACAAATCTTGATCATCAAGATATTAAAGACTACAGGAAAAATCAATGTAATTCAAACTAGATTATCTGAAATTCAGGAATGCATACTTCTCTGTTGTTATAATAAACCTTCAGCATATAGCAGAAAAAAATTGGAATGAGCAAGTAGACTCTGTCATACACAGAGAACTTGAGGTAGAAGATTTGATAGCATTTTTGAGCAAACAAAATTGACATGAGTGCACCCAAGGCTCAGAAGGACATTGGCAATTTTTCCAAAACTCCTATTCATGTTATTTTGAATGTTTGAAGAGACAAAATATAATGTAATCTTACATTTTTAGCAATGTACAAAGGAGTGGATTTGTGCACTGTGTATATGATGAGAGGGAGAGGTTGATCCGAACAGATTGGCCTAGTTTGGCTACCTGGGTGTTCATTTAGCATGATCTTAAAGGGGGAAGACTTATATACTACTTGTTTAGGCTTCTAAAACTTTTTTTAGAATTTTCCATTTTACCAATAGCTTTCATTCCTTTTTATCTATGTGATGTTGTTTATTTCTTTGGCTTGTCTTTTAGGAGAGAAGTCATAAGTCGTATCGACCGTTCACCGTCTTCACATTTCGTTTAAACTATCTGTTCAGTGAATTAAATGCTATTTCTTACCACTTCCTGAATATCATCTTCCATGCAATTGTTTGCATCATCTTCCTCAAAGTCTGTAAGCTTTTCTTAGATAGCAAAAGCAGTTTGGTTGCATCTTTACTATTCGCAGTACATCCCATACATACTGAAGCCGTAAGTAAATTTAAAAATCTTGCTAGTTCATACTGTGGAGAGTTCTTAAATAGTGTAGAGAAGCAATGCAGGGTGATGATAGTAGAAAACAATTTAAAGAAATGGAAGAAGAAATGTTAAAATAAGGGGATTTTTATTCTCAAATACATCTACGTTTAAACCTATCCTTTACTTCCAGGTGTGGTACCACATGGTTGTGTTAATGCATTTGAAGTGCGCTTTAGGGAGTGAACTGCCATTTTCTAAGCACATATTCACCAAACAATCAACACTTTCCTTCATTATTGGTCTCTGAATGAGCCGGTCACTTCCTACTCTATTTTCTCTTTCCCACCTATCCATTTATGTCAAAGAAAGAAAGAAAAAGAAAGAGAGTGAGAGAGTGAGAGAGAGAGAGAGAGAGAGAGAGAGAGAGAGGAAGAAAAGAAAGAAAGAAAGAAAGAAGGAAAGAAAGAGAAAGAAAGAAAGAAGGAAGGAAGGAAGGAAGGAAGGAAGGAAGGAAGGAAGGAAGGAAGGAAGGAAGGAAGGAAGGAAAGAAAGTTTATTCTAAATCACATTTGTTTGGGATGATGCACATTTTTCCTCAAAATTCATTCCTGACTAAAAATAAAACATCTCTGATATGGCAACTTGCTTTCTTCCTAAGTTCTGCAAGTTAAAGCCAAGCAAGTCAGCCCTTTCTATGGAGATTCTCAGTCATCCAGGTCATAGTTATCCCAAAGGTGCTTTTTCACGAGGCAATTGAACTTTCTTGTTTTTCTTGAAGAAGTTTCGCTTCTCATCCAAGAAGCTTCTTCAGCTCTGACTGGATGGTGGGGAATGGTTTATATTCCTTGCAGACAGCTGGTCATTTGATAAATATAAATCCTGGAGTAAGCTATGTGCAGTTCTATACATTTGGGGAAATAAAACAACCATTTCATAAACATATGGCACACCATAGGAGAACAAACATATCAGGACAAGATTCAGCATCCATCTGCATTTAAAAGACAAAGGGTACTCTTTTGAAGACAGTAAAGTCCACATTTTGGACAGAGAGGACCACTGGTTTGAAAGAGGGGTCAAAAAGGCCATCTATGTCAAAATTGAACAGCCCTCTCTCAACAGAGGGGGAGGGATATGACAACATCTATCTCCAGTCTAACAACACAATCCTTTCAACAGTTCCAAGAAGGCTGCACACCCATTTGCATTACTCAGATGACCCAGACGACACAGATATACCTCCAGGTAGTCTCAACGACTCTCTAAAAGAATGCAAATGACCAGCTGTCTGCAAGAAGTATAAATTCTTCCATTTCCCATCATCCAGTCAGAGTTGAAGAAGCTTCTTGGATGAGAAGTGAATTGTCATCAAAGAAAAGCAAGAAAGTCCAGTTGCCTTGTGAAAAATCTCCTTTGGGATAAGTCAGCCCTGATTAATCTGGGGATGAGGGCTGAGAGTTGGAAAAGCACCCTGGAAAAAGGCAAGGGCAATCACTTCCATACTATTAGTCAGGTTAAGTCCCTGGATGTGTTAATGTAAGTCAACAGGAGTTGGGCTTGACCACAGAGTGTCTTTGTTTTACTTATGCTAATTTAGAATATGGACACTTCCTTGTTTAGCCACATGATGGCAGTCTAATTCTGTCCTTGCATACTTCATCAAAACAATGGAAGGTCAGAACTCCAATACAAATATATATATATATATATATAATATCCATTACTTTAATACTTTATCTCATTTTGTTTAAATTATTTCTATTGCTATATCTTTTATTTAGGTAACTGGTGTGGTGGGCAGAGCAGAACTTCTCTCTTCAATCTTTTTTCTAGCTGCTTTTCTGTCCTATACCAGATCCAGAGGGCCAGAAAACACAATAGGTAAAGCAAACAATGAGTGCTCAATAATTCATCCTCCCCACCCCACCCTCAATGTAGTTATTTAAAGCCTGGATTGGGAAGCTGCAGTGGTTTGTCTGATTTCAAATCACTGTGTAACAAGTCAGTTCAGATCTATCCCTTCCTTTTCTCATGTTTTATGGATAAGAGTGAAGCATATATTAAAATGAAAGCATATGAGGTGCCAGAGAGAGATTCGCCTAATCATACCCTTAGCACTGGAATCAATCATTCCTTACTGCAACTCTGCCACTACATGTCTCACAATAAAAAATATTTTTAAGGAAAGCCCACATCTGTAAAAGGTCACCTAAGCCTAATTTAAGGAAATGAGAGCAAAGGTGATAGGATTTTGGAAGTTGTGGCAAGGCCTCTGGAAGGCACCAGATTAGAGAGCTATACCTTGGCATGGCATCTACAAATGACTGTTACAGTATAAGATGGTAGTTCTATTCCTAAATAGCTATAAAATGTGGTCAGGCTCCAACAAATCTTCTGGCAAGACAATGTACATTCAGTGTTCAGAGAGTGAGAAAATATTTCCAGGCTGACATTTGAATTGCAATGTTGATTTTCCCAATTTCATGAAGACTAATTTTTTTTGTATTTTACATTGCAGTATGGACTCCTATTGCAGCAACAGTTTTTTTGGTGGCTGTTGCTACATTATGTAAGGAACAAGGAGTAACAGTGGTGGGGATATGCTGTGTCTATGAAGTATTTATTGCTCAAGGGGTAAGGAATTTATTTGATTCAATTTCAAATCTGAAATTAAAATTTGTCACTTGGAGACACTTGGCTATGGAATTTGAATGATTGCCTTTAGATGTGTTTATTCAAGTTGGTGATACCACACTCCATTCACAGGAGCACTTATTAGGTTTAATTAATATATCTACATGAATAATTTAGTCCCAACATTTTTATTGCAGAATAGTACCATAAAGATTATCTGGGAGCTCTTGTGCTAAAGGAGGACACTTGAATGTATTCCAGACTGACTAGATCAGGGTTTTTCAAACTTGTCAACTTCAAGATGTGTGGACTTCAACCCTCAGAGTTCCAAGTCAACATGCTGGGTGGGGAATTCTGGGAGTTGAAATCCACACATCTTAAAATTGTCAAGTTTGAAACATTAGACTAGATCATACCTCACATTAGACTAGATCATACCTCACTTGAGTCCCAAAGCATGTGCAAATGCAAGATACCAATGACATCTCATGTGCCAATAGGTTTTGTCCAAAGCTAAAAGTACGAAATGAAAACACTGTTCCTATTATTGAATTACTAGCAAAGTAATATACAGACCTCCCAGTTCTTATCTATTAAAATTATTTCCCCTGCACCCCATTACTCCTGGTACAACTACATCTGTAAGGTCCTGCCTCAACTTCTCATCCCAAGAAAGCAGAACTTTTGAAACAGGCATTGTTTCAAAAGGAACTTTTATTGAAAGATAGCAATACCAAGAGAGCAAAGCAAGATCTAAAGTTTTCCCGCATGAATTGCTACATTAAAACTTTTATTTCACAGTTCGTGTCCAGCCAATCCATAGGTGCGAAGTTGTTATGGGAACCAGAGCTGATAAGGGACGGTTCCCAGGCGCTTCATTGGATCTTGCAACGGACTGGAGATAAGGCAGATGGCCCCTGGCACATTCCATTTCCCTTTTCACACCCAAAGAGATACATCAAAGTTGAGGAAGAACAAAGTAGAGGAAGCCTCCCTCCAAACAGAGAAAAACATCCCCCCTCCCACTAGAATTGCAGAGCCCCGAAAAGAAACATTGAAGGGGATTCTGACATGCTGCCTCCCTTAAAAGAAGGAGAAACAAAAATAATTTAGGGAGGAAAAAGAGAACAATAGGTTAATCAGGTTTATCTGGGTAATGAGCATTGAAACCTTTGAGTAATCTAGGGGCTCTAATATATTTCTTATGTACCCACTCATTTTGGGAGGCTGGAAGGTCTTTCCAAGCCACCAGATATTAGATAGCCCCACAGTGCATACGGGAACCTAGGATCTCTTTGATTTCAAAGTGTTGCTCCCCCTCAATCATAATAAGTTGTGCAGGAGGAGCTTTTGACCTTAAAGGCGAAGTTATTTCTGGTATTAGTAAACTACAATGGAACACAGGGTGGATTTGCCTTAAGGGTTTGGGGAGTTCTAACTCCACAGTGACAGGGTTTATAATACGTTTGATGGGAAAGAGTCCTACAAACTTGGACCCTGGCTTCTTCGAAGGTTGAACTGACTGCAGGAACCTAGTGGATAGGTAAATCCTGTCCCCAATGTGGAAAGGTTAGGGTTCTATTCTTTTTTTTTTTAACTGCTTGAGCTTTGTAGGCATCCCTAGCTTCATCCAAAGCTTTCCTTACTATTGGCCATGTGTTTTGTAGCTGTTTCATCCATTCCTTAAGGGAAGGCATGGTCAGTTCATTAGTAGGCAGTTCCAGCATTGGTTTAAACATCTGCCCTGTAGCTACTTGAAAGGGAGTGTATCCAGTACTAGAATGGATAGTATTGTTATATGCCACTTCAGCAAATGGTAGGAGATCGGTCCAATTGTCCTGTTGATAGTTGATGAAACAACTAAGGTATTGTTCTAGAACTGAGTTTTGTCGTTCTGTCCACTCATTCATTTGAGGATGATGACTAGACCTCAAGCCTTGTTCTGTGCCCAAAAGGTCCAAAAAGGCCTTCCAGAACTTGGAAGTAAATTGGACACCTCTGTCTGAAGTTATGCATTGGGTGGCTCCATGTAATTGGTAGATATGTTGGAGGAACATTTTAGCTAAGGTTCTGGTCATTGGGATCTTCTGGCATGAGATGAAGTGGACCTGTTTTGAGAATAAATTAGTCACAACCCAAATAACTGTTTCCCTTGCACTGTCTGGTAGTTCCACAATAAAGTCCATAAAGATCTTTCTCCAGGGTGCTGAAGGGCTCACCACCAGCTGTAAAAAGCCAGGCATTTTTCCTTCCCTCTGTTTCGCTGCAGTGCAGATGGGGCAGCTGGCTACATAACTTCCAATGTCCTTTTTCAATGATGGCCACCAGAACTACCTCTTTACTAGGTGAAAGGTTTTCACAAACCCAAAGTGTCCTGACAGTTTTGAGTCATGGGAGGCCTGCATAGTTTTTAGCCTTTGAATGGCTGGGACATACAGTTTTCCTCCCACCCACGCCAGCCCATCCTGCATTGAGCAGAGATTCTTGTGCTCTAAGAACCATTCCTCTGTCTCTAGAGCCTGTTTGAACACTATTGAGGCAGCGCCGTCCAGTTGGGTGAGGGTTCTCTTCTGTGATCTTGTAACGACTGGTGCTGCCAATTGCTGGGTTGGTAATAGAGGTTTGACTACCTCTGCTTTGGTGCTGTTATATTGCGGCATTCTAGATAGGGCATCAGGTAAGAAATTCTTTTCCCAGCCCCGGCAAGTAATGGAGAGTAAAATTGAACCAGTAGAAGTGTTGGGCCTACCACGCTTGTTCAGGGGACAACTTCCTAGGTGTCTTTAGAGCTTCAAAATTTTTGTGGTCAGTCCATACTTGGAAAGGAATCTTGCGTCCTTCCAGAAAGTATCTCCAGGTCAGGAGGACCCAGTGTACTGCATAAGCTTCCTTCTCCCAAACTGGCCAGTGTTATTCAGTCCTGGTAACTCTTTGGAGGTGTAAGCACAGGGCTGCAGTTTTCCCTTTTCATTCTCTTGCAGTAACACCACTGGATTATGAATGCCTTTTCTGGGTCTGGGTGCTTCAGAATTGGCTCTGCCAAGAAAAATCTTTTTAATTTTTCAAATGCTGCTTGGCATTCCATAGTCTTTTTCAGGAGCTGGCTAGGTCTCAGTTTATCCCCCCCCCCCTTTTGTTTTTAACAAGTTTGTGATAGGTAAAGCGATCTGGGCAAAAGAGGGGATGAACTATCAGTAGAAATTTGCAAAGCCCAGGAAGCTTTGTAGCTGCTTTCTAGTGTGGGGAGCCACCCAATCTAAGACAGCACATGCTTTTTCCGGGTCCTGTAGCCTAGGTAATTGATTTTCTCTTTATGGAATTCACACTTTGACAATTTCATGTAGAGTTTAGCAACACGGAGTTTATTTAGGATCACTCAAACCAACTTCACATGTTCCGTCTTCATTTTGGTGTAAATTAATATATCATCCAGGTACACCAAAACTCCATAATAATCATAATAGTAATAATAATAATAATAATAATAATAATAATAATAATAATAATAATAATAATAATAATAATAATAATAATAATAAACAACTTTATTGTCACTTTGAAAGTAAACCAATCGGCATACATCAAAATGAAATTTTGTATTATATACAGGTGCTCATGGAGCATCTCGCTGATCAGCTGCGTGAATACTGCTGAGACCCCTTGCAGACCAAAAGGGAGCACTCTAAATTGAAAACAACTGAGGAGGAAGTTGAAAGCGGTTCTCCATTTGTCCCCTTCCTTGATCCTAACTCTATAGTACACCTCCCGCAGGTCCAATTTAGAAAATATGTTTCCTTTCAATAGGTGGACTAGCATAGTTTTCATGAGAGGCAGAGGGTACACATTTTCCACACATACAGTGTTCAGACCTCTATAGTCAACACAGAGACAAAGAGACCTGTCTGTCTTCTCTCTGAACAGCACTAGTGCAGCCACCCCGGGTCTGGCTGGTTGTATTAATCCACGGGCCAGGTTTTTGTCGATGAACCTACATAGTTCGCTCAATTCCCTGGATATCATCAAATATGGCTTTGGTTTTGGTAATTTTGCCCCGAGAATAATCTCAATAGCACAGTCTGTGGGCCTGTGGGGGGCCAGTTCGTCCGAACCCCTTTCACTGAAAATCTCAGCCAGATCCTGGTACTCCCTAGATATGGTTTGCATGGCCTCGCCACTCAAAATGGCCCCTATCTCCCTGATCTGTTCCCTTCCCAGATGGATTCGTTTGCTTGGTAAGGGTTTTTTTTCTCTGGGGAATTTCAAACGTCCCTCTCTCCAGTCAAGATTACTTTTCCTTCTCTGCCCGGAATTAACAGTTCTATGGGCATGGTCATCGATGTGATCGGTCACTTACCAACAGGTTGTTATAGTCACTTTCTGGCATCCTGGGT
The DNA here is from genome assembly GCF_001527695.2 of Protobothrops mucrosquamatus. Lineage (NCBI taxonomy): Eukaryota > Metazoa > Chordata > Lepidosauria > Squamata > Viperidae > Protobothrops > Protobothrops mucrosquamatus. Next base: position 313,153 of record NW_015386411.1, read on the forward strand.
TCATCTTCTGGTGGAGTCAGAGTTCCACCCCCTGATTTTGGGGTGGGATGGAACTCCACGACCTCCGCACTCCTCAAGGCCATGTCTTCTAACATTGGCTGGTCTTAGTCGGCTTTCCTCCAGATTGCCGATCACATCTTTGATCAGAGTTTTGCTGCAGCATTCCATAGCATGATGACCCTCTTTGCCACATTTGAAGCAGGTTGTCAAGCCGGGGGGCACAGCCGAGGTTTTTTGCTGCTTCTCCTGCGGGGCTGTTTCCACATTTTCCCAGAGCAGTATGGGTTGCGGTGCTGGTCGATCTCCACCTCTTCAGCCAGGAGGCACCAGTCATGTAATGGAACGGGGCACCCCTAACCACGCATGCATTGTACAGATCGTCATTCAGCCCATCCTGGAAACAGCTGATTAAGATGTCTTAAGGCCAGTTAAGGCACCATGCCAGGTTACAGAACTACTCTGTGTACTCAGCCACCGGTCAGTGTCCCTGCCTCACAGTCTTGATTCGATCGCGTGCCTTCTGATCAGCCACTCTGTCTCAGTGTGGTCATGAAATGGTTAAAGTTTTGGAGCTCTGGCGTGTTGCAGTTGTGCAGAGTAACCATCCATCGGGCTGCAGTTCCTTCCAGGGCTAGGGTGACAACCCTGACTCTGGCTTTCTCACTGGGGAGGGTTCTCCCATACACTTGCATGTAGGTGAATGTGTGAGCCAGGAAGAAGCCCAGTTGACGGGAGTCTCCATCACATTTCACCCCTAGGGGTACCAGTTTTGATTCCTCCGGTAGGACTCTCCCTCTAGGGGCTGGTGGAGCATTCCTCCCTCCGGGAGCTGTAGGCTGCTATGCCGCCGGGGTGGCTGCCACCGTTTCCGTAGATCCAGTTGCCCCCGTGGCTTTGGTCACTCCTGACTCCTCCCATATTTGGTTTCTTCCAGTTGATCCTTCCTTTTGCTCCTGCGTCACTTGGATTTTGACTTTAGGTCCTGAAAGGCTTTCACCATGTGTTGCATGGCTTGTTTCAAGATCTGATCAATAGACTCCTGCTCTCCTTCGGATTCGTCCCCATCATCGGAGAGCAGCTCCATCTCCCACTTCCAGCCATTCTTCCATCTGCCTCAGGTGAATGTTACTCGCCGGGCTTTATCTTCCTACTCTTCTCTCTTCCCTACTCCAACTGACCATCTTGGCTTTGTGGAGCTTTCTTCATTTACCATTTCTTTCATCCATCCGGAGGAGCTTTCTTCTGGGTGGGTCTTTGCAGCGGACTCTCCCCAGCACTCGGTCTCATCTTGTTCACTACCATGGAGGGACATGATGCAAGGTCCTCACAGTAGGGTAGTTGCCTCTCTGGCTTGACCTTTTTGCAGATCTTGCTTAACGTAAGGTCCTGCCTTGATTACTCCTCCCAAGAAAGCAGAACTCTTGAAACAGGCATTATTTCAAAAAGGAACTTTTATTGAGAGATGGTGATAGCAAGACAGCAAAGCAAGATCTAAAGTTTTCCCGCACGAATTGCTACATTAAAACTTTCGTTTCACAAAACCCCACCCCAGAGCCCAACTGTCCAGTTCGCATTCAGCCAATCCATAGGGGCAAAGTTGTTATGGGAACTGGAGCTGATAAGGGACGGTTCCCAGGCGCTTCACCGGATCTTGCAGCAGAGTGGAGATAAGGCAGATGGCACCTGGCCCCTGGCACATTCCATTCCCCTTTTCACACCCAAAAAGATACATCAAAGTTGAGGAAGAACAAAGTAGAGGAAATACAGCCACAAGCCCCCCTCCCAGCAGAGAAAAACCTCCCCCCCCCCACTAGAATGGCAGAGCCCTGAAAAGAAACATTGAAGAGGTTTCTGACAACATCAACCCTAGAAATAATATTTTTTTAAGTTGGAGGCTTTTACGTGATAACCAAGTCAAGTGAAAAAGAAATGGATCAGTACAGAACAAGCAAACCTCAGAGGAGGCTATAGTACAATTAGTCATAATATAACAACCCACTTTTTAGGGCTGTTCTAAATCCAGGAGCTAACATGAATTATTTCCTACGAGACAAGATATGTGAAGAGTATGCCTTGACCTAAGTATCCTAGTATGCATAACAGCCATTGTTGTGTTAACGGGTACTTGAAATGCACTAAACATTGGATTTATGTTAAATGTATTGGCAGTGAATATAACATTAATAGCTTATTGAATTGAAAAATATTTTGATGTATGACAGAACTCAGTATGATCGGTGAATAAAATTTAAAAACATTTGGTTACATTAATCATGAAACAAGTTTGTTTAAAAATTTTCCTTTGAAATAAAGGGGGCAGAAAGGCTTTTGAATCCTGTTTGAAGGTTCTTTTTTTCCATTTGGTGAATTTCAGTTGAATGAAGTCCCCAGAATTACTGCTACCTTGTTTGGGAATTTGGGGTGTTGTAGACCTGCACACTTGGCTTGCATCATATTGAAGAAGTTTGCTTGTGTGATACATGGTGTCAGAAGATTCATTTGAATATTGTTTATGTTCTTATTTCCCTGTCCAGTATACTTTGCCAGTTCTTTGGTATACAGTGTTACAAATTCTTCAAGGCAAAGGCAGCATTCCCTACTGTATGCTTCAAATGCTATTGAAACTGATTGTTCTGATGTTCAGTACCCTACTACTTGTTGTGATCAGAGTCCAAATTATTCAATCCCAGTTACCGGTGTTTACAAGGTAAATTCCATTATTTGTTATAGTGAAGGAACTTGGGGGAAAGTGGATAAATATTTCTGTTTGAATAAGTATTTCTACTCCTTCACGCTCAGGATATATATTTTATCTTACTTATGCATTAACCATTCTTTGCTCTTTTGTTTTGTTTATTGTTTCAACAAACTCAAAAGCCTATTCAGGGATTCCCTTGTAAGTATAGGGATTGAAATTGGATAAAGTATACATTGCTAGTCTCAGGTTTGCTCATCTGCAAAAGATAGGGTGCATGCATGCAGCCCTCTTCTGTCGTGTTTCTGATCCAGGATTCAGTCGTAGATCTTCAGATGTCAACTATTCACAGCTTAATTTGGATGGCAGGTTTGAATTCAGCAGAAGTTCTCAGACCTTTGACATGCTGTAGTTAGATAAGAATGTCTACTGCAGAATAGGCTGAAATTGTATTAAACAATTGAGGCTTCTCTGTCAACCTAACTATTCTTCTTTCTTATATTCATAACAATTTATACCTTGGTCCCTTTTCCATATTTCAATGGATTCTTTGCTCTGCACTTGCTGGCTTGCAGCCAAGCAGTTGCTGGCTTTTGAGTTAATTGCTATCCCTATCCTGAGTATTTATTTGCATAATTTTTGAGTGGACTTCAATATACCCTGTAGTCCACTAACTTGGTGGTTTTACTTAATACAATTTATACTATTTACTACATAAAAGCATCTCAAAGCAGTTTACAACATATAAACTATACAGTAAAGCAATAAATGTAAAAACCGTTTACAGTAAGAAGGAGTGAGGAGAAAAAGCAGAAACAAAAAGCATTTGTCCAACATTTCTGTAAACAAGGCTTGGCAGAAGAGAGAGCATTTTAACATATTTCTCATAAAATATTACAAGCATGACTACAGGATAGCACTTTGCAGTCCAGAGTATATGCAATAGAAGTCCCTTGGTGATCCCAGCAGTTAATTATGTCTGTAGCAGGAAAGCCATCTGCTGGGCATCCTGACCTCCCAATTTGTTCAGGGCTTATACATGATACATGAATCATGAACCCAGTAAGGTTCTGCTTGCACCACCTTTTAAGAAGTTGTCTAACCCAGTTTAAACAGATTAACTGGTTAATTTGTTGTTTTGGACCTCAGCTTGTATCTGTTAAATTACAGAAATGCATAAATTATTGTTTTCCTTGGTTTAATAAAAGGTCAAGGCAGCTTTGCAAGAATTCTAATGAAAGGACTCCTTCCCTTGGCAAAGAGCATAAGAGTCCAGATAGGTTTGTGCCACAATTTTCACCATTTCTACTGTCCCATTTTGCACGCTGTTTTGAATGAGCCTTCTGCCTTCAGCATTATTATAGAGGAAGGAGGAGGGAATTGGAAAAAAAATATCAAAATTTTCTCTCCAACCTCTCTCTTTAGATCATCCATTTCACAGAATACTTTTTTCACTCGATCCTGGATCTAATCCAGAAATTTAACATGTCTGCTGTTATATGCCATGTCATATGGTTGCACCTCACCTCAACTTTCTCTTTCTAGGTTTGATAACCCAGCTGCTGTGAGTCCATCTCCTGTGAGGCAGCTGACTTTCAATTACCTCCTTCCAGTAAATGCTTGGCTGCTTCTAAATCCTTCTGAATTGTGTTGTGACTGGACAATGGGCACCATCCCATTGGTAGAATCCGTTCTAGATGTACGAAATATTGCCACTGTCACCTTCTTCTGTTTTTTGGGCACTTTGGTGGTCTTCAGTCTCTGGTATCCTGGGGATTCCTCCAAGACTGTATTAATGGTAAGTGACATTATGGGGCTGTTTGTCGAGACTGATTGGGACTGACCTTGGAGGAAGGGAGGTGAACCAGCACATAACTGTGCCACCCATCCCCAACTCACTAAATCAGCCTAAAAAGATAGCATGGTCAATGGTATCAGAATTCACTCAAAATGAGCAAGGATGGATACACAACCTCCATTCCGCTCCCACCAGAGATCACCTTATGAGTGTGACCACTACCAGTTCAGTCCCATAACTGAGCCTGAAACTTAACTGAAGAGAATCCAGACAATACATTTCCTCTGTAAGACCACCGTCTTCTCAACCATCTTCCCTAAAAAGGGGAGGTTGAAGATTGGACAAAAATTGTCCATAATTGTACAGTAACATGGCTTCTTGAGGAGAATCTTTAAAAAGATCCAGGAACATTCCTGCCAACAAGGATGAATTCACCATCTATCTCCTGGGCAGTCTTACCAGCCAGTAGGGGCATGGAATTAATGCATAGGTGATGGCATTTACATTCCAGATGATCCCATCCATTTCCTCAGGTCCTACAGAATCAAACCCTTCCCAGATAACTGGGTAAGTCCATTCTCCGGGCATCTCCATAGGACTTGCACCATGCTTGGTATTCAA
>NW_015386411.1:318366-344659 GCF_001527695.2 Protobothrops mucrosquamatus
AGCTTGCAGGACTGGCCTAGGGGAAAATTTTTAATGGGGGTTTTAAAGTAATTTTAAATTAATCAGACCAATTATTAATATTTGTTTTTAATTATGTTTTAATCTGTAGTTTTGGGATTTGCATTTTTATCTGGTTGTTAGCCGCCCTGAGTCCGCAAGGAGAAGGGCGGGATATAAATATAAACAATAAATAAATAAAATAAATAAATTGGGAATGAATCCAAGCGATTTTATCCTACAGGTGCACAGAAAATTCCTCTGCATGGCCCTGTAAATGAGCCTTTGGGTTCCCCTTTCCGAGGAGTCCAGGAATCCCTAAACGGTGCTGGGTGGCATTCTGTGGATGCAATAAGAGTGGAGAAGTATTGACACTTCTCTGCTCCTGCCATCGTGAGATAAATCTTAATAGTGACCTTAGTTTGTGTTTGGTCAAGCTCACTTTTGGTTTCTTCAAGTGCTCCTGTAGGTGTCTCCTGACCCTCTTTCAACTCCCTCAACTCTCTGTAAATCACAGCGAGCAGCAGGAGTAATGGGCTAAGGGAAGACGCATAGGCATGATCCTGTCTAACTCCCTAACCCTGGCTTCCCAATTCCCTTACCTGGGGGGATCCTCCATCTCAAACACACAGCCCAGATACAGTGAGCCTAGGGTAGTGATGAGACCTGTGGTATTTTGGCTCTCACTCTTGGCACAGATGGAGCTCCTCTTGTATTACTATTACTTGCTAATAGACAGACAGATTTAAATATACACTGAATTAGATTATTCTTCATTAAGCACATTTTCTTTAGACTTGATTTTTTCTCTCAGCAGCTACAATTCAGTCCCAATTCAGTATGATAGAAATATTCCCAAGTCAATTTTGCTGCATATATGAAAATAGAGATCCTATTTATCACCACTTTTGTTTGAATTAGCTAAGTTCTGTTGCATGTTGTATTGTGCTATACTTGCATTGGGTACGATTCAATAATTATTTTTTGTAGGTATGGAGTTAATTATTGTACATAATTTTGTCTGTATGGAGTTAATTATTGTTCCCACTGCATCCCTACATTGTTTTTTGTCCTTGATTGTTACAACACTTTGAGTTGCGGTAGTTCAGCACTCAGGAAAATGTTGTCGGCCTTCATCAAGCTGGTACATTGTTTATCAGTAGTTAAAATTGTGAGGAACGTTGGATGTATCAAGAATGGGGGTTGCATATTCTATTTCTTTGCTGAATTTTTAAAAGTATTTCTTGGAGCCTCTATTTCACAGTGTAACTTTGTATCTGCAGATTTTGCTCCTCTGTGCTTATGAGGCTCTTGTAATATATGCATACAATGTGGGCTTTATTGACAGTAGGGCTCTTTTGCAAGGTTAAAACAACACAGTTAACAGCACTATGGATAGATTCTGAATTAAAGGACTCTCCCCTCCACCCCACCCCCATCCAATGCTTGATCTGTGAATGAAATGAAAACTGTCAGGAGCAAAAATGCTGGAAGTCGCTTGATTATTTTCTAACAACCATTACTATTCTAGCAATAATCCAGGAAAACAAATACAATTAAATAGAAAGGGGAGTCCTTGGGATAATTTCGTGCTTTATCTTGATCACAGTTATAGTGGAGCCCAAGTAATATTATTTGCTACATAAAAAGGTTATATGGGCTATATATACACACGCACCTATACATACATACACACACACACACACACACACACACACACACACTCAGCATCACAAAAGCATTAGGATATCATTAGAAAATCCTATTTTTCCAGGCCATCTGGCTTTTCAGCAGATTTCATTTAAGAGTATATGAATGCTTTAAGGGTTTTTTTTAGAAACTGAATTCTGCATCAAAAAAGTAGCACGTTTGATTTGGAATATACCACCAAAAGTTAGACATTTAGTGTTGCCTACATTAAGAATGGATTTCTGGGAGCCTTCCTCTTGTTGTGTGAGTTATCCAGAGTTGTTTAGGGTGGGTGTCCACATAAATCCTTTAAGTAAATAAATTATGAGTTTAGCCAATGTTTCTGTTGTGTTTTTATTATTATAAAATCTAGATATTTGCATACTTTTTAATTTCATTTCCTAAAAGCTTTATCAGCATTCTTTGTTTTACTCACTGATTGTTGAATTAATAATGACTCAATAGGATTATGAATAAATTGCCTTCACTCTCTGCTACTGTAAGCGAGTAGCTTAGATCTGGCTCAGCAGCAAAAAAGAAGCAGAACCAAAAAAGAAGAAAAAAAAATGGCAGAGATGCATCCAAAGACATTTGGCTATGTATTTTGCTATGAAGAGAAAACAAGTAGTCCACTCCTTTTCCAGGAAAGCCTGCTTTGTAGTTTGTGGTCCAGGAAGAAGCTTATGAATTATTACTTAGCTAAATTAAACACTTCATTTGAGAACCTGAGTTACTTCAGGAGGCAGAACTTAAAATCAGTCTGAGTCATAGGTGATAGGGCCTTGGACCTCTGATGGTGCTGGGCATTGGGAGATATTACCCAGTGTAATGTATGTATGTAGTGTACTGGTCATACTGAGTATGACCTATCTGGGCATCAGAGTCTATAAACCTGCACATGCTCTATGCTGCTGTAACATTGATTGGTTTCTCAGAACAGTATATAACTTAACGTAAAATGTGCAGTAGTGGAAGCAAAAGGACAGCTGCCTACCTTTAAGCAGATTGAGGCAGATACCTTATAAAGACTGGGAGTGCTATTGCTATTGCTATTTAATTACAGTTATCCAGTTGAACTAAAATTTTGCTCTGTTTAATTAGATTTGGTTATTCTGCATAACAAATTGTTTATGTACACAGATGAATACAGGTAGTCCTCGAATTATGACCACAATTGAACCCAAAATTTCTATTGCTAAGTGAAGCATTTGTTAAGTGAGTTTTGCCCCATTGTACAATTTTTCTTGCCACAAGTGAATCATTGCATTTGTTAAGTTACTAACATAGTTGTTAAGTGAGCTGGATTCTCCATTGACTTTGTTCATCAGAAGGTTGCAAAAGCTGATCATGTGACCCCAGGACACTGCAACCGTCATAAATACAAACCAATTGTCAAGCATCTAATTTTGATCATGTGACTATGGGGATGCTGCAATGGTCATAAGTGTGAAAAATGGTGATAAGTCACTTTTTCACTAAATGAACTGTCGACTATCTGTATATGATTTATAAAGTAATAGAGTTTGTATAGCTTTTAAGAAGTAGCTTTAAAGACATGCTTTGTAGACATACTTTGAAGGAACACAAGAGAAATCTAGATTTCGTAAGTGCATAGAATAACAAGTTACCAATTTCATCAGAACTCTAGAGGAAAAAAAATAGGGATATATATATATGTAAAATTAAATCAGTGTCTCTTTCACAGACATATATGCTATAGATGTATATAATGCTTAAGTATTTTTCTGCTTTGGGTTACTAGCTAGTGTTTCTGTATGTTTTTTCTTTTGCTCTTTTAGGCTCTTTGTTTAATAATTTTGCCATTCATCCCAGCATCAAACCTTTTTTTCCCTGTTGGCTTCGTAGTAGCAGAACGAGTGTTATATGTTCCCAGCATGGGATTCTGCATGCTAATTGCCCATGGGTGGAAAAAGCTGTCAAGTAACAGGTAGGTTAAAATTATTGCTTGGGGAAAAGGGGAGGGCATGAATGGTGACTAAATGTGAAATTGCTTGCATGGAAGAGTTGTCTGAGTGGCTTAATATCTTTACTTGCTTTTACCCTCTTTTCCACATCATAATCAGCAAAATGTAGGAAAGGGAGGAAAATATATCTCAAAAACTGTTATATTTTTTAAAGTTGTCATTAATGTTTAAACAAATAAACCAATTACTGTAGATCAGCGGTTCTCAACCTGTGGGTCGCGAACCTTTTGGGGGTCAAACGACCGTTTCACAGGGGTTGCCTAAGACCATCGGAAAACACATATTTCCAATGGTCTTAGGAACCGAGACACCTCTCCGCATCCGTCTCCGCACGGCCTCCTCCACCATTTGCAGAGAGAGAGACAGAGAGGCACTTTTGCTTCCCTTCTCTCTCTCAGGCGGACTTACCTCCTGCAGGGCTCCTGATTGGCCCTGCGCCCGGGTGCCCCACCCCCTGGGAGAAGCGCGGCCAGGGCCTCGTGGCCTTGGAGCCGCCCGGGGAAGCCCCGGGATCCCTGTTGGGAGAGGCCCACTGGAGGCTCCGCTGAGCGGGCCAGCCCTCCCGCAAGCCACGGCCCAAGGGAGACCAGCCGCTGCAATTCCTAGCCAGCTTGACCATTGGACCCGCTGGCCAGGAAGGCGCGCCGGAGTCCAGGCTGCCAGGAAGGAAGAAGGAGATTCAGCAAAGGTAGGAGAGGAGAGCCGCCTCCTGGGGCCCAGTGCTGGCGGCGGCTTCCTTGCCCTTTTCTTCCTCCTCCCCTTCTTCCTCCTGCTGTCCCCCAGGCGGCTCGGGTGAGCGCCGGGGCAAGAGGGGTGCCTGGGGGGGGAGCAGCCAGGCTGGATCAGGGGCTGGCGGGCCGCATGGCACCAGCCCCCACCGCGGCTCCATCGGATGGGTGGAGGGCAAGGCCGGGCAGCGCGGGGTCGGCGGGGATGGCGGCAGCAGTTTTCTCACCCTTCTCCTCTTTTTCTTCCTCCTGCTGCCCCAAAGCGGCTCGGGTGGGAGCAGGGAGGAAGAGGGGTGCCTGGGGGGAGCAGCCGAGCTGGCGGAGGGGCTGGCAGGCCGCACGGCACCAGCCCCCACCGCAGCTCCATTGATGGACGGAGGACCAGGCTGGGCAGCACGGGGGTGGCGGGGACCCCCAATGATGCAGCAGCGGCCGCCCCCGCAGTGCCCGGCCTGGTCCTCTGTCCATCAATGGAGCCGCGGTGGGGGCTGGTGCCGTGCGGCCCGTCAGCCCCTCTGTCAGCCCGGCTGCTCCCCCAGGTACCCCTCTTCCTCCCGGCTCCCGCCCGAGCCGCTTTGGGGGCAGCAGGAGGAAGGAGAGAAGGGCGAGGAAACCGCTGCTGCCGGCTGAGCTGCGGCGCCGAGCCAGGCTCCATGCCTCCTGGTTGCCCGGCCACGCTCCGCCCCTGGCCGCCCTCCGCACCATGCAGGAGTCTCCCCCCGCACCCCCCAAGCCACTTCCCTCGCCGTCGAAGGCTGCCTCGGCCCTCTGGCACCTGGTGCGGCCGTGGGACTGCCGGGCAGGAGCGGCCAGGGGGCGGGGAAGAGGGCGAGGCGGCGATGCCCGCAAGTGCGTCGGAGGCCAGCCAGCCGGGCCGGGAGGAGAGAAGCAGCGCCATCCGGCCGCAACCCTGTCACGTGCAATGGGCTGCACAGCATAGAAAGGGGCTCCCGCGACCCCGCCGCTGTGATGGCTGGAGGGGTGGGCAGGTCCCGGGGGGTGGCTGGGAGAGAGCAAGTGGTGCCGGGATGAGGATGGGGGGCTCCAGGTTGGTGGGTTTGAGAGGGCGGCCGGCGGCTCCGAAGCGCGCAGATCCTCTGTGCAGCTTCCGAGGCCCCGGATGTGCCGCTGCTTGGCTCCACCAGGCTCTCCACCAGAGCCTCCCCCCTCCCCGGGCAATTGTGCTTTGATAGTTCAGCAATTGTAGTTTTCTATTTTTGAAATTTTATGTGGTTTGCTTTTGCTTTTGCTTCTTTAGTGTTAAAAATGGAGGTCCCTTCTTTTCTGAATAATTCAGTCTTAATAATTCTTACTGTTTTTGTTTATTGTTTTTTTAATAATATTTTATTAGTTTTCTAATTTTACAATTAAGTATTTAAAAAGCAACGTGGTGACTGGGTTAATCAATAGTTCAATAACATACATAAATCTTTAGTATAACTCTCAAGTTACAACATCAGATATTTCCTTTATTTTTCCCTTAATATCTATTATCTTAGGCTATCTTATATTAGGCTAATACAGTTCTTATTGTTATCAACTAAATAAAAACATCTTTGTTACATTTATAAATAATTTTTAGCTTATACATATCTTAATTGTGTTTGCATTCAATCCTTATATACAATCAATGTCCTTTTATTGCTTTCTTCCCAAGCTTTAATTTCCTATCAATATTCAAATGGTACTTATAATTTCCAAGCATTAGGTAACCTTATCTCAACTTCTTCCTTTTTCCATTTCATAACAAAATCTAATATTCTAAATACACATCTTATCTATTTGAATATAGTCTCGTTCTGTTTTCTAAAGGTTATCTATTTTCTACTATATTAAATCATCTAATTAATAATACAGTATACCCTCTAATACAGGGATGTCAAACTTCCGGCCCGCGGGCTGGGCGCGTCACATGGAAACTGCGCCCACCCCATTGCCGGCAATAGCAAAATAGTCCCAATACATTGCGCAATGTCACGTGACGTCGCGAGTTTGACATGTCTGCTCTATGTATTGTCTGGGTTAACCAATAAATCAGTAATATACATACTTTTTTTGGTTTAGGTCTAATTTTTAAAAGCTCAAATACTCCCTCTCTTTTTCGGGTAATATCTATTATCTCATATTGGGCAAACAGAATTCTTATTTTCAACTGATTTCCAAATATTTTATATTAGGTGACCAAAATTTCCCTTATCTCAACTTCTCTCTTTTTCCCTTTTCATACCCAAGTCTATTAGTCTTGTTACACATCATACCTATTCAATTATAATGTTGCTTTATTTTCTAAAAATTATCTATTTTCCATATTCAACCCTCTAATTAGTAATATGAAATACCTTCTAATAAATCAAAACCCTTATTTTCTTCAGCCTTACTCTGGCTTTCTTCCTTTGCCAACTAACCTTCCATGTCAATGCTTTTGAATCATCAAATAGCTCTGAAAGTCAGTAAAAATTTACATTCATAATTCAAACAGGCCAGATATGCTGCCCAAAAGCTCCTTCTTTGAAGCTGAGTTTTTCACAGGTGGTAGCTGTCAATATCAGAGAAGTTTTTTCCTGGAGTCTGGGCTTCAGGCCAAGTCTCTTTTAAGCAATAACAAGTTGCAATACTATACTTCGCCACAAGATATCACCAATGCTATTTAAAGTTTTTTAAGTCCAAAGTTTTTATGATAGTTTTCAAGTCTTATTTCTTTTTTTTAGATAAAAACAAACGTCTCCAGTAAGAGTAGGAACACTTTTAGTCCCCAAGTTTCAAAAGCATATACATTCAATTAGATTAAAATTGTTCTTATAGTTGCTCTGTTTCCCCTGGGCAGTTCTTAGAGGGTGGGATAGAAATTCTCTTCCCTCTCTCCTCACAGGGGGAAACATACTTTGGGCAGCTTTTGCAGGAAAAAATACTTAAAGTTTTAAAGAGAAGATCAGATCTCACCCAGTTTCATCCGCGTTGCTTTAAAGGTTCTTGGTGGTGATTTTGACTTTGGCTGTCAGCAGCTTAGTGACAAGCCATATTGCTAAGGCCAGTCTTTCCCCTGCCAGTTTGGAGGGCTTCCCATGATCCAACGGAAGGGCCGCCATCCTCCTGCGATCAAGTGGGGGTCCTCTCCTTGCTCATCGCCCCTACAGGGCGATTTTTGACCCTTTCCAGGGTCCCCCAGCGGGACGAAACCAGATACAAAAGATGGAGCTCGTCTTCCAGTGTCCGCAGCGCTGCAATGACAAACCGGAAGTCTCTGTTTTTTGTTTATTATTATCACGTTAATTAGTAATTATAAAACAAAACTTTTAATATGTTTTGTTGTTAACACATAAGCTCTGTCAACTCTGATGTGTTTCTAAAATAAAATATTTGATCTTTCTGTTCCCTCAATTATAGTTGTACAAATAGTTATTATATTAAACATCCAAGGTAAATTCACAGACAGGGCTTAAAGTAGAGTTTTGATTTTCCTTTGGAGAGGAAGTGATCATCAGTTGTTTGACTTCTTTTTTTATTCAAAGAAACAAATATTTTATTTTGCATTGCTTTCTTCTTAAGAATGAGAATAAATATTGCTTCCTGCAATAAAATTTAGGTTTGCCTTCATGGTTTTGTTCTCCATTATCTTTTATGCCGTCATAGCAGCAAACTAGAAATTAATGTTGAAACTATAACGATAGATAGATAGATAGATAGATAGATAGATAGATAGATAGATAGATAGATAGATAGATAGATAGATAGATAGATAGATAGATAGATAATCTTTTCCAGTGTTTCATATGGCCAGTTATGTATAGGCAGCTGTATTTCTTCATTTTGGTAATAAAGTCTAGATTCCAGTTATTCCAAATAATAAGCCCTATTTTGCAAAGTAGTGATATTTAGTTACTAGTGGAATTCAACTTCTAATGATTCAAACAAGCTAAGAACAGTTCAATGGATTGAATGACAAATATAGTCAGTAGGCTATACTGATAACAAGCAACTTCCATCTAAACAGGTTTCATTATCTCTTTATATCTTATTACTGTTTATTTATAATAAAGTGCTAAATGCAAAATGACATTGCATTTAGCAAAACTGCTTTAGCGCTTTTTCTCCTATCGGCATCTGTTCTGCTTCCTGAAGCAGCTAATTGTGAAAATATGGTTAATGTTAAATTGGATCCAGAATTGTAAACTGAGCTTCTATGAGTTAAATGCCCTTATTGGGAAATATGCTGTCTTTGTTAGCCTGGGAATTCAGGAATTACATTAACCACACCTTTTTTCATTTTTATTTGCTAGTACCCTGAGAAAGCTATCATGGATTTGTTTGTCTTTGGTTTTGTTCATTCATGCCTTAAAAACATTGCAGAGGAACTGGGATTGGGAATCGGAATATACGTTGTTTATGTCTGCTTTAAAGGTACAGTATTATTATTCTGAACTCTTATTTCTGACAGTAATGCATTCTTGAAGGACTTGTGTCAGGGAAAAAATACTTCAGGTTTGACAGCCTCTGATACCTTAGTTTTAAGAGCTCTCCCTTCCTCTCTAGGAGGGATACTGGGAATTGATAAATGTAGGCTGTCCTTGGCTAAGCAAGCATTGAACTTACAGCAGTGCTGAAAAAGTAGATTTAAAACTGGTCCCTGAACTTGTGGCTGTCACAGTGTCTCTGTGGTCATGTGGTCACTATTTGAACACCTTGCAACCAGCATGCATATATGACAGCTGCAGCATCCCTTAATCATGTGATTTACATTTGTGATCTTCTCAGCTGGCTTCTGACAAGCAAAACAACTGAGAAGCCAGGAAAAAGCCACAAGTCATGATTATATGACATTGTGCTTAAGGACTTCAGATTATTTTCTAAACCACAGCAGATTGCCTGTAGATGAGAAATCCGGGTCATTCCACTACTGAAACAGAGGTCCTAAGGTGTTTCCAGCTAAAACTGTATATGTAATACTGAGAAATTTCTGTTGCCCAGTCATTTTTGGTGTGTTGGAAGTTAGAAATTATTAAATGTGCTTCTAGACAGTAATATTAACTTACTGAAAATCAAATTTTCCTTTTGTCCTGATTCCACCCACAATTTTTCTGACTGTATCCGCTGTCATACCATCTCAATCTTTTATAGCAGCCTTCTCCAAATCAGATGTCTTAAGAGATGCAAACTGTAACTGCCAGAATTCTCATTGTGGCCATGACAGGTACAGAATTCTGGAAGTTGACATCTGTGCACCTGGAAAGCACGTAGCTGGGGAATTAAGCAATTTACTATCTATCATAAGATTCTAAATATCTGAAGCTATCATTTTAGATTCTAAATTAATGAGTTCAGTTCCAAATGTCTCTAACATTAATGGACTGCCCATAAAGCTTTTATACATTCTCTTAGTACATGCATAGGCTTATACACTCATCCTTAAAACATTCCACATCAATAGATTATGCTTTCATAAATGAATTATTCAGTTTGCATAGGACTTGTTTGTTTCTGACATGTTTTCTGTGTTCAGGTAAATAAGAACAATGCTAAACTTTGGAATAATGTGGGTCATGCTTTAGAAAATGAAAAGAACTTTGAAAGAGCATTGAGATTCTTCATACAGGCCACCCAAGTGCAGCCAGGTGAGTTGTAAGAAATAGCTAGCATGAAAGGCAATAATATAAGAACTCTCTTTGCATAATATTTTCCCTATAACCACGAAAGACTTTGCCTAGCATTAGTTGGCATGCAGCTACTGCAACATGGACCAGAAAGCTTTAATGACTCATGTTGCAGTGCTCCCTCGAAGGTGCTGCCTCTGAAGACAACTCAGCAATCACCACTGATATAGGCAGTTATGTTGGTCATTACAGGGTAATAACTATTTTATGTTTGCTACACTGGGTGGCATTGGGGATCACTTTAACTATATATTCTGCCCTATCTGTAAGACCATTGAGAAGGGTTGTTTTTTTCTTGTCATTGCAAGAGATAGAAGGATCATAGTCCAGAAGGACAAGCAATCTCCTTGGTTGCGCCAACATTGTAGAATTTGTTGCCTGCAGAGATATGTCTGTTCCCTCTCTTTGGCACTCCAGAAAGTCCTGAAGACCCCTCTTTTTAAGCAGGAATTTGTTCTGAGCTAATAGGATGGCTCTTCTTAGCTAGGTTATTGTGGTCTCAGATTATTGAGTTTTACTAGGAAATGTTATTTTGTGTTTTTCTGTTAACTACTTAGGGTGATACGTTGGAGTAATACCATAAATTGTGTAATTTATGAAATTGTGAAATAAATGTTAGTGTGAAATCTTAGAAACGTATATAATTTTATGAATTTATATAAGTATGAAAAGTTTGGTTGCATCCTGAGTCCTTAAATGTAATGTTTTTTTAAAAACTGCTCCATCTAGGTATTATTAAGTTGCATATTAATCTTTCATGGCTGATTTTCCTAAGGGAAAGCACTGTAGTTCAGGGGCAGAGCACATGTTTTACGTGCAGAAAGTTTCACGTTCAGTCCTTAACAATCCAATTTAAAAAGAAATGGGTAATGCTTTACAAGAAAGATCTCTACATGAGATTATAGGAACATTGTATTTATCAAAGTAGCTTGGGCGGTAATGTACATCACTCCAATTGATGCCAGATTGTAATCCCTCATCATTGTCATACTGACCTAGGTTGACAGAATCCAGAGATAACTTAAAAGCATCCTTTGCCTGCCTCTGAATTAAACAGCCAAGAGGCCCAAGCAACAATAAAGCAACCATATTTTTTTTCTGTAATGGATACAATATGTGTGTGTGTGTTTTGTACTTGGAACATTGCAAAATTCTTGTGGTTTTGTATTATCAAATAAATGTCTTGAAATTTCTTGAATGTATGTCATATCAGTCATATTTTAAATAGGAAAAAATGGAAGTGGGAGTGGGGAGGATTTAATATTTATTTGATTCCAGTTTAAATTGTTGTGACTGAGACTGGAATTTTAGATGATAAGAAAGAACTGAAGGTATTGCTTATCTTGCAATTTGCAGATGATATTGGTGCTCATATGAATGTAGGAAGAACTTACAAAAATTTAAACAGAACCAGAGAAGCAGAAGAATCCTATTTAGTTGCAAAATCATTGATGCCACAGGTAAGTGAAATAACTGCTTATTTGGGAAGTTTCATTAGATTTGGAATGTCTTTTTAAGCAAAAGATATTCAGGTCACAAGGAGTTTTCTTTTTTAGTTTGCTGGAAATTTTAGCAATCAGTCTAGTTCAGCCTTTTTCTTGCTTGTCTGTATTTTCATAATATTATAACATTTATTTTTTTATATATATATATATATATATATATATATATATATATATATATATATATATATATATATATATATATATATATATATATATATATACTGTAGGTTATTAATTGTCTGCAGTTATATCTCAGCTTGCTTTTGTATTAGAAAGATGTATTCTCAGTTCAAATGAAAGTTGTACTTAGTTTTAAACTAATTATACTTTAGGCATTTCATTTCATAACTACAGTCTTTGAAACTGTTATAGCTTTCGTTGTGTTATAGTTTTGATAAATGTATGGTTAATGCTCTTCCAAGCCTAATACAATTTCTTCTGCTGTCAGATTATTCCAGGTAAAAAATATGCTGCGCGAGTTGCTCCTAACCATCTGAATGTTTACATAAACCTTGCAAACCTGATTCGGGCAAATGAGTCTCGTCTTGAAGAAGCAGACCAATTGTATCGTCAAGCCATTAGCATGAGGCCAGATTTCAAACAGGCATACATTAGCAGGTACTTTATAATCTTATATTCATAATGAAATGTCAAATGTGAGTAGGCAGCTCTACTGTCTAAAGCAAGTGCTATTTTAATAGCAAGAAAATGGAGGGAATGGAAACCATATAATTTAAAGTTTTGATTTTCAACAGAGGTGAATTGCTTCTAAAGATGAACAAACCTTTGCAAGCTAAAGAAGCCTACCTCAGGGCTCTTGAATTGGATCGAAGCAATGCAGACTTATGGTATAACTTGGCAATTGTTTATATTGAACTGAAAGATCCATCTGAAGCTCTGAAGAACTTCAATCAGGCATTAGAACTGAATCCTAGTCACAAACTAGCCTTGTTCAATTCTGCACTATTAATGCAAGAATCTGGTATGTATAGCTAGAACTTTAAAGCAAAATTTTAAAAGTTGTATGATATTTTATTATTATTTATTATCATGTTTTATCAGGAAAAATACAAAAAAGAAAGACCAGGAAAAAATACATGAAAAACTCCAAAACTAAAACAACATGATTGATATATGTCACATATTAACAAAAGGTCAAACCAAAATTAGTAATAATCAATGACTCTCTAGCATTATAAAATCACAAATTGATATTATAAATCTATGCCATACAAAATTATATTTTTAATGAATAGTCAAGGTTGCTTTTTCAAAAATGGATAAGTAACAAATTTGTAGAACACAATCCTATCTCAGAAGTACAAATTCTAAGCAAGTTAAATAGTTCCCATTCAGAATGGATTGTCTAAAATGTTGGCTTTGAAGAATACATTTGAAGAACTGAGTTCCTTCATATTAATAATCTTCTCTCTTAAGTCAGATTCTAGCTTATAAGAAATGGACCCCTTACAATTAAACACAAGAGAGTGTCATTGCATTGTGAATTGTGTCTTCAGTGCTGTTCTGCAATGATTGTGATTTTTGATGTAGTGATTAAGATACTGTATAGGCACCTAGGAGAGTCTGCTTCAAGGGCACATTTTGTCATGGAAAATCATTGTCTCCCAGCTCAACTTACCCCTTAGTGTTGCTGTTACAGTGAAAAGTAGGGAGGAGGAAGTGGTATATATTCCACTTTGAGTTCTGAGGAAAGGTGAGATGTATCTCTAATAAATTATTTTAATAAGTTATATTCCAGTGTGGGGATACAAACAAGATTTGAAGCAGCAAATTGCAATAATTTTAAAGGCTTTTGGATGGAAGCAGTGGAGTAATTTTCCCGGGCCGCATCCAATTATTTTTCAGTATTTGAAAGGATCAGTTGTTATTTTCCATTCAAAGCAATAGAATTAATTAACTGAAATCCCAAACATTATATAGTTATTTTGGTTTCCAAATCCATTTACCTCAGTTGGACCAAAAATTTACTGTAATGATGTTGGGAGAAAAAAGTGGGTATATAATATGCTTCCCCTGGATCTTTCAGACTCTAAGAAGGATCCTATATCAAATTGTAAAATGTATAGTATCATGAATCTAAATCTACAAGCATAAGTAACAAAGACTATTAATACTGTCCTATTTGTACAGCACTGGATAGTCCATATTAATGTTCTTTTGTTGCATTAGGTGAGGCCAGCCTTAGGCCTGAAGCTAAGAAGAGACTTCTAAGTTATATAAAAGAAGAATCTCAAGATGCAAATGGTTATTTTAATTTAGGCATGCTTGCAATGGATGATAAAAAAGATGATGAAGCCGAGATGTGGATGAAAAAAGCCATAAAGCTACTGCCAGGCTTCCGCAGTGCTTTGTTCAACTTGGCATTGCTTTATTCTCAGACTGCAAAAGAGCTGAAAGCTTTACCAGTGTTGGAGGAGTTGTTGAGGTATTACCCAGATCATACCAAAGGTTTAATTTTGAAGGGAGACATTTTGATGAACCAAAAGAAAGATATACAGGGAGCAAAACAATGTTTTGAGAAAATTCTGAAAATGGATCCAAACAATGTGCAAGGAAAACACAACCTCTGTGTGGTTTACTTCGAAGAACGAGACTTATTAAAGGCAGAAAAGTGCTTAGTGGAAACATTGGCCTTAGCCCCACATGAGGAATACATCCAACGCCATTTAAGCATTGTCCGAAGTAAAATTGCTTCCCTCAGACTAGGGGACACAAGTGTGACTCATACAGAAAAAGTAGCATCTGTGGAAGGAAAAAAAACTCCATCTGAACACTTGAAAGAGGTAAAAAAAGAGCAGAAAAACCCTCAGACCACAAACACTAATGTTAGCAAGGAGCAAAGGAAGTCCAAAAAACATGGAAATAAAAACACTACAGACAAAGAGACAAAAAAGAAATCGACAAAAGAGATAAAAGAGATAGAGAAAAAAAGAGTTGCTGCACTGAAAAGACTGGAAGAGATTGAACGTATATTAAATGGTGAATAATTATTTAAAGCACCACTATAAGGGAAACTGGCATCTATTTTGCAGATTTTACATGTGCATTGCATGTGTTTTCAGTCAAAGTGACCACAGGGTGCTTTTGAATTTGGAAACAATGTTGAAATCATAATGTTAACTAAAATTGAAGAAGTTACACAATGAATAGGAAAAGCCATGGCTTTTAACCAAGAATGCTTGGTTAAGGAGTTGCACATAATTGACACACAAGGACTTTTCCAACAATGGAAGCTATATTCTACTATTGCTGGTTAGAAGAATAGCTTATTAGCCCAGAAACAAATCCCACTAAATTAAACTACTTATTTGAAAGTAAGCAAGTTAGGGCTTGGCTGCAAAATACTTGCAACCAACTATGCTCAGTTCTTTCTGTTCTCAAAGAACAGTTAAAATGCTGATAGATAAGTATTAAAAAGAGCCTCAGGTATATTGGTCACCAGACTAATTTTACTAGAGAAAACCATGGGTCTGAGTATTTGAGCATTGCAAATTTGGATGACTATTTTTTTACTTCATACATCAAATCATTTTTTCTATGTAAATGTATGTGGCACATTCCCATTTTGTCCTCCTGCTTCCTTGTAAGTATTAATGTTCCAAATGAATTGGGAATTAATTAGCAAATACCACTTGTGTTTCTGTATGTGCATGCAATCATTTGATTATTTTTTTTAAAAAAAACTTCAATAAATCACTCTACAGGTACAGTGATTTTCCGTATCATGGGGAGAAGCAGGAGCAATCATCCCCCAAAGATAATCCCTCTTGAAAAGCTTTGCCCTGTTTGTTTGGGGGGTCTTTTGGCAGCACCATATTGTGATGCTTCTAATATAGGAAAAATGTAACTGTTTCTGAACTGTCATCCGTTTATTAAGAAATCAATGTAAAACATATGGGATCGTTTCTAAGGTGATGGATTTTTTTACCTCTTTTATGGTTGAATAATAGATATGCAACATCTCATAATATATACTAGGTATCTTTTTAAGCTCCTCACTGATTAAATTGCCTTCCTGTGATAATGCATTATAAGGAATGGCAAACCATTGCAGTTTTATTTGCAATCATGGTAATTATGTTTTAATATAGAAAATGTAGACCTAGACCACATAATATCAGCTACCAACTGCTTAAGTGACTTCTATGAAGATTAAGATTGAAAAGAGAGGAGGGAATGCTTCAGCTCCTTGGCAAAATGCAGGATTTATCTAAACCGAATAAAATCTTTTGCAACAAGGAACCATGTTTGACATTTTGAAAGTCCCAGAAACTTAAGGTACGCCTGCAAAAGAATCTTGGAAAAAAAGCTTTATCATGGTATACGTTAGCTAGAGAAATGATCTGACATGGTATAAGACGGATTCTTATGTTCCTGCTTGGAGAAACAAAACAGGCATAGAAACAAAAGATAAGGTGAAAGAAATGTCTCTTGGCTGCAAATAAACAACAGGATTTTCTTAGAATTGGAAGTTGTAGGAACTGAGTCCATAACATGATGACTGCAAAGAAATCCTTATATTTGAGGGAAATAAGTCTGATAGCAAATTCATGTCTTGAAGCATCTTTTCTTTAGATGCCTCAGCAGGCTAGTAGCTGGAGGTGTATTCCCTCCCCCCCCCATCATCATGTTATACATAATAGATTGTCATGTGACAATCATACTTGTAACTTACACAAAAATTACTTACACAAAAACTACTTTAAATCTCAATATAAATTCAGAAATTCTTTTCAGCTTGAAAGTTTCTGGTGTAATTCCAAACATGAATTTTCCATTTTTGTTGCAGAAATTTGGGCATTACAATTAAATACTTGTTTTGCTGAATTTCCTATGATTTTCATTAACAGCTTTGTTAGGATAAGATAACTAAATCTCTTATGTGAAACTTGAACTCATCATTTTTATATCTGTGGCTATATATTCTTCCTCAGTTTATCTCTGGATCACCTAAAAGTGTTTTTGTTTTTATTTTTTTTAATCATTTTTTTTTCAAATATGTTAACTTCATGGATGTTGAAGAAATGTTTACATGAGCAAACTTACTGAATTCTTTATTATTTTTTCCCTTTCTTCATAACATGTCTTAGCATAGGTTATGAACTCCAAAACGATCAGAATTGTTACTTAAAAAAAAAAGATGTGTCACAAGCTCAGGAAATCCTAGTAGTTTCTACAGGACAAAGATTTCAGTTTTTTTATTAAAATATTGAATGGAAGGAGCCACACAGGCTAACCAAAATATGCATTTGGATTCTAGTACAGTACAAAGCACTTTTTATGCACATACTGATGGATGCTGAAATGCAAAGGGAGAGCTGGCAGTTTCTCTGATGGCAAAGCATCTCACTGAGGTGGATTGTGAAAGATGTGCCAGTCGAATATTGACATATCACTGTGTCATCTTGACTGATGTCTTAGTTTCATCCAAAAACAACTTGACATTACCCATAGGCAACACTCTGAACATTGTCCAGTTTCTCTGCCTCGTTGCCGCCGGTTGGCTTCATCCCATGTTATTCCACAGATTCTGTTCTGGGGGGAGGGATGTGCAGAAGAGACCATAGTGGGGAAGGAAAATCTTACTGTGCATGTGGATTGCTACCCAGTCTTGAGATAACTGTATATGTTTAAACATAAATTGGAATGTCTATGAAATAATAAACAGTGGCTTGGTATGTGCATAGTTTCTGTGTGGGGTGCAGTTTTCTAGTTGACAATTTACTAGCATAGACTTTTTTTTAAAAAAAAGTCAGAAATATAAAATAATGACATAAGGAATGTATAGTAAAATTAAGCAGTGCCCTCAAATAGAAGGAAATTCTAAGAAATGTAGATAAATTACTTAATGAAAGAGCTGTGTGTGCATTGTTCTGCTACCAGAATTTTTTGTCCGGTCAGTATTTCATGTTTCTCAGTCATCAAATTCTGTAACACGAGAGCTTCGCTATAGTACTTCTCAGTTTCTTGCTAGTGAAATAATAATAGTCAGCTAAGCTTTATTCAAAATGAATTAACAATTAGAAAACAGCTGTATATCACAGAAATCCTGCAAAATCCTCCAAACTATCAAAACATATGCAGTGGCTTTCCATTATTTGTATCCTGCAAACTAGTAGCAAATTCAGCTTACAAGTTGATCTTAATAGATGACAAATTTTTAATGTCAGTTTGGTTATCTCACTGACAAATTCTACTTGCTTTTATACAAATCCTTATACTCAATATTTTATGATGGCAATATCTTTTATACTGTATAAAGGTCATTTCTTTATGTAAAGGTGCTTTCAAAGCATGCTGGGCTTGAAGTGAACAGCAGATTTTTAAAAAATTACTTCATAGATAACCCATTTATTATAACATAAAGGGTGTTTTGGATCACAGTTCACCACATTAGATTGGTTTTTTTGGCTACCAAAAAACCCTCCCATAAATATGAGATGGGTGAAAAGTAATGCCTCCAATGTTATGAGTCCATAAGTGGCAGTACAGATGTGCATTAAGCTCTCACATGTTCTGTAGTATCTGTTCTTTCACTTGGCAGGAAATTAATATGAGAAAAATGTGTTGCTATTGTTTATGAAGTGGTATGCTGGAGTTAGTACACATTCCTGTGCTTCAAGCAAACATAATGCAATTGAATTTTTAACTGCCAAGTATCCTTCCAGATGAAATTCATCATTAAAGTCTTCATAGGCTTGTAAGGTCCTCTTTATCATCTCAATCTTTAGATGTTTCTCTGAATTTTTCTTAAAGTGTGATGCCCAAAATTGAACATAAAAGGTATGATGGGATCTACCAATTTAGAACAAAAATGTGAATAATTTCCTTGGGTCTGAAAATGTATACTTCTGTGGATGCATTTGCTTTATTTTCACCCCCTTCAAACTACTCATCAGTATGCAATCTACAATTCAGAAATATTTGTCACAAGATTCTCCCACAATATCTATGTATGTGATCTTTGTTTCCTAAATGTGAATTTTTACAGTATATCTTCCAAGGTATTAGCCATCCATCTTTACCACAAAATGCTCACAATACATATCATACAAGTTACTGCTAAAAAATGGCAAGTCTTGTTCCTGATAAATCCATGATGAATTCTGATTAAAAGGGATTTTTTTCAAAATATTTTTAAATCCACCTCTTTATAATCTGCTGCAGAATCTTTCCATGCAGTAATCTTAGACTGACCAATGTCAGTTCCCTGTATTTTAATAAT
The DNA here is from genome assembly GCF_001527695.2 of Protobothrops mucrosquamatus. NCBI lineage: Eukaryota > Metazoa > Chordata > Lepidosauria > Squamata > Viperidae > Protobothrops > Protobothrops mucrosquamatus. The sequence goes on from NW_015386411.1 coordinate 337,165, forward strand.
AGCAATTTATACTTTATTAAATGTATATGCCACCTGACACCCAGCAACTCTACTAACTATTTTGTGTATGTTTAATTCTTTTTAATTAGAGTTGTTAAAAATATTCTTTTCTGCACTTTTATACCAGCTTCATGGTAGTAAATTAATGATAGCAATTTTGGTTTCAAAATTTATTTCAGTGACCTTGTGCTATTTAATGACTGCAATGAAGTTAGTTTATGTTATTTCAGTGAAGTAAATATGTGTGAAATCCTCTTGGGGCAACATGGTCCTTCATATGTGTTAAGTTCATAGTGGGTAACTGTATGTATAAATGTCCTGGTTTTTATTACACAGACTTCTTTGTAACAGTTTGTCTCCTTCCTGGGTTCCATGCTTTAGTTACATTTAAAGGAAAATATTCAAGGGAATTCCTCCCACAATTTTTTTTTCAAGCTGGGAAGAGTGATGGACAGATCTTTAACAAAACAATGTCAGTTCTAACTTCATTAATCTCCTCCAGCAACAAGATAAACTCAAAAACACTGTCATGGTTCCGACAGATGAAACTCTTCAAAAGAACTTTGAGGCATTGTTTACCTTAAAGAATCTTTTATTCGGGAAACAAAGTCTCAGTGCTACATAGCTGAAACCAAAAACTAAATTCCCCTCTCCTGGATACAAAGTAACAAAGCACAATTCCCTCCTCCAATAAACAGTCGGGGGGGTGGGCAGGAGGCTCGTCCTGCGGGATGAGGCGAGGCAAGGTGAGGCAAGGCAGCGGTGCCATTGTCACAGGGCAAGGTGAGACGGGCTGGGGCAGCTGCTGCTTGACACTATCAGCCCCCGCACACAGAGGCCAGCGAGCACATGGGTGCTGGGATGCATCTGGCCACGTGGGACCTCGGCAGGTTAGCAGGCGGCTGGTTGAAGAGGGATGGTTGCCATCTCCAGGGCATGGCACGTGTGCCCACAGGGCTCTGAGTGCTGTCTCTGGCACACGTGCCATAGGTTCGCCACCACTGCTCTAAGAGGTGGCGCCATCAATGGTTGCTGCGCTCCCCAGGGAGCCTGCATTCCTGGTGGTTGCTGGCCTCCCCACTGTGGATGTTGCACCCCCAATGGTTGCTGGTGTCCATGGTGGCTGCTGCATCCCCAGTTGCTGCAGGCCTCCAAGTGGTTGTTGCACGTTGGGGGCTGTTTCCGCCCCCAAGGCTGTTGTTGCATTGCTGGTGGCTGTGGCATCCCCAATTGCTGTATGACCCCCAACGGTCTCAGCGGCTGCTGAAATGGCATCCCCAGTTGCTGCAGGCTTCCCAGTGGTTGCTGCATGTAGGGGCTATTGGCACTCCCACTGCTGCTGACCTGCGGGTGGTTCTGGCATCCCCAGTTGTAGGCCTCCCTGTGGCCCTAGAGATGGTTATTGCTGGATCCCCATCGGTTGCAGGCCCCTCAGCGGTTGCTGCGTGTTCAGAGATGGCCAGCCCCACTGCTGCTGCTGTACTCCCAGTGGTTGCTGACCGCCTGGCGGCTGCATCAACCCTAGTTGCTGCAAGGCCCCCATCTGCTCCTGCACATTCAGGGGCTGCGTCCACCGCCAGTTCGGTTGCTGCACCGCCAGCGACTGCTGGCCTCCCATCTGTGGGGGCTGCAACATCCCTCATTGCTGTATGGGCCCCAGACTGGGTGGTCGGTAAGCACGTCAATCCAGGCTTCGGCTGTCTCGGTGATGGCTCAGGCTCTTATCTCGCCAGCAGTGATCTGAGCTTTTGGAAGGGCAACAACTGGAGCAGGGCTGGAGGCCATGGTAGGTGGCTTCGAGGATGGGGAAGCTGCTTGACCTGCGTAGGTGGGACTGGGGCTTCCCCGTAGCATGAGTTGGTGGCTGCCTTGCCGATCATCATGATCGCTGTCTTATGGAGAATGGGAGGGTTGTTCTCCATTTTTCATCTCTAGCTCCTCAAATCTTTCCACCAACTTCTCCACTGATTGACTACAGACTGCTGACAGGTACTTCCACTCACTAGAGTCCTCAGCAGTAGTCAATTTTGTGGTTCTCCACCGGTCCGGGGAACGCAACTTGCGGGAAGCCCCTCTTTGCAGCTCGACCTCGTCTGCCTTCGAAGCACTTGATTGTGGCAAGGCCATCTCAAGGTGTCTAGAGTCTCCATTGGGCAAGGTCTATTCAATGACTAGATCAGCTGTCCTCGTGGCTTGGGTCTTGCCCCCATCTGAGAGACCTGAAAATGTTCCTTCTCCACTGGCGTGCTGGCCTGCGCTCCCTCCTTTGAGGTAGCAGCCACTGCCAGGGTGCTGGTTTCAGGCACTTCTTCTTTCCCCATGTTGAGATCTTCCCCAAATCTTTGTCGGTCTATCCCTCAATTCTAGGGACAGTGACTGGGGCTCAGAACCCCAAGATAGTAAGGTAAAAATTGTAGTTTTTGGTTTAATGTCATGGTTCTGACAGATGAAATTCTTCAAAAGAACTTTGAGGTATTGTTTACCATAAAGAATCTTTTATTCGAGAAACAAAGTCTCAGCACTGCATAGTCGAAACCAAAAACTAAATTCCCCTCCCCTGGATACAGAGTAACAAAGCACAATTCCCTCCTCCAATAAACAATCATAAATCACATTCCCCAATTAGTTTGAAGAGCTGGCTTTCTCCCCAGCTCTCCAGCTGCCAAAACTCTATCAGCTCTGGGCCCAATGATCTTGGGTTCCCATGGCTGAGTTATTATTGTTATGACTAGCTGAGTTCTCATCTACATTCCCCCTCCCAGCATCAACTAACTCTAAAAGCAATAGTGAAAAAGGGCTGCATTTCCATCTGTTGTCAAAGCAAGAACATCCAATGTTAGCACCGTTGACAAACAACACTTAGAGAATTTTGAAAGAAATGCTGAGACACCATGAGAAAAAGGTAGAAAACTCTTAAGGAAAAAAATGGGGTACTTTCCTTAGGATAAGAAAACATTTGAGACATTGCAAAAATTGGGTTTTTAAATGATTTTCTTTTTATTTAATTCCTAGTAACTTTTATTCCCATTCAATATAAAACTATGCCCCACCCTATGAACTGCAGCAAGAATAGCTCTTGAAAGTATTTAGTGTAGATATAAGTACTGTCTATTTTGCTTCCAGCTACTGTGAGGAATGCAGCCAAGTTTAAGAAATAGGGAAGGCTGAGCAGAATGGTAGATGGTGCTATTATCCCTGCTAATGCAATTTTTAAGTCCAGGCACTTTGTCTCCCTGACAAAATAGTTCCATTACAACACTAGTCCAACTGGACAATATAAGAGAATACCTTTTACTAGCCATACATTTTGCAGACTTATAGAGGATTAAGGGGCACATCTTCCCAGGCAGCTGTGTGCCCCTATTTTCATCCCAAAGTAGATGCTTTGCTGACGGATAAAAGGGACGTGGAGGAATTGAGTCATAATAATACACATTGTACTTTGCATCTACCCAGCATGCTGTTTTTATTTTCATCGGTGTCTTGTGAGATGAAGTATTTTAAGCTGTAGTTAGCAGTGTACTGCTATTTTTGTGCTTATTCATGCGCACAATAAGGGAGATCAGGAACGGAAAGGATCACAATTCTAGGAAGCAGCATATTGTGTATGGAACTTTGAGGTTCCAAATATTTTAAAAGTATTCTCACCTTTATTTGATTTGAATTGTTAGTATCTATTTTGTAATTTGGAAACTTAGCATGTACAAACAAAACCTTTGTCATGGCTGGAAGTTAATGTTCCCTAAAGCCTAAAGAAGAGCAGAAAACTGCTAATCTGAAAACCGTTTTTTTTTTTTGCATGCTCTTTATTTTTAAAAATTATTTAATTCAGAATCTTTGAAGCTAATTCCTCTTTGCCAACTGCTGCGTAGCAGCTTCTGGTGTGTGGGTGTATTGCTGTGAATCAGCTAAAAAATATCAATTCTGCCAAATCTAGAAGCATTTAATGATTTCTTCACTATTGTTAAAAGTGTGTACCCTTTCATTAGTAGTCAGCAGAGGTCTGGATATAATATGTGCAGAACTGCAGGGGTGTGAGTGACTAGAGGAAGCAGCCACAGATGAAGTAAACTGCTAGGCAATACTCCTTACTAAGAAGCACAGAATTAACAGAAATCAGAGTGGGCAGGCGGGGGTGGGGGAGAGATAGGTGCAAAAGCTTGCATTATATCAGTGTACACTAGTACCGCCCAAATTCAAGAGAAAAATAATCATTGAATAAAATTATTTAGGGTTATGTTTATAAGTCTATGCTTCTAAGGTGCTGGCCTTAGCAAGATTTCATTTCTTTATTGTATCCATACAAGGTTAATAAAACAAGTTTCACCAGTAAGTATCTGTAAGTTTCACCACTAAGCATCTGTATTTTATGAAATACCATTCAATTTCTTTGAAAATAAAAGGTTTTTAATCAATTCTGTGCACAAGATGAGACTAATAAATTACAAGAATTCTCTGCCAGTATCTTTTTCAAGTACTTGAGTAAAAAATAACAAGAATTATATAATGATAATACAATTGTAAGGGATATGTAGACTTCAGAACAGTTATGGACAGGAAGTTTTACACACTGGTCCCAAACTTAACCTTTTAACCCTTAACCCATATCATCATTCAAAATATTTGAGGATCACATCAAGTCAGTAGTACAATGCTTGTGGAGTCCATACATGGGTATAAAACATAAAATATGTTAAATTGTTTAATATCTTCATTCATAGAAACTATAGTTTTATTAGACAGAACAAAGCAGTCTTAGTTGGAATATGCAAGAATGGAGATGATATGCTGGGAAAAAATATATGTATTGTGTGACTTACTACAAATTCCTAATCGGCATGCTTCTCTCAGGAACAGTAAGAGAAAGCTAGTTTAATGCCATGGCTAGTTCAACTTCAGCCATGAAAACTTATGTGGAGTCATTTAATTTATGAAATTAACTAACATACCTCATTTGCTTGTTGTGGGGAAAAATAGGTGAAGGAAATACTGTGGACCATTACCTTGAGCTTCTCTCTACAATGGAGGAATACATGTAACTAATGAAGAAAGTGTGATCCAACTGTCAGTTCAATTGGTCATCTTCATGATCCTGGAGAAGCATCTTGATCATACAACAAAGAGATTATTAGCTTACTAAAATGGTCTGGTGGCAGAGTATTCCAAGATCAGGAAGTCATTCCCTGAAACTCTCAGGTTGCACCTGACACAAAAAAAGCAATCTTTCGCCATGAATTCCAATAAAATGTAGAATGAAAGCTGAAAATGATAGATTGCTCCCTGCAACAGTAGACTAATAATAATAATAATAATAATAATAATAATAACAACAACAACAACAATAATAATAATAATGGGTTTTGGTTGAAACATCTACTGTTATATATCCACTCATTGCCAAGCAGTTCAACAATATACTCCAAGGAGGAGAAATTGAAAAGTGGCTAACAACTGGGAAAACCTACCTAATAATGAAAAATCCAGCAAAAGGGGCAGCACCAGGCAACTACAGGCCAATTACCTGCTTACCAACAACTTTCAAATTGCTAACTGGTGTAGTAGCTGATGCAGTACAACAGCATCTAGTTGAAAACAATCTCTTTCCACCTGAGCAGAAAGGAAACCGCCCCAATAGCAGAGGAACAAAAGATCAGCTCCTAATAGACAAAATGATCTTGGAAAACTGCAAGAAAAGGAAGACCAACCTAAATGTGGCATGGATTGACTACAAAAAGGCATTTGACTCTCTGCCACATGACTGGATAATCAAGTGCCTAGAAATAACAGGAGTCAGTAGAAACATCAGAGAATTTGCGCAAAGATCGATGGCACAATGGAAGACACAGTTGCAGGTCAATGGTGAGAGACTGGGAGAGGTTAACATCAAGAGAGGAATATTTCAAGGAGATTCATTATCACCATTACTATTTGTTATTGCACTGTTTCCTCTGTCAACAATACTGAACAACTCAGGACATGGCTATCAAACATCAAAAACATCTGCCAGACTATCCCACCTCCTTTACATGGATGACCTGAAGCTGTATGGAAAAACACCATCTGAAATAGAATCGCTGCTCAACACTGTCCGTATATATAGCCAAGATATTGCAATGGAGTTTGGCTTGGACAAATGTGCCACACTTACTATCAAAGAAGGAAAATAGTGAAAACTGAAGGAATCAAGATGCCCCATGAAAATAACATTAAGAGTCTGGATGACAAAGATTACTACAAATACTGGGTATCCTTCAAGCTGACAACATCAGGCACACTGAAGTCAGAAAAAAATTAGAGGTGAATACATCAAGAGAGTGAAGAAGATCTTAAAGTCCAAACTCAATGGAGGAAATACCATGAAGGCAATCAACACCTGGGCAATTTCAGTCATTAGATACACAGCTGGAATAGTGGACTGGACTCAAGCAGAACTAAAAGCAATGGATAGGAAGACAAGAAAAATAATAACAATGAATCATGCCCTTCATCCACGCAGTGACATTGATAGACTTTATCTACCAAGGCAAATAGGTGGGCGTGGAATGCTGCAAGTACATCACATGATTGAAAAAGAAAAAATGGCTTTGGAAGAATATCTGAAGGACAATGATGAAGATGCACTGCAATTAGTATATCAGGAAGGCTTACTGACTGCTGGAGAGATCAAACTGGCCTACAAGAAAGACCAAATGAAGAACAGAATAGAGGCATGGGAAGACAAGGCACTACACGGCCAGTACATTAAAAAAATAGCTGGGAAAGCAGATAACAACAAGACCTGGCAATGGCTAAGAGCAGGAAAATTGAAGAAAGAGACCGAGGGACTAATTCTGGCTGCACAAGACCAAGCCTTAAGGACAAATGCATATAAAGTCAAAATTGAGAAGACAGCAACAGACAGTAAGTGCCACTTATGCAAAGAAGCTGAAGAAACAGTGGACCACCTGGTAAGCTGCTGCAAGAAAATCACACAGATTGACTACAAGCAGCGGCATGACAAAGTAGCAACAATAGTGCATTGGAAGATCTGCAAGAAATATCATTTGCCTATAAGCAAGAACTGGTGGGATCATAAAATAGAGAAAGTCATAGAAAATGATAAAATTAAACTGCTCTGGGACTTCAGAATTCAAACAGACAAGCACCTGCAACGTAACACCCCAGACTTAACAATTGTCGATAAGAAAGACAAAAAAGTCTGGATAGTGGACGTGGCAGTGCCTGGAGACAGCAGAATAGATGAGAAATAATAATAATAATAATAATAATAATAATAATAATAATAATAATAATAATAATAATAATAATAGTAAAGTTGGAAGGGACCTTGAAGGTCATCTAGTCCAAACCCCTGCTCAGGCAGGAAACCCTATACCATTTCGGACAAATGGCTGTCCAGTCTCTTCTTAAAAACTTCCAGTGTTGGAGCATTCACCGCTTCTGGAGGCAGGTTGTTCCACTGGTTAATTGTTCTCACTGTCAGGAAGTTTCTCCT
>NW_015386411.1:345334-347001 GCF_001527695.2 Protobothrops mucrosquamatus
GTCAAGTAGTAGGTTGTGATGTACTTTATCAAATGCCTTACTGAAGTCCAAGTAAATTATGTCCACAGCATTCCTCTCATCCACTAATTTTGTCACTTGGTCAAAGAATGCAATAAGATTTGTCTGGCATGATCTATTTTTGACAAACCCATGTTGGCTTTTAGTAATGACTCTGTTTGCCTCTAGGTGTTCGTTGATTAGTTGTTTGATTATCTTTTCCAGGATCTTCCCAGGTATTGAGGTCAGGGTGATAGGTCTGTAATTTCCTGGGTCCATTTTTTTTCCTTTTTTGAGGATGGGAACTACATCAGCTCTTTTCCAGTCCTCTGGTAGTTCCCCTGTGCTCCAGGATCTTTGAAAGAACTGGAGAAGATAACAAAATACAAAGACCTACACATAGAAATAGAAGAACTGTGGCAAAAGCAAGCAAGAGTAGTACCAATAGTAATAGGCGCCTTGGGTGCAATCCCAAAACAACTAGAGCACCACTTGAACACCATTGGCATTGATAAATTTGCCATTAGTCAATTGCAAAAGGCGGTCTTACTAGGAACTGCTTCCATCCTGCGACCCGATAGGTAGACAAAAGTGCCAAATCCAGTCTGAACATCTGGCTGACTGTGCGATGATCAACAACAACAACAACAACAACAACAACAACAACAACAACAATAATAATAATAATAATAATAATAATAATAATAATAATAATAATAATAAAGTTGGAAGGGAGGAAACCCTACACCATTTCAGATAAATGGTTGTCCGGTCTCTTCTTAAAAACTTCCAGAAATAGTCATGTTCTTCCTCCTTCTTGCCCAATAATAGAAGATATTGAAGGTAATCCACCTTATCAGATCATATATGAGATAAGCTATCTGAACAATTTTGGAAATCACAAACATTTTAACTCATGTCTAATAACATAAGATTTTCAACCTGGTAGAATGATATTTACTCTTTAAGTCATTTTGAGATATTGAATCTGAGGTATCAAATGTTCCCTTATTTGCATAAATGTCAGGTAGCAGTATTTGTTTTTTAGTGTTAGTAAAATCCAGTTCAAGGCTGATGAATTGTGACAGACTCCTCAATCTGATACTGTAATGACAGTAAATTGTCGGCATGGCAGTTAAAATCTACTACATATCTAACAACCAATCAAAATATCTGTTGTCTGATTTCTTCCTTCTGACCTTATAGAAAATACAATAGCTGGAAGTACTATTTTTCCAGGAATGAAATAGCATGTTTAATGTGAAGTTATTTATATATCAGAAAAATGCCACCCAAAGGGGAAAAAATATAACAAAGCAATATTTTGTTTGCTATATATTTATCATCCATATTCTGTCAGAACAATGGAATTTTAGGCCAATGATAGAAAAACAAAAACAAAGCAAAGACTTTATAAAAATCTAACAATAAATATATAAAAAGATGCAAAAGCAGTTGGAAAACAGCAACCTGTCCCAGATTATAATGTCATTTGATCATCAAGGAGTTCATCTCACATCAAATTCTGGTTGACTTTTTCAGGTATTAACTTATGGAAAATTCTCTGAAATTAACTGACCTGCTGCTTTATTATCTCTCAGGCATTGAGTCTGGAACAGTTCATTATTTGTAAAAAAAAAAAAAAAAAAAAAAAAAGGAGGGGGGAGAGT
>NW_015386411.1:347760-363186 GCF_001527695.2 Protobothrops mucrosquamatus
AAAAAAAAAAAAAAAAAAAAAAAAAGGAGGGGGGAGAGTATTTCATACTGTTCAATATTATTCCTATCTCATTTAAAAAATGAACTACGGAAATGCAATTTATTTAGTGACAAATAAAAATTAGCTCATTTGGGGGGGAAAGGGAGCTTTATTTTACAAATCTCCCTAGGTAGGAATGTTTTAACATTATTTCCTTCATTTGTTATTATATGAGAATTAATCCTGATTTAGGATTTCTTGAAAGTTTGTAGAAATGCTTTTGACCACCTTATAATATAGTTATATATTTTTTGCTTTCTAGGGTCTGGGAGAAGTAGCTATAATTGCAGATCTGCTTTTCACTTATCTGCTATCCATTTTCAAAGATAGTATTCACATGTTTCAATTTTATAACTTATAAAGGGAATAAAACCCTTTATCCTGTCTTTTTGGAGCTAAGGATAAAACATTATGTCTAATTATTCCTTATTTTAACTTTAGATAACCATTTTTAATAGACTATGTTCTTTATTGAACAGATCATCTAAATTAGAGATATGTGAAAGCTTAGTCAAGAAAGACAGCCCCATGATTTTTCTAAATGAGTTCTTGCCTCTAATGTGGAAGAGAATAAGCTTTTTCAAAAATTTATTCTTGTTATGAGAGAAAATAGCAATGATAATAAAGCATATTATTTATAGGCCATAAATACTGTCATAAACCAATTTGTGAATAATTTTTGTTCCTAAAGTACAATTACTGCAAAGTTAATGCTCAGTATAAGCCAATTAATCTAGGAAAATATATGGTTACTACCTTTGTTATGCGTAATTATCTTATAAAACCAGCAGATCATACAGTTGTTATATTACCAGGATATTAACCCTGTAAGGGTTATTTCAGACAAACATTCTCCATCCAAACACCAGGGAACATTGGTAGGTCATCCTCAGTTCATAAAATGGCAACTGAGTGGCTGAAAACATCCAGTGAGTAATAGATATCACAGTTTTATTTATGAGACAATTAAGATTTATGGGCAATTAAAATTTCCTCCATTTGTTCAAGGAGCTGCAGTTTATTATATGAATTATTCTAGGCAGCCATAAAATGATGGAAACAGGTAGATATGGAATACTATACTAAACAATATTAATGGAAAATGCATTTTTTAAAGGAAAAGACATTTTTTATTAAATACCTTTAGCATATCTTAATGGAAATTGAGCTCCTTGGTTTAAGAGCCAATTGTTTTTCAATTTATTACCCTAGCAGACATAGACATGATGTAATTCAGATGTCTACTATATGGGATACCAATGGTCAAATGAAGTCAAGAGAGTTAATAAATTTAATTTTTTCCATTTTAAAATGAAAAGTATAGTGTGATTTCAGAAATAAAAAGAGAGAACTGATTATTTGCTTTCCCAAACCCTACAATAGAAATATTAGCAAAAGTTGAATTACTTATCCTAAAATAAAGATTGGTCCATGTTATTCATAAAATCTGTGAGGAAGAAACCCCTAAACTAGGCATGACATTATAAAAATGTAACTGACTGGTAAGGAAATTACAATAATCCATCTCAGTTTGGTGTTTTCCAGTTGTATGGATTACAGTTCCCAAAACTGGGTGTATGGCATTTCTGAGAATTAAAAAAAGGAATCTATAACTTGAATGCCCTCCAAATAAAAACATCAAAGCAGATATATAGTGAAATGCTCTAGATGAAGAGCATTCCAACTGAAGCATAATGAAGAGATATTATAACAGAATAACAGAGTTGAAAGGGATCTTGGAGGTGCTCTAGTCCAACCTCCTGCTCAAGCAGGAAACCTTACTCTATTTCAGACAAATGGTTGTCCAATCTCTTCTTAAAAACCTCTAGTTATTTTTCTCTTTGGTATCTTGAGCTATAATAGGCTCAAAATAGGTCTCAAGTGATGACAGGAGACAGCGGCAGACAGATCAGGTAGAAGGCATGTTAACATCTTCAGGAGTGCTTCTGGACATGGCTTCTATTTTGAATTTTGTACTCTGTCTTGTTTATGAAATTTTACAGGCAGATCAAGTGAATTAGTCTTCCATTTATAAATCCACTCATGTTTCTGAGAGCTTTACAGTATTAGAACCCACCCAGCCAGTACTTCATGAGAAATACTGATGATAATTTTCTATTCACACACATTTGCTTATTCACTTTATTACCAGGAAGAAAATAATAATAAAGAAAAAAAGATAAAATAGAACTACAATGTTATGAACTGGTGGTGGCTGACCTCTCCTTGGGAATCAGGTCTAGTCTGAAGCTGTTTAGAGTACCTTAAATTATGTATTAATTTGTTTATTTATATCTGCCTATATTATTTTTTATAAATATCTCAAGGCAGCTAACATATCTAACACATCTTCCTCCTCCTATTTTCCCCACAACAATCCTGTGAGGTGAGTTGGATTGAGAGAGAGTGATTGGCCCAAGATCATCTAGCTGACTTTCATAGCTAAAGTGGGACTAGAACTCAAAGTGTCTGGTTTTCTAACTCAGTGACTTAATCTCCAAACAAAACTGGCTAGACTAAATGATAACAGATTAGGCCTGTAGCAAACAGTATAGAGTTTATGCTATATTGTGTTTGAACTGTAGGTTTCAATTATTTACCACTGTGGCTTAGAAATACTTTTTTGTAGAAATGCTAATATTTTCAACTCTTACTTTATATTTTCTCAGCTTAGTATTTCTGACTCTTAACATTTTATTAAAAAGTTGGCTGTGATATCTTGAGACCATTATCCGTTTTTATATTTCAAAATTATTCAACATTGTTGCATATTCTCTTATTTCTTAAAAAAATCTACACATTCAAAATTATCATACAATATGACTACAATCTTTAGAGGAGTTCTGAGGGATTATTTGGAAGAGAATTCAAATGTTCAGCAGCAGAGTCCAGTGATGTTTTATTATGTTGGAACTGATCTTGCAATTTTTTGTGAAATATAATTGTCTTTTCCTCCTACCAAATTTCTTTCCAGATACCAAAGTATTTATAGGAAAATAGCTGTTACATAAATACAGTTGATGTACATAGTTATACATACATGTAGGTGCATCCTTGCTTCTATCTGTACACTTCTACATTTTATTCTGCGGCTGCTCTTTGCTGCCATAAATGTCATCCTCTGAACTTTATTTTGGGTAAAACAATTTTAGTGAAGCATTGTTGGGTCAAACTGTTTCTGGACTGTAGTTTTAAAAAAGTAGCTACATACATTCTCTTCCTTCATAATAGAAAAAGTACTTTTATACAGCATCTGGATCATATTGCTATGAGAATTGGTAGTTATTTATTATTATTTATTATTATTTATATTTCTACCCCGCCCTTCTCCCTGCGGACTCAGGGCGGCTTACAGCCTTTTAAAAACAAATACATAAATACAAAAATACTAAAGTTAAAATGTTAATTAAAATGAAATATTATTAGGCCATTATTATTTTTAAAAAATTATTATAAAACCAAGCTAAAAATAACCCTTAGGCCAGTCCNGCCAGCCGGCACTGTCTGGCTGACGGCACCCTGAGGAGACCCTCTCTGTGGGAGCGTATCGGCCGATGAGAGTTATCCTATGGGATATGGTGTTCTCAGCATTAAATTTTAAAAATAGTTGGCTTCTAATTTATAAAGGAAGCAATTTTAAAAGCGTTCCAGTTCAATACTTCAATCAAAAATTAAGGCTTGGCAGATTTCAATTCTGGATGTTACTGAACTGTTTCTTTGTATTTTTGCTTTTAACCCAATTCACAGAGGTTGGAACATATGTGATTCAGAACTGTTTGTCACTGGAAACACTCTTCATCCCAAACAAGCAAGAAAATATTTTGTGGAAACATTTTACAAAATATATGAATTAAAATTTGTTCTTTCCCATTAGAATGCACATGCCTAAGAATAATAATTACTTTCAGAGGAACTAATATCTCTTTGGATAAGAACTTCTAAAATATCACTTTAGAAGTTGAAAAAAGATCTAGGTACACCTAAATACCAGACTAAAATGAACAGGATGAAATTTAATAGGGAGAAATATAAAGTTTTGTCTCTGGGGAGAAAAAATATTAAACAAAAGTAAAGAATAGGAGAGACCTGACTTGTTAGTAATATGTGTGAAAAGCAATTGGGTGTTCTAACAGATTGCAATATAAGCCAGTCATGTAATGCAGTTGCTTAAAAAGGCAACTCCTATTTCATGATCTATTAACAGAAGCATGGGTTCCCGATCACTACTTTGCCAAGCTTCATTTGAAAATCTATGAATAGTTCTGAGCATTGTGTTTTTTAAAATCCTTTGAAAAAAGGATGTTAACAACTTCAGCAAGGTGAAGATGGTAAAGAGAAATTAATCCCTGAGAAGAAAGAAATCAGGTATATTTAGTGTATAGATAAGAATGCTGAAAGGAGATATGATATCGGTAGTAGTGATCATTTACCTAAAGGATTACCATATAGCAGAGGGAACAGTTTTATTTATTTATTTGAATCCTGCCTCTATTATTTTACAAGCAGTGAACATACCCAATACACTTTCCTCTTCCTATTTTCCCCACAACAGCAACCCTGTGAGGTGAGTTTGGCTAAGAGAGAGTGACCAGCCCAAGATCATCCAGTGGCTTTCATGACTAAAGCAGGATAACTCATGGTCTCCCACTTTCTAACCTGGTGACTTAACCACTAGACCAGGAGTCTTCAAACTTGGCCCTTTTATGACTTGTGGACTTCAACTCCCAGAATTCCTCAGCCAGGCACACTGGCTGAGGAATTCTGGGAGTTGAAGTCCACAAGTCATAAAAAGGCTAAGTTTGAAGACCCCTGCACTAGACCAAACTGGCTCTCTTGTTCTCTGTTACTGTGAGTAAAACAAGAACCATATTCTCTGTTATTATTACTGTGGGCAAAACAAGAAGCAATGAGTTGAAATCACAAAGAAGTCAAGGTTAGATATCAAGAAGAATTTCCTGAAAGTAACAACTGTCCAATCTTATAAGGTTACAATAAGTATGCTCTGGATGATCTATAGCAGAGGTCCCCAACCTTTTGGGCACCAGGTTATGTGAAGAGAGATTTTTCCATGGACCTGAGGGGCCGTGGTTTTGTGTGGTACCTGTATCCTGCGGATGGGGCTTTGCTTGTTTGTGCAGCCCGGTTGCTGACCCCTGATCTATAGCACTTTTGTTTCAATGGCTGCTATTTGATCGATCATGGCTGGACAGAATTTAGGTTGCTGGCTTCATAATACAGTATTGCTACCACAGTGATTACGGTAGCTCTGTTAGATAGAGATTCTGGGAGGATATCTATGTTAATCTGTTGCAGCAGAGACTATAACTCTTGAGAGAAACTCCTTACAGCCCAAGCTTATTTAACCCAAGTCTAGTTTGCTTTCAGATGCATTAAACTGAACATGGTCATGTTTTAATTTCAAATCTTCCTGCTCAGTTTAGGGAGGATGGTATGGAAAACGCCAGAGCTTAAAATCGACCACAGTAACATAACCTTCCTTTCACCTAATCTGTTCCTCTGTATCTGAAGAGTTTGATTTTTTTTTAAAAAAAATCTTATTCTCCACACTTTTTCTTTTGTGTTATGCTTTACATAGTTTAAAAGTACTGTTAATGATTACACAAATAATAGTAGAACAAGACGCAAGATACAGAAGCTTGGTTTATTGCCAAAATAAACTATTTGGCAACTATTTCAAATAAAATATTTGAAAAATTTCTGTAAATAATTGGTAGGGTTTTTAGTAAATTCTACATTATGTTATGAAAAAAGAACAATGATAAATTCCATAAAACTAACTAAAATTGATTCCCTATACATAGTAATAAAAAAAATAGAATGAGGAATCTATGTTGATTCATTCCTCATTCCTCAATGAGGAATCTATGTTGATTCAATAAAATGAATGCCAAGGCCTGTGATTTCGGACTGTGCTTTGTGTTTCATGTGTACCAACAGCACTCTGACATCTGGTTCAAAGAACATCCATACTCTTTGCAATTCATTCTTCTGAAAATTTATGTTCCTTAACATTTCTCTTTTTCTCTCTCTAGAAGGTTTGACACTTCTTCCTATTAATTGTGACATCCATTTTCTACTCAGTCTTGTATGCTATAATCCATCAGTATTATAACTTCTTAATAAGGGTGGTTTGAAATATGCAGATGTTGTTCATGTGAGGCTCTAGTTGCTTCTGCTCTTTTTGATTGTGGTGACATGCAGACAACAACACATATGTATACCTGCCCTTTGTGCCCTGAATAGTGTACACTTGAGGACCTCATGGCAATGCAACAGAATGCAATTAACGTTTTTTTTGTAAAAGTTTTTGGTTTTTTTCCATACATTCAGTAATAATTTTTCAACAAACGTGCTGTCTGAGTTTATATTCGCTAATACATATTTAATTGCTAATCCTTTATTCTTTCCTCTAGCCATCGATAAAATAAGTTCCAAGTTTGATAATATTCTGTTTCTTCTTTTTCTTTCAGTCTCATAGTCAGTCTATCTATCTCTGCACATTCTAGTATTTTTTAAATTATTTCTTCATCTGATGGTATTCCTTCATTTTTCCAGTATTGCGCAAATATAATTCTTGCCGCTGTTGTGACATGCAAAATGAAATATATGCTTTGTTTGTTAGTCTTTTTTGGCATTATACCTAATAAAAAAAGTTCAGGTTTAAAATCTACATGTTCTCCCAACATCTTTTCTAGCCAGGCATATATCTTTTTCCAATAACTCTTTATTTTGTCACAAGTCCACCAAACATGATAATAAGTGCCTGACTTATGTTTACATTTCCAACATCTATCTGACATGTTTTTGAACATTTTTGCTAGTCTTGCTGGTGGCAAGTGCCATCTATAAAACATTTTATATAAATTTTCTTTGTAGGAAGTTGACATTGTCAGTTTGTAATTTCTTTCCCATAAATTTTGCCATTTTTCTAATTCTATATTGTATCCAAAATTTTTCGCCCATCTTATCATTTTTTTTAACTTGTTCGCTTTCCATTTTCAAAGTTAATAGAAAATTATACATTTTCTTAATTAGTTTCTCATCAGAGGTTAACAATGTCTTATCAAACACAGTTTGTTCCTTATAAAATCCATACAGTTTAATATCTTTCTCATATCTAGCTTGCATTTGTAAATGTGCCCACCATGATAAATTGATACCCTGATTTTCCATTTCTTGTTTAGATTTTAAAATATCTCTTTATGTCCAGATTTTTTCAAAGTTTTCTAAATTTGGGTGTACAAATGCTTCCATTGTTAACAACCACCCTGGAATTTTCAAATATATTTTACATTTTATTTTCCCCCACGTTGTTAATAATGCATTTCTTATATAGTGATTTTGGGAATATTTATGAACTTTATTTTTCCCATACCATAAAAAAGTGTGCCACCCCAATTGTAAATCATGCCCCTCCAAATATAACAGCCTTTTATTTCTAAGAGTTATCCATTCTTTTACCCATGTTAATGCAGATGCTTGATAATATAAAAACCACTCTGGTAAATCAAGACCTTCATTTTCCTTGGCATCTTGTAACATTTTCATCTTAATTCTAGCTTTCTTTCCTTGCCAAATAAATTTCAAGATTAATAAATTTAAGTCTTCAAAGAATTTTCCCCCATGTTTTATAGATGTTGTTTGGAATAAGAATAAGATGTTCGGTAGTATGTTCATTTTCACTGATATCAAGGAGGCATCCCTCCTTCTTCGTTGCCCCTCCAGGGCAACTTTCCGACCCCTTGGGGTCGCCGGGCAGAATAAAATCGGGCTAAGAAGCCAGAGCCCCAGCTTCTTCCACCCATCTCATCGAACGCTAAACTGGAAGTCCCAGAATGCAATTAATGTTGCTGGTTTCTGGGAACAATCTGCTTAATTTGTACATATTTTAATTTTTAATTTTATATTTTAAATTTTATGTTATATCGGCTGTTGGTTTGATGTCTGAGCTTGGTGATTTGGCTGCAAATGTTTCATCTCCATTCAGGGTGTAGTAGTCTGGCTGTCATCTCTGAAATATTCTGTACATAGAGAATTGTGATTTGTCTGGTTGTTGTTGATCCTGTTGTAGTTGTTGTGTTGCTTTGGAGGTTTGTATTGTTTGTCTGTAGTAATCTCCAGATGAAGTTTCATGGATATCCATTTCTCTCAAAGACTTTGTATAAGTGTTTTTGTTCTGCTAATCTGGCTTCCGTGGTGTTGCAATGGAATTCTGCTCTCCCAAACAATGTTCTGACACAGTTTTGTTTGTGGCATTTGGGGTGGTTGCTGTGGAAGTTGATGATTTGATCTCTATGTGTTGTCTTCCTGTACAAGAATGTTAGAAGTTGGCCATTGGTGGTTCTGGTTACAAGGATGTCCAGGAATGGCAGTTCATTATTGTTCTCAGGTTCTATTGTAAATCAAATGTCTGTGAAGATGTTGTTGATTCCTTGGTAGGTTTGGTCAAGGTTGCGACTGATTATCACAAAGGTATAATCCACATAACATACCCATAGCTTGGGATTTATTTGTGGAAGTACAACTTCTTTGATTTTCTGTGTGATGACTTCTGCAACCAGGCCAGATATAGAAGATCCCATAGGCGATCCCTTCAGTTGTTCATAGATCTCTCTGTCAAATTTAAAGTAGATGGTTAAACATAGCTGGAGGAGTTCGCATGTGTTTTCTGTTGTGAATGGTCCTCTTGGTGGTTGTATGCTGTCCAGTAGTTCTTTGATTAGGTAAATTGCTAGGTTCAGATCTACCGATGTGAATAATGCGGTAACATCGAATGATATCATTGTTTCATCTTTGTCAATATGTAAATATTTGAGCTTGTCCAGGAATTGTGTGGTATTGTTCATAGAATATTGGGAATTATGTCATGTAGCATACCTTCTTCAGACATGAATAAACAAACATGTGAGGCTGAAAAAAATCGGCTCAATTTTTTTTCATGCTATTAGAGCTTTGGACTTTATTAAAAGTTGTAATGGGAACTTTGCACTTCTATTCCTACCCTTACATGTATAAGGTTTTATGTAAAAACCATCTTATTGATAAACTTATTTTATTGCCAGATTCTGGCAGTGGGATAATAGTGTTTCAAAATATACTGTAATACACTAATTTCCTAAATTGGCTTAGTAAGATGCCCCTACTTTTTATTTTACCTGGCCCTTCTACAATGTGATATAATGTATTATATATTATAATAGCAAGACATTGAAGAAAGTAAGAGTCACAGAAGCAATACTGGTTGTGTTAAGTTAAATAATCTTAATGTGAGCATTTATACTCATTCTGGCCTTTATGAAGATACTAAAGCCTCATCAGAATGGAACTCTGTTCTGAGGGAAAACAATAGAGACAGTTCTATAGTTTTTAACAGACCATGACGCATTCTTAAAGGTCAAATTTTTGGCAGGCCCTTATTGCATGTCATATTAAAATAAGTAAACATAGTCAGCAATTCATTCCTTTTCTAAAAAAGAACAAAAGAGTAGTGAGGGAAGCTTCTGTTTAAGAAGTGTGTGGAAATCATTTATTTACTATACTCTAATTTCATGACATTTCATCAGGAAAAAGCTGAAGAACAATATTTTCATACAGAGAAGGTCTATAATTGTACTGTGAGGAAATAAAGTTGAAAATAATTATATGCCTGATGGTTTCTTCTCTAATTTATTAAACAAATATTTATTTGCTATTTCATTCTACCTCATAATATTTCAGAGTTAATTACATGTTCCTTCACTTCAGTAAAGATTTTTTTGAGCTAGAGTAATATACAGCTATGGGCTTTATAAATAAATAGAGGTTTGATTCTAGTCCAATTCTCTAACACTTTGACTACCTTTTCTCCCTATATTTTTAATTTAGCAGATACCTGTGAATCTAAACATACATTTCAAATGATCTATACTTTAGAATTAACTGATTTTGTTCTATGCTACTATGAGCATTTGAAGTGTGAACAGCTAAAAATCAGAATGCTAAAATAAAATCAGAAAAAAAATAATAAGGAAGCCCAAGTCTATTAATAAACTACTACAATAGAATCTAGGTAATCAGCTAAAAGCAGTTAATGTCATGATGTCATATAATGTAAAACTGCCTACTAGATTTGCCAAGATTTCATGTACAAAATAATTAATTAAACATAAATGAGAACAAGATTGTAAGAGGATTATAATCAGAATGTTATATGTGATGCAGCTAATAAATAAGCTCCTTGATCTGACCTGAATCAAATTTGTATGAGTTCTAGAAATCTTTCTTTTCCAAAAGAAGGTAAAGTTGTTCTGAATTGCACATTCAGTTATGCAGATTCAAAAGGATCAAATCACATGCCTATCTATAATACGTATACAGTATATCAGAAAAGAAGTAATTTTTCTGCAAGGTATAAATTACAGTATCCTTTAATCTAGAACAGTGGTTCTCAACCTGTGGGTCGGGACCCCATTTGGGGTCGATCGACCATTTCACGGGGGTCGCCAAGCAAGGCTGTCCGCCATTTTTTTTGTCCACCATTTTTTTTGTCCGCCATTTTTCCCCCTTTTCCGGCGGGTGCCTTACCTCCCTTGGGCTGGGCCAGCTGGTGGTCGGCCTGCTCCGTCTCTGCCGCTTGCCAGCTACGCCTCGGCCGGCGCAGGGGGCGGAACCACGCATGTGCGGCGCTCCCGAGCAGGGAAAGTCCTCGACTTACGACCGGTTGGGTAGTCCTCGACTTACGACCGGTTTAGTCCTCGACTTACGACCGGTTTAGTCCTCGACTTACGACCGGTTTAGTCTTCGACTTACGACCGGTTGGGGTCGCGGCATTAAAAAGGTTGAGAACCACTGATCTAGAAGAAACAACACACTTCCAATTTTAAGATTCAAAAAAGTGGATTTCTAAGTCATGTTGATCTATGAAAACTCATCTAAAATCTCCAATAGACAATATATGCATACAGTTTCAGATGGTATTGATTCAAATTTATTTAATACAACTGAACAAGTATACTAGTCTGTACCTTTTGACCTGAGAATCTGTTTATATATGTCTCTTGGGACCAATAATAGTAATAATAATAATAATAATAATAATAATAATAATAATAATAATAATAATAATAATAATAATAATAATAATAATAATAATAATAATAATAATAATAATAAAGTTGGAAGGGACCTTGGAGGTCATCGAGTCCAACCACCTGCTCAGGCAGGAAACTATACCATTTTGGACAAATGGCTGTCCAGTCTCTTCTTAAAAACTTCCAGTATTGGAACATTCACCGCTTCTGGAGGCAGGTTGTTCCATTGGTTAATTGTTAATTGTCAGGAAGTTTCTCCTTAGTTCTAGATTGCTTCTCTCCTTGATCAGTTTCCATCCGTTGCTTCTTGTCCTGCCTTCAGGTGCTTTGGAGCATAGCTTGACTCCCTCTTCTTTGGGGCAGCCCCTGAGATATTGGAACACTGCTATCATGTCCCCCCTCATCCTTCTCTTCGTTAAACTAGACATACCCAATTCCAGCAACCGTTCCTTATATGTTTTAGCCTCCAGTCCCCTAATCATCTTTGTTGCTCTTCTCTGTACTCTTTCTAGAGTCTCAGCATCTTTTTTACATCGTGGTGACCAAAACNGGTGACCAAAACTGGATGCAGTATTCCAAGTGTGGCCTTACCAAGGCATTGTAAAGTGGTATTAATACTTCACGTGATCTTGATTCTATCCCTCTGTTAATGCAGCCCAGCACTGTGTTGGCTTTTTTGGCAGCTGCAGCACACTGCTGGCTCATATTTAAGTGATTGTCCACTAGGACTCCGAGATCCCTCTCACAATTACTACTATTGAGCAAGGTACCCCCTATACTATACCTGTACATTTGGTTTTTCTTGCCTAAATGTAGAACCTTACTTTTTCACCAGTATACTTTAATGTATACTTTATTATTTACTAGAGCTCTGCTAGATCAAATGTCACAGTGCTGGAGAACCAAATCTGTATTTCGCTACCACCTATTCAACTTTTTTCCTGGGAGACCTGCTTCAATTCAAGAGGCAACTTGTTTCATTATTCTTGACAATTATTTATATGGTAATGTCCAAAGCTTGGCCCCTAGGTTGGTGACCTTCTTGTCAATAGACAAATCCTCAAAAAATCTTCAAAACAGTTTTCTAGTCTGTTGTAAACTATTGTAATCTTTGTCCATTCTTGTCAGATTAAATATTCCCAGAATATGAATAGATACTTTTGACCCAATTCAAGTAGCAATTTTGGAAAACCACAAAAGCTGATGAAATGTTTAAACTAGTTTTCCTTGATTGTTTTTGTTTTAACATGAAACTTTACTATGTGTACTATAAACATATAGTTAAGTTTCATGTTCAACAAAAACAACTTTACATTGTTACATTCTTCAAGCTGATAACAAAAAGTAATATAGATATAGAAAATTGAAATACTGAAGCAGTTTAAAAAAACATGTAAAAATCTTAAAGAAGAAACCTTTGGTAACTCATTTTCCCTTTCCCTTCCATTGTCCACAGCTATTAATCAGTAATTAAGTATTTTTCCTTTTCTTAATATTTTGGAAACTGTTGCTTACATTTATTTAAACCTGTTGTATGGTATTTTTAAATTAATATTTTAACTTTTTTCTTAAAAACTATATTCCCAGGATAAGATTAGCCTGATATGTGATGTCCTCCTTGTTTGCTGTACAATATGCTCAGTAATTTTCAATAAAGACTGATTATTTTAATTCTAAGTTTTGTTATTGCAGAAATATGATAATTTTATCACACTGTGTGCCAATATAGACCATGTTATCTTTAAAAGTAATGCCAGTATAACAAAGCTGTTAGATATAAACATAGAACATAAAATCATAAGGCTGGAAGAAATATTGGAGGTCTTCTAGTCCAAACCCTGTCCAATGGATTATACTATCCCAAACAAATGGATGTTCAATCTTATCTTAAAAATGTCCAGTGATGGACCACCAACATTTTAGGAGGTAAACTGACCTATTGATTACTTGTTCTCAGTCAGGAAATTTCTCCTTAATTCCAGGTTGGATTTCTCTTAAGTCAGCTTCCACTCCTTGCTTCTTGTCCTTGTTCTTCCCTCAGGTGCTCTGAAGAATAAGCCGACTCCTTCTTCTCTCTATGACTGCCTCTCAACTACTGGAACACATCTATCATGTACCCCCAACCTTCTCTTCATTATGCTAGACATACTTAGTTGCCTTAACTATGATCAAATGGTTTAGCTTCCAGACCCCTTAATATCTTTGTTGCTCTTCTCTGCACTCTTAGGGTGTCAGCATCTTTGTGGCAACCACAGAAATGGACATAGTATTTCAAGTGTGACCTCACTAGAGCAGTATGGAGCAATACTATCATTTCTCATGACCTTGATGCTATCCCTCTGTTGATGCAGCCTAGGACTGCATTGGCTTTTTTGGCAGTTGCACCCCACTGCTCATACTTAAGTGATGGTCCACTAGGACACCTAGATCCCTCTCATAGGTACTACTTTTGAGCAAGGTACTGCCTATTCTATACTGTATACTTGGTTTTTCCTGCTTAAGTGCAGGACCTGATTTTCTAACCACTGAACTGCACCAATGCTCAAATCTATCAAGATCCTTCTGAATCTCAAGTCTATCTTCATCTTCCAAAGTGTTAGCAATTCTCCCCAGCGTCCCCCCAAATTTGATGAACTCTCCTTCTATCCCCTCATCTAGATCATTTATGAAGATGTTGAAGAGCACTGAGCCCAAGACAGAATCTTGAGATACCTCACTGCATTCTTTCCTCTAGGTCACAGGTGTCAAACTGCCAGCCCATGGGCCGGACATGTCATGAAAAAACCACGCCCACCCCATTGCCAGCAATGGGGAAAACATTCCAATACGTTGTGCGACATCACATGACGTCACGAGTTTGACATGCCTGCTCTCTGTAGTTGTAGTTCCATTGAGGACTACATGCTGAGTATGGTTGGTCAGCCAACTGTGAACCCAGCTGGTGATGATACCATCTATTGCACATTACCAAAAATAGGTTGTGGTCTACTTTTATCTTACAGAAGTCTAAGTATGCAATATTCACAGCATTTCCTTGCTCCACTAATTTAGTCACTTTATCAAAGAAGGCAATAGGTTTGTTTGGCAAACAACCTTAACAAGATGCTGCTGGTTTCTATTAATTGTTTTATTCATTTCTAGGTGGTCACAAATCCACTGCTTGATTATCTTTTCTAGAATTTTTCCAAGTATTGATGTCAAATTGATTGGTCTGTAGTTCCCTGGTTCCACCTTCTTCACAAAAATCCCTATTTTATATGTGGAAGGATTCTGATACAAATCACTTCCTATTCCATGCTGGTTTAGGCTGAAAAACCCACTATTAATTATATACACACACAACTGTACAAAATAGAGGAGCCTTCTTCCCCAGTGGAAAAATATTTAAAATCCTTATCTGGAATTTTCCTCATCCCTCTTTAACAAGTGTACATCTATGATCAATTTACAAACCAACTAGAGATAAAGGCATTTTGATCAAATCTACATTAAGAAGGACTGGGCTGAATGAAGTGAAAGATTTCTAAAACCTGAAATTTCAGAGAGCAGTTACAAAATACTAGGCTTAGAACAAAAAGAGGAAAAAAGCAAAAAGATGGTTTATTTTAGGCATATTTTTTCTTCATTGGTCAAGTCATCTTTCAATTATTTCACTAAACATTCAAATCAATAACCTCCAAAAATGGATATTGTTAAGTCCTGGGAATAATGGCGCCTGAGACGATTCATCTTCAACAAGTCTTTATTGTTTGCTCCACTCTACGAACAACCAGAGCAGAGGCACGCAGGCCTCTATTTATACTCTCTGATCCCCGGGCAAGTTCAACCAATAATGAGGCGGGCTTTTCCTGCCTTGCGCATGCGCACAAGGCTGGCGCCGCTCAGTCTGGTCCCGGGCAGCATCTGCAAATGCCCGGGACTCTTGCAACGTCCCGAGCCTGCATCTTGCAGGCTCAGGACACAACACCCCTTTCCCCTGGATCAAATAAGATTGCGCCACAAGGACGCCATCCTATAGATGGTAATATAATTAATAATGGAATAAAGTTACACAATGTATAAGGTGTGGGACTGTTCCCTTGAACTAGATCCAGTGTCCCCCCCGACCTTGTTACATTAAGACAATCAGCCATAACCTTTAGGTCAGCTATTCTATGTACCTGTTCACCTTACATAATCGGCTAGGTATTTGGGAGGGCCTCTTGACCTGAGCGACCTTCTCAGACCTGGAGAGTTTGTATTGTTATTCCCATTGCCGCTTGCTCTAGGTGAAGTGCTCTGTGAATGACCAGTGACT
>NW_015386411.1:364132-365528 GCF_001527695.2 Protobothrops mucrosquamatus
TTGCCTGCTCTCTTGCATGTTGTGAGTTGTGAGTATGCTCCCAGGTGTTCTCCGTGTCTGGAGTATTGCTTGATAGGGGTGGATAATTAGTCTGCCACCGGTGGGACTCCCAGGCTGGAGTGTGTGTGGGGGTGTCTATGTACTCCCCTTCCCAAGAACTGCTATCAGAAGCACCTGTGGAAGTTGGGTGTTGAGTACCTGATTCCCTTCCCACAGCCAACGTAGGCTGTTGATTTTGAATCCCAGAATGCATTTCCCATTCCTCCTCCCCCCCCGAGGAGACTGAGAAGGAACCATAGGCGCGTCCCGCCTCACACGTAATTGATCGATGTGGCGGCGAAGCACGCGGCCGTCTGGCAGGGACACCTCGTAAGACAGAGGCCCCGAAACTTTACAGACCACAGCCGGTACCCAAAGGTGGCCAGGCCCGTAATTCCTGGCCCAGACAGTATCACCTTCACGAAGGACCCGTGGTGGGTGTGGCTGAGACACCTGAGCAGCTACACATTCCGGATGCAGCCTGTCCAATTTAGTCACAAGCCAACGACCCCAGCGGAGTTCGGCCGGGCACTTACCCGTGGCAGTGCACGGAGTAGTACGATGTGCCAAGAGAAAATCAGCCAACCTGTGATGCCAGTTGCCGTAAGTCAGCTTCTTGAGGGCGTCCTTGGTGACGCGGACCATCCGTTCAGCCATACCGTTGGTGGAAGGATGGAAGGGAGCCGAAGTAGCATGGCGGATCATGTTGGTCCGAAGAAATCCCTGAAACTCAGTAGAAGTAAATTGAGGACCGTTATCCGACACTAGAACATCTGGCAACCCGTGTGCAGCAAAAATGTTCCTCAACACCTGGATAGTCTTGGCGGCTGTGGTAGAAGACACAGGCACGACATCCAGCCATTTGGAATGGCTATCAACAACAACCAGGAAGAATTGACCCTGAAAGGGCCCAGCGTAATCTACATGTATTCTAGACCATGGAGTGTGTGTTTCCTCCCACCTGTGTACAGGGGCCTGGGGCATTTCAGATCTGGACTGTTGGCAGGTATGACATCCATGTACTTGGGACTCGATGGCCCGGTCAATGCCAGGCCACCACAGATGGCTGCGAGCAAGTGCTTTCATCCTTACAATTCCAGGGTGACCCTCATGTAATGAGACCAAGATTCTAGCCCTCAATGAGGCCGGGATCACAAGTCTCGATCCCCAGAGGAGGCAACCATTGAAAGTGGACAACTCGTGCCTCTTGACCCAAAAACGTTGAAATTCCTCTGCAGGGCACCTGTCAGGCCACCCAGAGAGAACCCATGACAGCACGCGTTTGAGTGTGTGGTCCGTGGCAGTTTCAGCAGCCACATCCCTAGCATTGAGGGGGCATTCAGGCAACTCCTGAATT
>NW_015386411.1:367292-475084 GCF_001527695.2 Protobothrops mucrosquamatus
TGAATAGTGGCGGTCTCAGGAGCGTTTCTCTTGGGCCGCATGTTCTTGACCGCCCCGCCGGCAGCTTCTTCAGCCGAAACCTCTCGCAGAGCATCTTGGAAGGAAACATCTTCCCTGGCGAACAGTCTCTGCTGCAATTCTGTGTTTCTCAGCCCGCATACAAAACGATCGCGAAGTCTTTCTTCTAAGTCCTTGAAGTTGCACAGTTTAGCTGCTCTTCTCAAGGCCACAACGTAGTCTTTTGCTGATTCTCCGACTCGCTGATCTCTCTGTTGAAATGTGTGCCTCCAAGCCATGACTGATTGCTTGGGCTGGAAGTGTTCCTTTAAGGTTTTCTTGAGGTCGGAGTACGATACCGTTTCCAGCGAGACTGGGGAGATTAAACTCTCGGCGATCTCAAAGGCGTCTTGCCCACAAACGCACAACAATGTGGCAGCCTTTAAGCCTTCCTCTCGAATCTGGTTGATGCGAAAATACGTCTCGACTCTTGCCACGTAAGATTCCCACCTCTTGGGGTGAGAGACGTCGAAAGCCTCTAATTGCCCAACCTTATCCATGATCGATGATCAAGATTCCTTCTTCTTCGGTCGCACGCACCCTCCAGCGATTTCGTACTGGCAAGATAACGCTGACTACCACGCCGTTTCTTTCCCGGACTTCTTTGGGTGAGTCTTCTAGCTTTTCTTAGCTGTAGAGACTGGATCCCACCTTCGTCGCCAGTGTTAAGTCCTGGGAATAATGGCGCCTGAGACGATTCATCTTCAACAAGTCTTTATTGTTTGCTCCACTCTACGAACAACCAGAGCAGAGGCACGCAGGCCTCTATTTATACTCTCTGATCCCCGGGCAAGTTCAACCAATAATGAGGCGGGCTTTTCCCGCCTTGCGCATACGCACAAGGCTGGCGCCGCTCAGTCTGGTCCCGGGCAGCATCTGCAAATGCCCGGGACTCTTGCAACGTCCCGAGCCTGCATCTTGCAGGCTCAGGACACAACAGATATATGATAAGTTGTGTGGCAATGAATGTGGGCTAAAATGAAATTAAAGAGAATTTTATGATTCCTTAGTAAAAAAAAATCAGGTAATACCAAAATATATTTTTATGAGAATAACAACATTTCTAATATCTAGACAAAATATTTTCTGTATGCTTATATGTATTCTATTGTCTATGGAAATTCTCAATCATACAGGTCATGGTAGTCCCAAAGGTGCTTTTCAAAAGGCAACTGGACTTTTTTGATAACTGGACAAGAAACTCCAGTTGCCTTTTGAAATATATCCCTATTGTAACAACAGAACATATAGCAATCCACAGGTGCCATACAATGTAACCTTTCATGCTCAAATTGTTCAGATCTAGCTTTATGTAAGGATCTGCCTCAACTAGGTCCCCCAAGAAAGCAGAACTCTTGAAACAGGCATTGTTTCAAAAGGAACTTTTATTGAGAGTTAGTGATAGCAGTAGAACAAAACAAGGTCTGAAGAATTCATGCATGAAAGGCTACATCATAATGCCCATTCAGGACTCCTCCCCCCCATGTCCAACC
Source organism: Protobothrops mucrosquamatus (assembly GCF_001527695.2). Taxonomy (NCBI): domain Eukaryota; kingdom Metazoa; phylum Chordata; class Lepidosauria; order Squamata; family Viperidae; genus Protobothrops; species Protobothrops mucrosquamatus. The sequence continues at coordinate 368,843 of NW_015386411.1, forward strand.
GTCTGGTTGAAATCCAGCCAATCCACAGGTGCCAGGCAGTTTTGAGAGCCTGGTGATTTAGCGCCCATCTCAGGCTCAGGCTCCGTTATCTGGAGATAAGGCAGATGTTTTCAGGCCACATTCCTTTCTCATAAAGGGAGGACAATTCAAAGAGGACAGAGCACAAAAAAGCAAATACATTCCCCCAGCAAGCAGCCCCCTTACCACCAGAATGGCAGACCCTGATAACTAATGGGTCTGACAACTGGCCTATGGATCAGTATGAGATTCAGATGTCTTGAACCCACCTATCTTTTGGAAGATTTAAAGACCTCTCTTTTTCCCAAGTCAGGAGATTTTATGACCTTCTTGACTGGTTTTTAAAATTATTTTTGGTTGTTTTTTATTGTTTAAAATTACATCTAATTCAATATGTTTTATTACGTCAATGTCCTTTTATTGTTTAGTACTTTTATTTTTTTTACTTTGCCCTGAGTTGAACATGGGTTGAGTGGCCATATAACTTGATCCAATAATAAATAAATATATCTTCCTAATTTGAGATAATTTTCATAGTGATAAGGAATGATGAGACCTCTGAATTTATAGAATCCAGCTTATTTATAATTACAAAATTCCATTCTGTTTTTTATTTATGTCAAAACATGCATGCAATATAAAATAGTTTTAATTTAATATTCATTATTACTCCAGTAAGTTAGTAGAAGCTCCCAAATCCCTATACTTTCTAAGATGTTGCTCCCTACATGGTACTATCAAAATAACTTTCAAATTAATGTCATTTTTTATTAGAATGCATATGAAGTTTTGATAAGATTTGTAAATTTCACAATTATGGTGTTTTACATTTGAAAATACATATTAAATAAAAACCTGGATTTGAAAGATTTAACATTTCATTTCAAACAATCCAAGCTTTAGTGGAAAATTTCTCTTTTAAAACTTTAAATATTTTATGCCTGATGCCTGATGCATGCATTATAAATTAAGACTGGTGCTAGTTGTTGAATTTTCTGCTCAGGAATTTCATGCTATAGATCAGTGATGGCAAACCTTTTAGAGACCGTGTGCCCAAACTGCAACCCAAAACCCACTTTTGCATCGTCGGGTGCCGGGTGGGTGTGGCCCATTGGGTGGGCGTGGCTGCAGTGGTAACAGCAGACTGGGCTGTTCAAGCAATTCCAACTTTGCAAGATCTTTTTTTTCCCCGCAAGAAGTTGAAATTGACTGATTGATTGAACTTTTTTTTTTTTTGTACACAGCGTGGAGGCCTAAAGCGAAAAGGTTTTATAAAACCCAGCTGAAGGCCTAGGACTGAGGCGACAGTGCCCATGGAGAGGGCTCTGAGTGCCACCTCTGGCACCCGTGCCATAGGTTCGCCACCACTGCTATAGATTTTCAAAACTGGCAGGAGTTTGGTGACTAAATAACACCATGTAGATTTACAACACTTTCTTGAAAGATAGCTATCTACTCTCTGCTTAAACATTGCCAAAAGTGGAAAAGATACTTAAAGCAGAAGCTATGTTTCTGTGGAATCTTGAGTCACCCAAATATCTGTTCTACATAACTTCTGCTCCAAAAATGGGATGAATATTGTGGATGTTCTTGGAAAGGAAACAACAGCTCTCTGCCTCAAAGATAAAGACAATGGTAACTGGTAAAATTCCATGGTCTATACAACAGGACACCATCAGCTGAATTACTTTTCCCTGGGATTATCTTAGTAACAAGAAAGTATTCTAACTTAGACACAGTTTAGCTTCCTTGATTTTTTAAAAAATCAAGATGATAATCAGGTGTAACCATGTGAATGTTATCCATCAGTTTCAACACTTTGGGGTTTTATATCAATAGTCTGAGGCAGCATCTTTCCATCTTAAGTGTCCATCATTAAAAGCTAGAGATTAATGACAGTGTTCCACATTCAGAAAATACCATCTGGTTTAGAATTCTATGCATATCCAATTTGTTTTAAAATTTTTATTTTTTAAAAAACTTTTACCTAGTTCTTATTTGAGAGACATCCCACCCTCCAAAATGCAAGAACAAAAAGGACCAATATGCTTGCTGGTAACAATAATGTTTATTTTTATTGCTTTGCAATACTTCAGAATTGCAAATAAAAACTTTATTGTGTAAAGGCCACATGTGTATTGGAAATTTCCTTGTCAAGGATGTGACTAAAGCACTTCCTGGTTTCTTTGACACATTTTCATTTGACTCTTAACACACATAAACTCCTCAACCTGGGCCTCAGCAAACCTGTACAATCAGCGCAATTCTGATTTTGGCTGCCTCCACTTTCCCTCAAGCTTTTTGTATCACTTCTGTTCCCCACCATAATCTCTTCCCTTTCTCAACAATTTTCTTCTCATTCCTTGAACCAATTAAAATATTAAAATATCTTGTGCCAACAGGTGGAAATATTTACATACTTTCATCACTATTTGCTACATGAGAAATCTTGCAATCCAGCCCACCTTGGAAATGCACAAATGAGATCCTATGGCTTTCTTTTCAAACCATCTTTTGAACTCGTGCATTTCTCTTGTTACAATAATACAGTAGTAATGACAGACAGACAGATGTAATGACAGTAATATATATAGTAATAGAAATGTCAATAAAAAACAGTCAATAATAATGCTAGATAGATATCAAGCATTTTCTAGAGCAGTGTTCATTCTGGGCAAAACATCATTAACACCAATATTATTATATTCTCTTTAGAAATGTGTAAGTTATTCTTTAGTAAGGAGATTGTCAAAAGTTTGTTAGTATATCTGGTTATTTATAAAATAAGATAGTTGAATCATCTTGTTAACAGGATCATGCATCCTTTGAAAAGTACCGGTATTTGCAAGAAATATTATAGATTTTGTACAAATGCAAATATGTTGACATTCTACTATGTATTAAAGAAGCTTGAGCTTTTTACAAACTTCAGGGCAATGGCATCATTTACATCCTACTTGTAATATTTTATTACATGCTTTGGAGTCAAAACTTGATTCCTGACAACTTCATCCACCTAGAATTCCCAGTGTGCCTAAATTTGCCTAATCTGGTTTATGTGATTGCAAAAGTGGATCAGACCAATATGTCATAAATCTATCAATGGCTAATAGTCCTAACATTGATATGGAATCTCCCATTCAGAAGCAGAGTGTTGTTGAATATCTCTTTCTGGCAACTATAATGCAATAAAGTTAATTGCTGTGATGCCTGCTTGTTGGTTTCTCTTGGATGTAGCTATTTAGTCAATGAGGGAACCCAGATGCAAAACAAGAGGGATCTCTGACTGATCCACCAGGGCTCTCCTTATGATCTTTTGTTATTTCATCTAATCCTTTTATTGGCACTGAGACCGTGTTCTTTTTGAACTCTTCATTAAAATGAAGTTTTGATTTCCTAACAATTTCTCTTTCAAACTGTGGTATAATTCTTAAAAAACTTTTCATTTTTTCATGGAATCTGTAAACCTTCCAAACTCACAGGTTTTACATTTGTCTTTAAATGTGGTAGTACAATAATCTATTGTTCTTAGGGGAGGGGGTAATCCAGTTGAAGAAGATTTTCATAAATCATTGCACTTCTTAGAATATGATACTATTCAGTCTTATTCTGAAAGATAAATCTGCCTTCATTTTCTTTTATTCTGCTATTCTGTTCTGTTATTCTTGTTCTGGACTCCCTTCACATCTATAAACAAAGAATTCTTAACTATCCATATCTTTTTTGGTGGACTTTATTCATTAAATAAATGACATTTTACTGAAGTATGCCAACAATTTTCTTGACCATTAAGTTTCAGAGTGACAGATATTAATTTATATTATTGGAGTTTTACTTTAGCATTGTAATATAATGTTTACTTTGAAATTACTTTAACTACATTGTGCTGGGTTGCATAAAGCAAAATGCAAACTTAGCATTATTAGGATGTGGTATTTCTTCTCTGTAATCACTTTGTTTACTAGTGCTGCAATTGCAGATTTTGCCTAATTAGTCTAATTTTTTTGCAAGGTGTGATTCAAGCTTTACCTTGAATTCAAGAGAAGGTTGGGCTGCTAACATGTATTTATTCAATGGCTGAGTATAAGCTGTTCAAACTAACATTCTTAATATCTTCTGTATGGGTGTTAAAGTCTCTGAAATCTGAACAGATGTTTAGTTTCAGCCAATGAAGATCAAAGATAGAAATGTGTGGGCCTGCAGTTGCTCCTCAACTACTACTACTACTGCCATGCCACATTATTGGCTATGCCAGCTAATGGAGGTGCAACAGCTTTATGTCAGTAAAATTTGAACGGTTCCCATATTTTAGTATTGCAGTAGATAGAGCATTGGTTTACAGTGGAAATAGACAACTGTGCCCCATTGGGTCATCAGTTCAGAGATATTTCCTCAAACAGAGAAAGAGACCATTAGTGGGCAAAAAAGCAGTGGGAGTGACTTTCAATAAAGGAGAATGTTCTGTTCGTGAGTCATAGGCATTGAGACGAAGTGAGTAACACAAAGCAAGTCTTCTTTATTGTAAATCAACAACAGAACAGTAAACAAAATGGCGCGTAGGCCTTTTATAGTCTCCTTGCAAGGAAAGTGTCAACCAATCAATGCAAGGCTGGTTTCGCACCTTGCGCATGTGTGCAAGGCTGGCGACAGCCTGTCTGGTCCCTGGCAACCACGTGGTCTGCCCGGGACTCTCTCCAGCCTTCCTGAGCCTGCTGAGCAATTCAGCAGGCCTAGGACATAACACCCCTCCCCCCTGGATAAAACAATAAGTAACCCTTACTGTTATAGCAGCAACATATACATGTGTTCAATTGGCATTTGTTATTTTTAAACACATTATGCCTGCACACAGGCAGACCCACTCTTGCATTTTGTATTTACAAGAATACAGCAAAATGTTTAGTACACTGAAATATAACACCCTTCATTTGAGTGTTTGTTTTGCATTTTAAAGAACTAGCAAGATTCCCTCAGGCTTGACAGAAACTTTACATAGTCCTTAAGATGTTTGGGTGGACCCTTGGCCCTCTGTGACCTTCTTATTGCCAGTGTGTGTGCCTGGCCTGCCAGCTTGCCTGGCTAGCTAGGCAGACCAGGACTTTGTTGCCCCAAAAACCCAGGTGACCCACCCAGCTGCTGACTGGCTGGATCCGCTAAATCCAAGCTAGAGTTCCTTGGGGGGGTGGAATTCCCCAAGTCCAGTGGTGGGGTGGAATTCCCCAAGTCCACAATGGACCCCTCTTGGGAGCACTGTCCCTCGAGCCCAAGACCAGCAGCTGGAGTGGCCTGAATAGCCAATTTACCCCAATGGCCCATTGCCCCAGTGTCTGTGCTGCATGTGCCAGAGTCAGGAGCCACCTCTATGGCAAACCCCCTATCTGGAGCCATAGCTGGAGCCTGTGAATGTTGTAGAGACTCCCCTTCTGGAGCAATAGCTGAAGCCTGTGAATGTCGGAGAGACTGTGGTCCACAATCATAATTGTGGTCCTCTCCCCCCGAGAGCAGAGCCAGGAGTGTAAGTGTTGCTGGGAAGCCTCCAGCACAGTTGGTCAATGTGATGACGGATCACACAACCATCATCCAAGGCCACTTCATATGACAGCGGCCCAGAGACCTTGCATACCACTGCTGTGACCCAGAGATGTCCAGGTCCATAGTTCCTTGCCCAGACTGGATCGCCCACCTGTAGTCTCCTAGGTGCCCGTGGCTGTGACACCTGTGAAGCCACCCGGTCTGGGTGTAACCTGTCCAGTTTAGTGATGAGGCGGCGACCCCAGCGGAGTTCTGCTGGGCTCTTCCCCGTGGCTGTGCAAGGTGGTGGTGTGTTGTGAAAGAAGGAAATCAGCTAATCTATGATGCCAGCTGCCATAAGTGATTCTTTTAAGAGCATCTTTGGTAGTGCGCACCATCCTTTCTGCCTGGCCATTGGAAGATAGATGAAATGGTGCTGAAGTAGCGTGCCAGATCAAGTTGGCCTGTAGAAAAGCCTGAAACTCAAAAGAAGTGAATTGGGGGCCGTTATCTGAGACCAGGACATCTGGAAGTCCATGAGAAGCGAAGATTCCTCTCAACACCTAGATGGTCCTAGCAGTAGTAGTGGAGGAGACAGGGACCACCTCTAGCCACTTAGAATGGCTGTCAATGAGGAGAAGGAAGAATTGCCCCTGAAAGGGCCCAGCATAGTCGATATGCACCCTTGACCAAGGGGAAAGTGTCTCCTCCCACCTATGTACAGGGGCCTGAGGCATTTCAGGCCTGGACTGTTGGCACACTTGGCACCCATGAACCTGGGTCTCGATCTCTTTATCGAGCCCAGGCCACCAGAGATGGCTGCGTGCAAGCGCTTTCATCCGGACTATTCCCGGATGTCCCTCATGCAGAGAGAGCAAGACTCTAGTCCTCAATGAGGCTGGGATGACTACCCTGCTACCCCATAAAAGCACCTTTTGAAAGTGGAAAGCTCGTGCTTCCTTTGCCAGAAGCTTTGAAACTCAGTACCTGGACACGTGTCAGGCCATCCTGACAACACCCATGTCAGCACACATGTGAGCGTGTGATCAGTGGCAGTTTCTGCAGCCATGTCCCTAGCATTGAGGGGAGATTCAGGCAATTCCTGAATGGAGAGAATGTGAAGAGCAGGAGCAGGAGCTGCCTCTATCTGTTTTAGAGGTAATCTGCTGAGGCCATCTGCATGGCCCATTTCTTTGCCAGGTTTGTGAACCAAAGTGTAATCATATGCTGACAGGAAAATTGATAATCTCAGCATTCTAGGAGATATTATGTGGGGGGGTTTGTTTGTTTGTTGTAAACAAATCCAGCAGAGGCTTATGGTCTGTGTAGACTGTAAAATGGCTGCCATATAAGAAATCATGAAATTTCTTTATGCCAGCCACTATGGCCAAGGCTTCTCTGTCAATCTGTGCGTAATTACGCTCTGCAGATGACAGAGTCCTTGAATAGTAGGCCACAGGGACTTGTGTTCCATTAGCCTTCAGATGACTAAGCACAGCCCCAACCCCATAAGGGGACGCATCACATGCGATGCACACAGGCAATTGCTCATTGAAATGTGCTAAAACCGCATTTGAAGAGAGCAAGGCCTTGACCTCTGTAAAGCTCCTTTCATGGACCTTAGTCCACTGCCATGGAGCCTGTTTATCCAAGAGCCAGTGTAACGGCTCAGCCACTGCAGCCTTGTGGGGAAGGAATGCATGATAAAAGTTTAAGAGTCCCAGAAAAGCCTGAAGTTCACTTTTGGACTTGGGACTTGGGGCCTGCTGAATTGCTTGAAGCTTGGATTCAGCAGGATGGATGCCTTCAGCATCAATACAGAACCCCAGAAATTCAGTGGAGGTGACTCCAATCTTACATTTATCTTGCTTCAGCTTCAGCCCTGCTTGGCGGAAATGCAGCAAGACAGCTCTCAGCCTTTCAGCTAAATTTACAGATGACTCCCCAGCAATGAGGATGTCATCGAAGTAGGGGCAGACCCAGGAATACCATGGAGCATTTGCTCCATCACACTTTGGAAGATGCCAGGGGCCACGTTAACCCCAAACTGCAGTCTTTTCACTTTAAAGGCTCCCCGGTGCATCACAATTGTTTGAGCCTCAGCTGTTGCCTCATCAACAGGTAACTGTTGGTAGGCCTGTGTTAAATCAAGCTTTGCAAAAAGGCGCCCCCCCTTGACGGAGGCCAGAATGTGGCTGACCACAGGCACTAGATATGCATGCTGTTGCAGCATTTTGTTAAGTGTACATTTATAGTTTGCACAGATTCGGACTTCTCCATTGGCCTTCAATGGAATTACTATGAGGGTTTCCCATGGACTAGAGTCCACAGGTTCTAAGATGCCCTGCTGGAGCAGCTTGTCCAGCTCTGCATCAATTTTGCCTTTGAGGGCAAAAGGCACCCTTCTAGGTTTGATCCGGATGAGTGTGATAGCTGGGTCTAAGCGTAAAGCGATGGGAGGCCCCTTGTACGATCCAAGCTCTGAACTGAACACATCAGCAAACTCCTTGCAGACTTCTGCAAGGCCTGACGTTTGCAGACTATGTAGTCCAGTCACTTGAATCCTAAGGGCCTCGAACCAATTGAGTCCAATGAGACTTGTGCGATCACCCCCAACTAGCACCACATCTAGCAGGCCTTCAAAAGTCCTACGCTGCACCTTGAGCATGGCCTCCCCCTTTATGCTGACTCTGGAATTCTGGAAGTCAGTGAGAGTTAGATTCTATGGCCTGAGTTTGACTCGTAGGCCACTCCTGCTGCAAATCCTTTTAAAGGTGTCATAAGAAATGATCAATAGAGCAGACCCGGTGTCCAACTCCATCGACAAGGGAACCCCTTCCAACTTCACGTCAATGTGAAGCTTTTTCTTAAGTGGCCTATGAATTCCTGTCCTGAAAATGCTCCTGCATGATGCACAGAAACCCACCCTGTGTTGGCTGGGAACCCTGGTACCTTTCTGAGGCAATTCTTCCTGAGACCGAACCTTCTGGCAACCTAAACAGATGGAGGCAATGTGGCCTTGCCTGCCACATGCCTGGCAAATGGTGGAATGGAATCTGCAGTCAGAGCTCTTGTGGCATCCTCCACACCTGAAACACCGAGGGGATGCTGGGCTCTTGTCTCTGTGCTCTTGAAACTTCTTCTCCTCTGTCTGGTGCAGCCTATCCACCTCCTCTTCAGGAACTTGTTCTGAATCTTCTCGAGCGACCTCTTGATGGACAGCGACTGTGGCTGGAGGATTTCTGGCGAGCTGCAAGGCCTTCACAGTGAGACAACTTCTTTGGCGAAGATCTTCTGCTGCAGCTCACGACTTCTCAAGCCACAAACTAACCGATCCCGGAGCCTCTCTTCCAGGTCCTTGAACTCACATGGCCTAGCGGCTTGTCTTAAGGCAGCAATAAAGTCCACAGCAGACTCACCAGGCCTCTGGTCCCTCTGCTCGAACACGTGTCGCCAAGCAATCACTGAAAGTTTAGGCTCAAAGTGTTCTCTCAGCATCTTCTTCAAATCAGCATAGGACACTGACTCCAGAGGTGCTGGGGCAACCAGATTTTCCGCTATGTCGAAAGTGTCCTGTCCACAAACACACAATAAGGTAGCCGCTTTGAGGCCGTCTTCTCTAATCTGATTTACTCTAAGGTAGTTCTCCACCCATGCCACATAAGAGTTCCGGCGTTACTTCTCTGGGTGAGAAGAGTTCCAGTGATACTTCTCTGGGTGAGAAGTACCAAATTCTGACAACCGGCCTATCTTTGACATCGTAGCAAAACTTTAACTTCATCAATGCCTTTGCTGCAAACCTTTTGGGAAGGGTTCCCTTCTGCCAAGCTCACCTCCAGCGATTTCATACTGGCAGGCAGAGTCGCAAATTCCAGATGCCGAACTTCCCCCGAGCTTCAGGACTTCCTTGGTGAGTCCTATCTTCTGTTCTTGCTTGCAGCGATCCCACCTTCGTCGCCAATGTTCTGTTTGCGAGTCACAGGCATTGAGATGAAGTGAGTAACACAAAGCAAGTCTTCTTTATTGTAAATCAACAACAGAACAGTAAACAAAATGGCGCACAGGCCTTTTATAGTCTCCTTGCAAGGACAGCATCAACCAATCAATGCAAGGCTGGTTTCGCGCCTTGCGCATGCACGCAAGGCTGGTGACAGCCTGTCTGGTCCTGGGCAACCACGTGGTCTGCCCGGGACTCTCTGCAGCCTTCCTGAGCCTGCTGAGCAATTCAGCAGGCCCAGGACATAACAGAGAATATTTGTAACTCAGGTTGAAATGAGGGATTCTTGGTGCTCTTTGAGCTTGGTTGTTTTCTTGCAGACTTTTCATTATCTAAACTAGGTAACATGATTAATGCTAATAAGGAGTGGTTTTGCTCTCAGTTTATATTCTAGTAGCTTTCCCTGGGGTGGTCTTAAAGTTTCTTTGGTTGGGTTGTTTACTGTTGGCTTTTCTGGCAATTCTTTGATTAGGATCTTATTTGATTGTTGGTCTGATATTAATCTTGGAGTTAAGCTATGCTTATCTGGGTGCTGGTAGGGAGATATTTTGGTCTTTTTGTTCCCTTTTTGCTTGATTCATTGTCTCTTTTGACTTCCAACTTCTTGCTGCCTTCCCTGTGAGTTTCCTTGTGGGAAGCTGGTGGGGAACATAGTTAAATCTCCCTCCCTTCCTGTTCCTTCCAATAATCCAGCCATCTTGCAGTGTAAGAGCTTCAGAATGACTCTGCCTTAATTATGCTAGGTATAAGATGGAGAGTTGTTTTGGCAGAATTTCAAGATTAATATTAAGTTCTTGGACACTGGCAAAGACAGGAAATAAGAACCTCAAAAGATCTTTATTGCTTGTAGAGCAATGGAGCAGAATCTTGAAAGCCCGCCAAAGCAGTTCTCCAGATCAGTGTATACCTAGCATAATTAAGGTGGAGTTACTTAAATAATTATTATTTAACTAATATTTGTTTCATCCAAAACATGTTGAGAATGAAACTATTTATTGTAATTGTGATTTAAAATACCCCCACATGTTTAACACCATGTTTCCTGATTAACCTTACACCAAGTTAGGAACTTTTGAAAAGAGCCCCTTGGATATTAGCAAAAGGCTGAATAGGAAAAGAATAAGAGAAATGGGCTGTGTTAACATATCACATTTAGCCAGGGGATATTTGTTTAATCAGAATTTATTGAAAAATCAAAATGCATTGCCTTGGCATATATTAAGCCATAAACTATTATTTCTAAACCACAATGGCTGTGTCCTCACAGCAGACTTTGCATTTTAAATGTAAATCCTATTGTTACATAAGAATGGGAGTTTAGAGTTATAATAGCTTATATCAAGGGCTACTTTCAATTAGAATCAGCTAGTGAAAATGATTATTTTCTTTTGATTACTGAGTCCATGGAATGCCATTGGATTCCATGACAGTTCTGTTTTTATCACACCTTTGGACAAACTACATGTGAAATTAATATCATGATCTTGCAGAGCTCTATGTAGAACAGAATATCAGATGCAGACATACCTCTGATACAGCAATTTAACCAAGGCTAAATTGGTGGTCTGGGTCCATTTTTTAAAAATCATTATACAGAGTACAATTATCCTGATGAGGAAAATGTTTTTTGGGTTGTAAAGGAGAATCACTAAAAACTAGAGATTCTCTTTGGATGTGCAAAAGTTGTTCTACTTCTATTATAAAATTGCCTTCACGTCAATAAAGTGCTTCTCTATCTTACGATATTTAACAATGGCTCTACAACATTGACAGGAGTATTTTAAATAAACCAATGATATAATTCAGGAGAAGGCAGCTTCCTCTGTTTCTTTTGGGCACTCTGAATATAAAATATTGGCATCAATACAGTTGCTTCATTTACAGAAATAAATCTTGCTGCTTATCATGATTTTTTAACAAGTGACATTTAAAACTTTCTATCATTTGCATATTAATTTGGATTCTGGCTTCACATAAAAATAATGAAGTTGGGTTCCACTATTTTCTAAAAGTTCATTTCACAACTTTAAAAAGAAGGAATTGCACACGTATGTTTTAACATTGATAAACTTGTTTAATTGTGCAATTAAATATTGTTTTGCTTCTATGTTTATTATTTTTAATGCATAGTTTTGTACAATATTCTGTACTTTTTTAGAAGAAAGGGCAATGTATAAATTAATAAAAATATCAATAATAATAGATAACATAATAAGGAAACAATCCATATTAAAACTAAATCAGTTAAGATTTGCTTGGATAGAATTTGATGCATTATGAAATTGGAGAAAAGCCACTAGGTAGATTTCTTGGCTTGGAATCAGCAGCAACTCCTTTGCTTGCCATTTCATACATACTGAGATGAAACAATCTAAACGGACCTAATAAACAATAAGTGACAGAGCAAAAAAAAAAAAGCCCATTTGAATTTTATACTTTTTAAAGAAGGCATACAGTGATTTAATTGTTGAAGTTCATATACCAAGTTACAATGTAAACTAAGGTGTGACAAGAATATGTTCCGGGTACAGCATATACAATCAATGAAAAAATGCTGCAACCAACCCTAGCCTGATTAATACTGTGGCCAGACAAAGGTAACCTTTTTGTATCTAATGAGCACAGCGGGAACGGGGATCCCTGATGTCCTAAATCGTTTGGCAGTGATGTCACTATTGGCCGGCTCTGTTGGATTTTTCCCCAAATTATTTTAGGATTTGCACTTTTCTTTTCTTTTTAGGAGAATTGAATATTGTTTTTTTATTGTAGCAAATAAGACTCGCATAATTGAAATACATAGAATTATGATTTCTTCTTATGTTATGTTATTAATGGGCAGAAGGGAATAAAAGGGTGAAGGCCATATTTCATTTTTTTTTAATTGTTCTGAGTCCTTTAGCATGAGATTAATTTCAGATTTTGTGTGACAGGATGGGTTAATTAAATGTGCTAAGTTCTAACGTATGATTTTTAGCTTAGTATGATATAGAGCCTAGATGTGATTTATGAACTCGGTGTTACCTAAGATTTATTTAACAAATCATGATAAACAATGAGCTTGAACTGCTAGGAATCTAGTCATTGATAATATTATATTGTAAGACTGCAAGACTAAACTGACTTATTGACTGAAATGAAACTTAAATCCAAGAAAATATTTAATGGATCAGAAAGTCATGCTATATTTTCCGACACTGTTTCAACAAAGGCTCAGGAGGTCTCTTCAGGAAGTATTTGAGATGTAGTTCCAGTATGATTAATGAAAATCAATGCATTCACAACTGTGCCACAATTAAGCATTTAGTTCTTCTTCTACATAAAATAGTGACAGACACATTCTATAGGATAATGCAGAGTGAGAAAGATAAAGGTTTTCCCATTTAAACTCAAAAGGAATCCACTTTCTCTACTTTTTAGGAATTTTATAAAAAGCACATACTCAAGAAACTATTCAGTTTCTTGTTGCTTTTGAGTCCTGCAGAAATGGAAATTGGAGAGCAATGAAAACTTTTGGCACATGAAGGAAGCTAAAAAATAACAAGCCCTTGTTGCAGATGTCTCATGTCACATTCAGAATCACTGATATGTTTATTTCTGTTTCCTAGGAAATCCTTGCACAAAATACTACAGCCTAGCCATCATAAAAAATTACAGCCCTTTGTACCTGCTCAGAATATAGAGATTGTATATTTCGTATGGGCATTTAATTACTGTCTATGAATTCTATGCCCCCCCAATTCACTAATTATATTAAAACAAAAGGATTAAAACCAACAGCAGAATCACTGGACAGAATGAAGGCTTTAAAAGTAAATAGAAGGCAATATGATACCAAGATGATAAGATGTGACTGGATCATATATGCCTATGAATTATATATATTGGTTCAAGTTTCATTATATAAAGTGGTATACATATGTGTGTTCCTTTTGTGAAAATCATTCCACCACAAATCTGAATGGTTCCTGTTTCATTTTTCTTTTTTGAGGAAGGCTATTAAAACTTTGCTATTCAGTTACAGCTTTCAGTTTCAACTATTGTACTGCTAAATGTCTGGTGTTATTATTGCTTTTGCTACTTTTATTGTACAATTCTTATTCTGTGGGATTTTTTTCTACATCATGCTAAGCTTTTGTTTAGAGGAAAAGCAGTTATCAAGTTGTCATTATTACATTTTGTTTTGTTCAGTCACTAAATTGTGTCTGACTCTTTGAACCCCGTGGACCACAGCACATCAGGCCCCCCTATCCATCACGGTTTCCCTGAGTCTGCCCAAACTCATGCCCACTGCATTGATGACTCTATATTATCCTCTGCTGTTCTCTTCTACTTTTGCCTTCAATCTTTCCCAGCATCAGGGTCTTTTCCAAATACTCCTCTCTTCTTATTTGGTGGCCAAAGTATTTGAGTTTCAGCTTCAGCATCTGCTCTCCCACAGGATAATCAGGGTTTGTTTCCTTTCCATTATTACATGACTTTAACACAATGAAGGAAAAAAATAAAATTCCATGTTGAAACAATATTTCTGAAAATGTTAAACAACAGCCTGCATTTTTTGAGACATAGCTAGGGAACTTCTTTTTAATGAGCTCATAATTTCAAATTTAGCAGCTGCATTAATAATGACAATTGTACAAATATTATTGAAAATTTCACACTAACCTTAATTTTCTCTTGCGGTTACAAGTAAGCATTTTTTTTTTACATCTACAGAGGCAATACAGTATTAGCAAGGAAAGTGCACACTTTCAGGTGTTGAAAATTTAGTTAGAAAATAAGAGGGAGGACTTCCAGTTTGATGTCGTGGTGTGACGGCATAGGAAGACGGGGCTCTGTCTTCCACATTTGATTTTGTCCTGCTGGGGACCCTAAAAAGGGTAGAAAGTCACTCCAAAGAGGCGATGAAGAAGGAGGGGACCCTCGTTGATCGCAGCGGGGCAGTGGCCCTTCTGCTGGATCTGAGGAAGCCCTCCAAACCGGCGTGGGAAAGACTGGCTACGTTCGTGTGGCCAGTCAGAAGCTGCTGATAACCAAAGACAAGCACTAATTAGCAATTTCTGAGCAACGTGGATGGAACTGGATGAGACTTTATCCTCTTTTTATGGCCCTAACACTACTTTCCTGGAAAAAAGAATGCCCAAAGCAAAGAATCCTCCCTGATGAGAGAGGGAAGGAAAGTTATTGCCCTGCTCCCTCAGGAAAAGAAAAGCATCAAATTCATTGCTTTGGGGAAAAACAGAGGAAACTACAAGATCAATTTGGAACTAATACAGATCTATAGTTTTGAAATTTGGGGACTATAAGTATCTTTGAGACTTTTTTTAGAAAAAATATTTGAAAGTTTGCAAAATAAGCTTGGATTTGGAAAGTTGGAAGATGGTGTCAATGATATCTAGTGGAGAATTATGGCATTACAATTTATTATGCTTAAGGGAAACTTGGCTTGAAGCCCAGACTCAGATAAGACTCTTTGTTGTTCCTGGACACTTCCACTTTTGTAGACTGCAGCTGGGAAAAGGGAAAAACAAAAACTCTTCAGCTGGTTATCTGGGGTGGGGACACTATTGGATTATAAAGACTACATTCAAAAACAAAATTAGTGTTCCATACTCAGCCTTAAATGGTAAAAAATCATCTTCAACACCTGTCTCGAAAGCTCCCAGCTTGATATATCAATAAGAAAATGTTAATGAATCTCAGAAATAAATTCTTTCTATGTTGAAATCAATCCAAGAGACAATTGTTTTATTTCAGGATGAGACTAAAAATAATGCAAATGAGATAAAAGAACAATTTTATAACCTAAACTTAGAAATCCAGACAATGACTGCAAAGAAGGAACTAATCCAGAAAACAGAAGGAAAATTAGAAGAAACAGATCCAAAGATGGAGGCCTAAAGGAAGGAATTAACAGATAGATACAAACAAATGAAATATTAGAAGATGCAGTGATAACACCGGAAATGGAAATGTCAAGATCTCAGAACACATTTGAGGATAAAGAAGGAGAGCTGATCAAATGGATGATAAAGCTGTTAGGAGAAATGCTGAATATTGACAAACAAGAAATTAAAAGAAAAACCGAAGGAAAAGGCTGGAGACTGTTTAATGAATATAAATGGGTTGAGCGTTCTTCCAAAAACACTTCAACCAAATTATTTTTCTCATTCCAAATAATATATACAAAAACAGAGGAAGAACTAGTTGATGATTTAAATGTACTGACTTGGAAAGTTATTTGGCAAAGGAAGAAAGCTAGAGTAAGACTGAAGAAAATTGAAATTCTGACCTATTAGATGGGATATTATACTACTAAACAGATGTTTGAATATGGTTAAGAAAATAGATAACTATTAGAAATAAAAATATTATTATAATTAGAAGGATAGGATTTGTAACTAGAATATTATACTTTGTTATGAGATGGGAAATATGAAAATTCTAAAAGTGTTTGAATAAGGGAAGCTTTTGGTTACCCAAATATAATTTATTATGAGAAAATTATAAGCGATAGAGATATTTTGAACATTGATGGGAAATTAAAAAATTTTTAAAAGCAGGAAAAACAGGATATTGATTGAATAAATGGATTTTAAGTGCAAATGCAATTGAGATATATTTTGGCTAGAAAAGATATTATAAATTAATACTATTGATATTATGTATAATACCAGAAAAATGTGATGAAGATGTCTATATTTAATTGTATATGTATTAACAGTAACAAGAATTGTATCTGCCCAGTATGTGAAAATGCATACTACCAGAAGAAGAGAGGACCAAGGAAGCACTGGATGGTGTAGTATTGGACTAGACTGAGAAGTTAATATGTACACTGAATTACTAATAGACCCAGACAACACATTGCTTATTAAGTACTTATTGTAAAATTAGAAAAATAATAAAATATTTATATATAAAAAAGAAAATAAGAGGGAGGGAAGAAAAATGTGGTCGGGTTTACAATCATAACTGTACAAGTTAAATTGTTGAGTGATATAATGAGGAGCCTTCAGATATTAAACTTGGTTTACCCGGTACAAAGTAGTGTTAAACACATGAAGTCTCTCCCAAAGCATATGCTTTTTAAAATTCAAATTGTGTGTGTATGTGTCTATATCCCAGCTGTTATGATTAAATTGTTTGCATTATATGTAAGATCCACAAATCACTTGGCTAGTGAAAAACAGAAGAGAAATCAACTTGGCAGCTTTTATATTTAATTGGAGCAATACTAGGTAACGACAGATGATCAAAGCTAAATTCATTGATTGCACTGAGGCAAAGACAATTAAAAAGATGTCCAGTAAATCCTCTTGTATGGTTTGACAGCATCAGTTTCAATTTTTGACATCCAGGAATTGGACATGCATGTTGGCTGGGGAATTCTGGGAGTTGAAGTCCACAAGTCTTAAAGTTGCCAAGTGTGGAGATCCCTGAGCTAGAGAATTTGGTACCCAGATTGTTAATGCTGTCAACATGAATTGTTTCATAAAGCTTTGAGGACCTGACTTTCTTCCCAAGTGTTGGGATAATATGACTGTATATTAGAAGTTTGACTTGGTGCCAGGTTTTTGTGCTTTTTAATGTTTGACTGTTTTTAGTTTTATAATTGTGATATGGTTTTGTATATTACTGCTACTCCACTATTGTGAATCTTCTTATTACAAAAATCTGTCTCCATCATTGCTTCAGCCAGCAGAAAGAAAAATGTTGCTGACCAGCTAGTTGAAACCTCAGCTGTATGTATGGGGCTTTAAAAAAAAAACAGTCTGCTGATCTTTTGAGTACATATAGGCAGTGGTGACACATTGGATCCCCTTCCTGATAGATAAAGAAGAGAACATCCTTCTAGTATGATCTGTCTAAATATTTAGTAATCCTCTGTCCATAAGATCCCAGGCCAGGCTCAAATGAGATCATTGCTGATGGTAAAAGGAATAATGCAACAATATTGTTTTCATATACAAAGCATAAGAATTATATCTTATATTTAGAATTGATATCTTTTTCCTTATATTGGAATCAATATATACTGTTAAAAGGGTTGTTTTTGTATAGTGCTCTCTCTCTCTCTCTCTCTCTCTCTCTCTCTCTCTCTCTCTCTCTCTCTCTCTCTCTCTCTCTCTCTCTCTGTGTGTGTGTGTGTGTGTGTGTGTGTATGTGTGTGTACATTCATATTCTTTGGTAAGGACTGGAAAAAATTAAAACATTGCAACGTTCTTAGTCTGTGCTTGCAACAGTGCTTATTCAATCATGAACAGAAACTGAATGAAATCTCTAGAGAGTTGATCTTTGTGAAGTTCCCAGCTATTTCTATTTCCATTCCATCACTACAGCACAAAAGTCAAAGTTTAGGAACTGAAGGATTATTTGAGGAGCATTCAACTTTGATGAGTTTTTATATTTTATAAATCATGTTTCCAAAACAATATGTATTAAATGAGTTCTTCAGATAGCAATTGTTCCAATTCAAACAAGGTCTTGTGCATAGATTTTTACACACTGGAAGTTATTCCAACAATTTATTCATAGTTGGTCTCAAGCACGACAAGACTGAGAAGTATAGAAGGACACCTTATGATGCCAGCATCTCTTAAAGATGAACATCAGATATTTGTAGTCTTATAGTAAAAATGTAGAAGTAGAGTTGTAATAGTGCAGGCAAATGGAAAAATTCAAAGGGAAGAAACACTGATTCTACCACATATTTATTCATATATGGCAGTGTAGAGATTATGCTTGTACATGAAATCTATAACTTGAACTGTAACAAAGAGTGAAGGATAAATAGTATGAACTAAGAAATGAAATGCATAAAAGATATTTAGAATACATATCTTATATATATATATATAATCTATCTATCTATCTATCTATCTATCTATCTATCTATCTATCTATCTATCTATCTATCTATCTATCTATCTATCTATATCTATCTATATCTATATCTATATCTATCTATCTATCTATCTATCTATCTATCTATCTATCTATCTATCTATCTATCTATCTATCTATCTATCTATCTATCTATCTATCTAAAATAAATCTAAAAATGTAATTACTGAAGGTCAAACTAAACCTCCATTAATTACATGGACACATCTATGCAGTTTTCTTGGGAAAAATGAATTAGTTTGTCATTGCTTTCTTCCAGGATGTCTTTCCTTTCCTTTCCTTTCCTTTCCTTTCCTTTCCTTTCCTTTCCTTTCCTTTCCTTTCCTTTCCTTTCCTTTCTTTTCCTTCCCTTCCCTTCCCTTCCCTTCCCTTCCTGTCTAGTTTATAGATTTGGAATTATATGACAGTCTACATTCAGATATTAAGTTGCATCTGCCTTAGCTTTCAAATCCAGAGAAGGTCATTCTGGTTGCTGCTAGCTGTTGTTTTTTAAACAAAAGGAAGCTGATATGCAATAATGTTATTAAACATTGATATAAGAATACTTGTTAAATATCTAATGCTAGTGCCCCAAATTAAAACTAGTTCAAATCATTGTTAGTTTCAGCTCTTTATGTGATTAAAAATATCAGTAAGATAAAACATGTGTGCTGCCTAAAAGTGTGCTGCCTAAAAAATTGAAACTATAATACAAACATTTTGTGTGTTTATTACTTTAGAGGATGAATGTCATAAAAGAATGTTTACCACTAAAAAGAACTTCAGCCCTAAGTGGGCTTCTCAGTTGCAAACAATTTGGATTAGTCCTGGATTTGAATCAGAGGATGCTGAAGAAGAGGATGGAAAAGAGTATAATGTGTTCTTGATATCTGGTCCTATTTAAACCTTCTGCTACTACATGCTGAGCCATCTGAAGTTTTGGACTATCTTCAAAGAGAACTGAAAAGGAACACTGACGCTGAGCCTCAGAACAAGCTACATATATTCAGAAGTAAGAACACATGTCCACAATACTGTTAATGGGACTTGCAGGAAGTAAAACTTGAGCTAGATAAATTGTACCCTCTGTGGCTCAAATAAATGGAGACACTCTCTATTAGGCTTTTCTAAAAACAGGTTTCCATTTTTTTTTTTTTATAAAATAGAGTATCACTATTGATCTGTTGAAGCATTGCACATCAATGCAGACAGGAAAAATATGTCTATGAAGTATACCCCTGTTAAAGAGCTTAATCAATATACTGCACCTTTGATGCAAGGTTTATAGAGTTTTAGTGTTAAATAGATTAAGGCAATTTATTCCATGTTATATTCTTATATTTTAGATCAAGCGCTAAGGCTAAATAAGGCTGAATAATTTTAAAAAATCTTTAAAAGATAGAGTCAAAGATGCTGACTATATTTAAGTATGTTATTATATTCCTGGTATAAGATTTTTTTATCAGTCCATTCCCACAGCTGATATTGAAACTCCCCAGCTGCATATTATAGCAAGACCACAAGAATCCTGCATTCTATGGAGACTATTGCTTCTGTTCTTATATATTGTTGGAACCACCACTACTTTCAGTCACTATGAATGAGTTTGACTGGAATGCCTTGACAGGTTCTCATGGATAATTCCTTAAAAACATTATTCTAATGTTGTTTTTTTGAGACAAAGCTTGGAAAGCTTCTGTTTGAAGTCATCTTTCTGGTTAGGGACCAGAAAACACAGACATCTCTTTTTGCTATCTTTCCAGAATCTGTCAGCTTCTTAAAGACAAATAACATCTGCCGATTATATCTGATCAGTTTCTGTATATAACTGTTTCTATAGTCTTTCTCTTTCAGTTCTTCATAGATTCAGCCTCCTTTGATGTCAATAATATCTGATTACTTAATCTCTACTGCCCTTGTCTCTTTCAGATTCTAATTTCCAGCTTTTTGCATCTAGCTGGAAATGGTTTCAATCAATCTAAGGACATATGAAAACAATATATTTCTTTTTTTAAAAAAATTCTAGCATAATATTTAAATGAACCTGATTTTTAAGTTTCATGCAAATAGCCCTAAAAATGGAAGTAGGTTGCACTAAACAGCACTGTCCTCAGCATTCCTCTTACTATGTCTCCAGAATGAGATTGGCAGAGTTGTTTCCTCACACAAGGGGGGGGATGGTGGCCAGTGTTGTTTCTGATGAGGGCAGCAAGAGTACACTTGTACATAATGGCCAATGCAGCTAAGGAGACAGGAATGAGGAAAGGGAAAAATCCATTCTTACTAATAACAATAGAGATTTTTACCCTGTCAATAGAAGCCTAGATTTTGATCTTCCACAAGACCAATATTTCCCTGACCATCTCTTTATGCCAGGGGTGTCAAACTCAATTTCATTGAGGGTTGCATCAGCATTGCGGTTGTCCTTGGGGTGTGTGGCCAGGGTGGGTGTAGCCTACTGGATGGGTATGTAGGGAGTGGGGGTGGCTTACTGGGTGGGCATGGCCAGCTCTACATTGTTCATGTCAATGGTGCCTGTGGGGGCCTGGGCAGGAGTGGGACAGATCTGAGGGTCTCTGGCAGAAGGGGGTGGGACCAGGGCAAGTGCCAAGGCATGGTCCAATGAAGGAGCCTCACCGTTCCTCTCAGGCCATGCGGGGAGGCTGGATGGTGGTACTGGGCAGCAGAGGTCAAACGCCCAGCCTGGCCCTCGAGCACCTGCGGCCACCACAAAATTGTACATTGGCTTCCGACCGGCCGACCTGGGCCAGGGCCAAGGCAGTGGGGGCCATTCCCTCACTGTTTCCAGGATGGCTTCGTGGGCCACATGAAACCACTTCGCGGGCCGCATCCGGCCCCCGGCCCTTGTGTTTGATATGTCTGCTTTATGCATACACATGCACACAAAGACAACCACAATTAATTAATTTCCTTTCATAATGAACTTTTCTAAGTCTCCTATATTTTTAGTAACAAATAATTGTTATTAAACATAATTTGTTGTGACCTCTAATTTTGATCCCAACCTTCATTCATTCCAATCTTGGTATAATATAAATTATACATTAATATAATAAATAACTATGACCTCCAATTTTGATCCCAACCTTCATCCTTTCCAATCTTGATATAATATAAATTTATAAATTAAATAAGTCTGCATACAATCTAAATCTTCCTACTCTGAACCACTCTGTTTCTCCAAGTTCAGTTTTTGCACTAGCTTTTTGTTCATCAAAAAGTTCCTCAGAAGTATAAACCAATGTTTTACTATGCCCTCTAGTTTTGATATATTCCAAATTTTGGAATGATTTATACAAATCTTGCTGTAATCAATAAAGCAAGTTTCCTTTTTATATTATCTTGCGGTCTCTGTTATCTACCCTATGTAATGAGTTGCCTGATCTCTAGCCCTTTGCCTCTTCCAATATCTGTAAATTTTCTATTTCTCTCTCCAATTTTGGCTTTATTCTTCTTTGAAGATTAAAAACAGACCTCATCCTGCATGAAGAATTAATGCAGGGGTTCAAAGTTTTGCATATTTTCTTGTATTTTCCTTTAGCATACAAATAAACACCAATCTCTTTCCCAACTCTAGCCATACAATCTTGGTCATTATTTTGAAACATATTTGATGTTTAATGGATTATATTCCTCACCATATTCTGTCTCTGGTAATGTTTCTGTTATTTGAGAATTCAATTTGCATTTTCAGTATATTTTCATTTTCCTTTAACATTTTTCACTTGCCTCATTAAATTTCTTTCTTGATTACTCTATGCTATTCATACTTTAACTGTTAAAATTCTTGGATTTTTTTCTGAACATTTTTTAAACATTTCTATCTATTTTTTCCTATATTTATTGACATTCCTGGCAGAAATAAATTTCATTGTCATTTTGATGCCTATGCAGACAAGCATAGGCAAGCAAGCAAGCGAGTTTAATAATTTATTCTGTATAATCTGTCTTGAATAGATGTAATTAAATTATAACATCACAAACAAGCCTAGAAATTGTTTAGAAAACTTAAGTAGAACCAAGAATATGTTTGCTTCTTAGTCCATTGAAGTATCATAATAACATGTATGCTTTTGGATACACTGGATAGAGTCAAACAGACATTTCAAGCTAGCTTTTGCAATGTTATTAAAATGTTTACATTCTAGTGGACATATCTGGAATTTCTCAAACTTCTCGAATACTTAAAGGATATAGCTAATGTAAAGAGTATCCATTCACAAAATGTTTGCCATAGTCGGCATAATCATAAAAAACTTTCTTCCCCAGAATAACAAGCTTGTAATGTTATATTTCATTTTTTTCTGTTTTCCTTTCTATCACTTTATACCCAAGACATTTACTTGTCTAGTACAAATCCTACCTTCCCCATTTTCTCTCTATAGTTGGACTGTTTTCAATTGTTATGAAGCCTTCTATTTTCTTTTATCACTTATTATTCATGTACCACACCATACCACTTTATTATCCTCAGTTCTTCTTTCTCCTAATACTATTAGTCCCTGCTGCCCTCTCCAAATTTCACCTTTCTTCCTCTCTGGACAATGGCAATGGGATCATTTATTTCTCAGTTGGGAGACTTACCATCTTTATTTCCTAAATTAATAGCCATGCAGAGACCAGAGTTATAGTGAAATGTCATTGCTTTTCACTTTAAAATAGTATTTTAGTTAATCAGACCTGACCATCATGATTATACTTTAAAAATTGACTTCCATATTTGTCTCCCAACCTTCTCTACACACACACACACACACACACCACCTTTAACCCTAGAGAATAATTATATGGACAGGAATTTTTTTCCTGTTTCTTTCTAGGATAGATAGGGGGTGCAGGGAGGTGCTTTCAGGCATGTGAGATTCTGTTAAAGTAACCTATAATAAAAGTAGGTTTAGTATTTATAGTTTTGGTTTGATGATAGATGAATGATTGCAGATTAGGAGCAATTATGGCATTCTCAGGTGACAGCGATAATCACTGCTAGACCAGATGAAGTGGCTGCTGAACCATATCCTTGGAAGTTCTACTGCTAATATTCCCATATACTGTCTTCTGCCAGAGTTTGAGGGGAGAGTGTGTGACATTTTGCAGCTGGTCAAAATATAGCAGCCATGGACAGGAAGGCACTCAGCCAGCTGGAGAGAATTCCCTTGTGATGTTTATGAACTCCAAGATCTTGAAAAAGTAGATTGTTGGACCATCCTTCAGGTTTGTGCAGGATGTTCTTGCCCAAACTGTAGAACAGTTGGTGCTAGCAGATAACGTGGCTAAGTTCTAGGATTTAGCGATTGTTTTAGGTTGTGACAAATTTGAATTTAATTTTACAAAGTTGTACAAATAACACTTTAAAACTGTAGCTAATTGCAGACAGATATTCTTGTTAAAACTATTAAATCTTTAGGAAGCAGAAATAAGCAATATTTATATTTCTTTTGTTCCATCTGTGGATGGTAGGTTCAGGGATGACCAAAATTAAGATGAGGCATTGGAGGATAAAGTATGCCACATGCTTCAACTTGAACACTGCCAGTATTCAGATAAGATCTATTTACCTCTCTAGTCAGCTTCTGCATATGGAATGTATTGGTAGGGTGGGAGAGAATTAATCCTTTGTTAGCTTCAAGCAGTAATTGTTGTGGGCTGGCATTGGCCTGAGATCTAGGACAGTGAAAATTAGCAACACATTTGTGCTTTGAACATAAATCCAGACTAGACCACAAAAAAGGATATTTGGTTCTTGCTGCTCTTTTCGAAGAACACTGCAAACACATCTCCTTTGGTACATTTCCAACATTCTTTTGTTTCAGAAAATCTCAACTTTATGCAACAATACCAAAATATTAAAAAATTAATTTTAATACTTTTAGTACATTTTAATGAATACAACAATATATGAACTAAGTTCACATTTTCATTAGAGCAATAAAATGAAATCCATTTCATTTCTAAATAAAGCTTCTATTAGTTCAAATTTTGCTTCTTAAAAACATTGTCAATAAACATTGTCAATAAATTTGACTATCAAATTGGATTCATGCTGATTTCCTTATTTAGCTGATGAACTTATATTTCAAATAGATAGCTCATTTAGGCAAGTAACACAAGACAATATTTTAGCTGTTCTTTTTAGTTTATGTGATAAATTCAACTGTGCAATCCCCTTCTGATCCAAGCTTCATAATTTTTTGGCAGGTAGAGTTGTTCCCATCAGTAAATTGTTGAATTGTTGAATTTTGTGCCTCTCTTTGAGACATTCACTGCTTAGTGGGCAGCAAAATACTACTGTAGAATTTTAATCATATAGTTGTCTATGGTAGTTTTAGTCATTGTCACTGATCATTATTTATTTAGCATTAATACTGTATGAGCTGTTCAAGAAAATTGTTTTACAAAAAATTAATTATTTTGACTGGTGAACTAAATTAGGACAGAAGATTTTGATTTTCTGAGGATGATCAAAAAATTCATTGTAAAAGGCTAAGTTTAAATATTTGATCCTGGAGTCTCCATTTTTTGATTTCTGGGAAAGAGAAAAAGAATGGGCTTAGGCCATATATATCATAAAGACTTAATATTGTCCACTTTGGTTAAGAATTATCAAACTGTACTACTGATATATATGTCAAGCCCTATGTAATTGGCAAAATAAAGAAGCAAGAACCACATAGATATCTGGAAGTTTAATGTGAGTCAGTAGTGAAAAAATCTCAACTTTATGCAACAAAAGCAAATATATTAAAAATTAATTTTAAAATTTTAGTACATTTTAATGAATACAACAATATGTGAACTAACTAAGCTCAATTTTTCATTAATTTTGTTTGTGTCTTAATCTGGATTAGGCTACCTCTTCTTGCTCTTACTAAACTCTTCCTTCAACACTTTCTTCTCTTGGGGTCTCAAACTATATTACTTTTGTAGCCAGAGTAATATTCTAAGTTTCTTAGAAGTTGGCAATATATAAAATAACAATAGTGGAATTCCAGCTGTCTAGTTCAGAAGCTATAATAATGGTTATCAACATATGGGCCCTTTATATTCCTGAAGTATATTAGCATGCTTTTATTGAAATAAAGTAGATGACATTTAAGTTGGAGCATCTTATTTTTATTGTCTGAGGCATAAGGGGGAAGATTATAGATGCTAAAGTTTTAAGCATACTATAGTTGTTTTCATTTTCTAATACAGATAAGAGGGTTTGTTGCAATTAAGACAGGTCCTGTCCAGAGGCTCAGAATATAAAGAGGTTCTCCCATATAATTGCCTTACCGTTGGACAGTCTTAAGCTGAAATCATCTTGCATATTTATGCAGATACAAGAGGGAACTATAGTTATAGATAATAGAAAATGAAATGATTTATTGCTGTTCCACTATGCCTCATTGTCAGTTACTAACAGGCTTTAAGCATATGGTCTCCTTCCTTGGTACAATATTAAGCTGAACTTTTCTGTCCTGCTTCCCAGAAATAAACAGGGATCAGAATCTTAAATACAGGAGTTTGAGGCTCTCCACCTGTTATCACTCCATATGTATAGCATTACATTCAGAGGAGCTTGTTTCTGAGATGGCATGTGCAGAAGCAAAAAGCTCGGAGGTAAAAAATCTTGGAATAAGAAACCTTGAAGTGTATGTATATATGTTTGTGTGTGTGTATGTGTGTATACACACACACACACAGAGAGAGAGTATAGGATAGTACATTTATCCTGTATATATTTTTTCCAAGAAAATATAGCTAGCTCAAAGATGCCCAGGCACTTTCTGTGGCTGACAATGGGTTTGTGGCATCAGTCATAGTTCAATATTATGAGCACCTCACTACACTGTCTGCTGTTATGGCTGTAAATTCTGTTTCCTCTGTGCCAGTCTTTTTCTCTGTTACTTGCTCTTCTGCATTGCAGGCTTCTTTTGCTGCGTCTAATAAATAACCAATATTTCAGTAAGTAACTAATACAGAGTTAATAGAATGATAGTCTTTCGTAGGAGGTGCCAAAGCTGTACTTCTGCAGTGTTTCAGGTCTGCTAAATCTTCCCTTAAAAAGGGCAAATGAAGTATTTTCAAGTATGTATGTATGTATGTATTCCAGTTCTCCCTTAATTCTTTGTTAGCAATCCAAATTTTAAAATATATATGATGTCGCAGTTGCGACTGCTGCCTGTGGATGGCTCTAGTTTGAGCTAATACAGGCAAAAGATTTCTTTCTCCCATATTTGGGTTGACAGGGTGCATCAAAAAGCACTCAAGGTAATTCTCCTCCCCTGTCTCTTCCCTCCCTGACACAGCTGACAAAGTGAGAAAGAGCCTGTGGCCTAGAGGTTAACACAGCTGCTTAACATGTAGACAGCCCAGGTTCGAATCTCAGAAGGGTATGTCTGGTCGATAAGAACTAAAAAGTTTGAAATAGCTATTCCAGTTCTCCCTTAATTCTTTGTTAGCAATCCAAATTTTAAAATGTATGTATGTATGTATGTATGTATGTGTGTGTGTGTGTGTGTGTGTGTGTGTGTGTGTGTGTGTGTGTGTGGTACATAATGTTGAAAAGGGGTTAGGAAAATAGCCAGCTAAAACTCTAGGGTTAATCCCTTCTGAAGGTCTACCATATTGTTATTCTCATGTCACACAGACCTAAAATAAAACAGCTGAAGCTAGATTTTCCATTATATGCTCACAGATAAATCATTGTAGTTTACAGACAAATCATTTTTAAATCAAATCTCAAAATAGTTGAAAATGAAGTTACCCTTGAATTTTGAATCATGACTCAAATCAAGCCCTCTTTGACACTTCAGTTTAAACCCAGTCATGACTGAGTCACATAGGATTACAATTGCTGATAATTTCTGATGATCATTCTTCTTGTTTTCTATTTTTTCTTATCATTTCACTGCTAAAATTATGATTACAATGAAACAGCCATGCCAAGAAAAATAAATAAATGTAATCAATAACCCAAATAATATAAATATCCCAAAATGAGTCATTGAATCAAAACTCACAATCAAAATCCACATTAACAATAACATTAAAGGGTAAAAACATAATATATGGTAGTCTTCCAGGTTCAAAGAAGACATGCTGTTGTGCAGTCCCAAACTGGGAGCCTAGAGTCTAGCACAGTGGTTCTCAACCTTTTTAATGCCGCAACCCCCAACCGGTCGTAAGTCGAGGACTAAACCGGTCGTAAGTCAAGGACTACCCAACCGGTCACAAGTCGAGGACTTTCCCTGCCCAGGAGCGCCGCGCATGCGTGGTTCCGCCCCCTGCACCAGCCGAGGCGTAGCTGGCAAGCGGCAGAGATGGAGCAGGCCAACCACCAACTGGCCCAGCTCAAGGGAGGTAAGGCACCCGCCGGAAAAGGGGAAAAAAATGGCGGACAGCCTTGCTTGAAATGGTTGATCGACCCCAAATGGGGTCACGACCCATAGGTTGAGAACCACTGGTCTAGCACAATGGGAGCACTGGAAGTCCATTATTAAAATAACTATGGGTGTTATTCTGTGACACCACTCATGGTTTTCTCTCAGATTTTGTTGACATCTGTCTTCAGTGACAATGGAGGCACAGGTTCTGTCAGCAGTAATGATGGCACACAATCACATTCTCAAAGGCCTCCAGAAGAATACAGGCTTCTCTAGTTTCCAGAAGACCATTGCCAAAAAGATCAGTCTAATTTCTAGAGAGAGGTTGTTCCAATTCATAGGCAACATGGAGCAAAATAGGGTACAACCATCAACTTCTTCCAAAAGGATTGGGTAGTGCTAGATAAATAATAATGTTGACTCACACATGGCAGGGGAGCTAAAGTTATTTTGTTGGATAATACAGAGTAATACTTCTTAACTACTGGTATTTGTGATAACGTTTTACAATTTGTTTGAAGGGGTCATACGTGATGGGGTAATAAGGAATGTTTAGACTGCTTTTCGTGTGTCCTACTGAATAAAGGAGATGGATAGCTGCTATTTAAAACTGAAAGTTCCCACTTGTGCCAGTGAAAGCTATTTTGCAGTTTATTTTTGAAACATGAATTCCTTACCCACCACCACCACATGCACTCAAGTTATATTTAATACATATCTTGTTTTTTGAGTGCTTGTAGCAAAGACATGTTATTCAGGTCACAGTTGCTACATAATAGACATTTGCTACTGAAAAACAGGTCCCCAAAATGTTTTAAAAGGTGAAAAATGTTGACCTTAGCCACTCCAGTGATTGTGTTGTAATTGGCCAAATCTCTTGAGGTTCCCAAGTGGAGGGGAAAAAAACAATAATGCTTTATGCTTAATACTCATGACCAATAACATCTCTTTTGAGTGAATAATTACATTTCACCATTCACAAACCATTAGCAGAACAAAATTGCATAAATCCTACAATTACCTTTTACAGTTTCATTGTTTGCAAAAACGTAGGAGGTAATAAAATACTGCTTAGGAAGCAAGGATGATGTTATGTATTTCCTTGGCAATAATCTGAAGTGAGATATTGGAGACAAAAGCTGTCAAGATGCCTCCAGATTATTAAAAGTGCTATAGTGCAGTCCCAGAGGAAGCAATTAATGTCATGCTTTCATCAGTGTTTATTCAGGTGAATTCTTTTTCTCCTTGTCTGTTAATGATTCCCTGGTGCATCATAATTCTTTAGTATTGTAAATTATAGCAATAAGAGGATAGAGGGTGAGGAGTTTTCTTGTTCATTCTTCATTTCTTGCTCCAAAAATAACATATTCAAAGTTATGCCAAAACTCAACTTTGATTCAGGAAATGAATTCTGCTGTGATCAAACCTTGAGGAACCATTATTGCAGAATCAGGGCAGCTCTGATTCTTCACAGCAGACTGGGAACTACTTTTACTATCAGCTGGAGTGCCTCTGAGCTACTTCCCAAGGGCTACAGTATATTATACCTGGATGGGGGTTCTGAATCCTCTGAGGAGCTCTAATTCTATCATTAATAGTTTGGACCATAAAAGAGGAGATTCGGTTTTTTCTTTTATCAATGGTTCTTTCCTCTGTTCATGAAGAAAGAGGCTGGCTTTTCTTGTAGATAGAGAAATGGAGAGATCCAGTGATGGGTAAAAAAAAGCTAGCCTTCTCTAAGAGCTATCTGCTGCCCCAGGTTGGGCAATCCTTTCCTGCATGTGTAGAGAGCCATTTATAGACTCTGAGGGAGTGATTTCCCTCTATGTCCCTGCTGTAATGAAGAGTACAACATATTTCATGACCACTTTTCACCTACTAATTGAATTATTCAGTATGGGAGACTGTAGGAAAATAAATGTACCAGACCAAACTGCTTATTCATCTTATTTTTTTTCTGCTGACTTTATATATATTTTCCTCTAACAAAGCAGCAATCCAGTATATCATTTACACTTCAAGAATGGATCTTCAGCTCTTAAGCCCAATAACCTATTAAGTCACAAGACCTCTCCAAGGAACCTGACACCAATAATCACAAGCCTAGAGCTATGCTTTGGCTGTCAATGCTGTCTGATACCATGCTACCTATGTACCAAAACCTATGTTTTCTTTCTTCCCTCTGTGTTTCTGTTCTTATGACTGCAGTGATAGATGGAGTGATAAAAATGTTCAAGGAATGATCAGAGTGGCTTTTCTGTTTTGGCACCCACCTTATAGAACAGCATGACCCCGTAAATATGGGTGACCACAGCCCTGTTGACCTTCCAGAAGGCTATGAAGACCTGGATTTTCCCCCCCAAGGTTGGGAAGAATGGAGCTCTGGTGTTTCTGAATATTTGCATGTAACATGTTGGTTATTTTTTTTTTCAATTGATACAGAATGTGTACTGGATTTTTATCATTGTTCACCATCCAGAATTTTACTGGTTAAATAGGCAGCCAAATGAATTTGTTTAAATAGATAATAAATAAATAACCGATCAGCTGTTTCTTTGTTAGGAAAATTGTGTGCCTTGTTTTCTGCTGCAGAACTGCATCTATCTCTTTCACACAGTTATTCAGATGTCTTGAAAACTATATAAAGCATTGAGTAGCTGTTCCAATCATTAGAAGAGACTTCTGACTGCCTCTTCCAGATATCAGAGCTCTTGGGAAGGTTTCCGGATTGAGGTAAAGCCAAGCCATGTGTCCATTTTGCTTTGCTTTTAAAAGCAAGAGACCACTTTGCTTCCTGTAACAGCTTGGAAGAAAGCTTTGCTCAATGCATTATTGAAGCAAAGTACTCCTTTGAAGATATGCACAGCCTTAATTGGTATGCACTATTTCATGTATATCACACACACAAGAATATGTTGTTAAATTTATTTAAATGTAAATGCCACTAGATGTTTCATATGTATGTATGTATGTAAGTATGTATGTATGTATGTATGTATGTATGTATGTATGTATGTCATCATCATCATTTCATCATTTTAGCCATTGTCTATCCACTGCAGGATGAAGGCCTCTTCCACATGTTTCCAACCAATATGGTCCTAGGTTTCTTTTGCTAGTTGGGCCTGCAATACTTTGCTGATGTCGTCAATCCATCTTGTTTTAGATCTTTTTTGTGGACACTTTTTTATCAAGTGGGATCCATTCTATGACTGCCTTGGTCCACCTGCCATCAGTTCTTCTTGCTATGTGACCAGCCCATTTCCATTTCAATTCTTTTACTCTCTTAATGATATTGTATACTTTTGTTTGTTCTCTAATCCATGTGCAGGTCTTTCTATCTTGTCTTGTAATGCTGAACATGTATCTTTCCATGGCCCTTTGCGCCATTCGTAGCTTTTATATAGATTGTCAGGTTAGTGTCCATGTTTCACTGGCATATGTCAGAGAAGGTAGCATACACTGATCAAAAACTTTTCTTTTCCCATGTATGTGTGTGTGTGTGTGTGTGTGTGTGTGTATACACACACACACACATACATATAGGCAGTAATTTGTTAAGCTCATATTTAACAGAGCTTATTGCTTAAGAGATGCATAACGTATCAACTTTTTCTTTTAATTTTAAGTAATAATTGTGTCATTTACTTTGCATATTCAGTAATAAAACCATTGCTTTAGCAGCATCTTTTTCCAAAGACAGTGATAAAATGGTGTTGCTTTTGATCTAAAAATATCTGTTCCAGCAAATTAATATAATGATTATTATTCAAAAAATATACATTCAGATAGTATTTGGAAAGTATGTAAATTATTTTCAGATGGGCTATAGACTTCACTAGTACATGATCTGAAATGTCTAGCACGTGTTATAATTTTAGATTCCAAGGAATGATATATCATGAAAAAAAATATAAAAGAAAGAAGGGAGGGAAAGAAATGAACTTGTATTAGAAAGAATTAAAAGAGCATCAAATATTCAGGATCCAACCTGGGTCAGTCAATGGGACCAGAGGTGTTTAGTCTTTCCAGCTTTTGGACTCCTACTGGAGCCCCCCCATCCTCAGAGAACTTCTCTGAGAAGTTCATTTACACTTGGACTGGATCCTGCAACAATATCCTGGGACACGTATATTTGCCTTCATTCATCAAATATTCATTCATTTAAAATTCAAATATTATAAGTTTATCTAGCCATAGCTACATTGGAAGGTTTACTCTATACCAATGAACACACACCAAAATTTCATTTCAAAAATTAATTACGTTTTTAAATGTTGTTTTTATTATTTAGTTGTATTAATTCTATTGTATAACAAATTTGATTAATGCTACTGGTTTTCTTTTTTTTCTTTTATAATTTTTGAAGAAAGGTAAATGTAAATTTTATAATGAAACTTCCATTGTTTCATGAATAGAAGGCCCTATATCAAAAGAGAGTATGTCATCCCAGTCAATCTTTTAAAAGAGGTGTTTTAGTTAATCTGAAATCTGAAAAAAAATAATGTACTTGCATGAGCACCTGGGGAAGATGGGGCCAAATCCACAAGATGGTGGACATAGGAGTACATTATAATCCTCCTTCTTGTTTTATGTTTATGTGATGTGAAATGCGGTCCCAAAGGGAAAGTGCTTGTACTGTGACTGTCACCCCCATTAATAGACCAGATTATGAATTTAATTCCACAGGACATCTACAACTACTTTTCGTTTGAGATTGGCTATAATACAGAATCCTACATGTCTTATTGTGCTATTCTTCCACCTTCTTCTTATATTTCAATGAATTAGGGGTGGTTTTCTAAATGTATCTGTTTGTTTTGGACTTAAAAATATTTTATACCATGTTGCTTAGATAACAGAGCCCAAATATCTTCATCAAGGTCATTTTTCTAACTCTCTGTAGTAATGTGGGGCCTACCATCGAGCAGATTTTACCCTCCAAAGATCAGCATGATAGGCTAGATATACCTATTGAGTAAAATCCATTTAGGTAAACTGATAAGCACACAGATAAGGAAAAGAACTTGTTGCTGGCATCAAAAAGGCAAGATGGTGTACAATATGCAATCATGAATTTAATAGTATGATTCATGTGGCATTTTTTTATCCTAATAGTTCTAGGCAATGCATGCAAGAAAATTAAAAAAAAATATTCAATGCTGAATCCTGGTCACCAGTAAGTGGTATAAAGTGAGGTAAAATGGTACCGTACTTATAGTCAGGATAAGGAAAGCACAATAGTGCTCTCAGTAGTGTCTATTCAAATGCAACTGAGTATGATTCTACATGGTAAGAGAGACCACAAGCAGTTTTAATATAGTAATCTTACTCTTTATTTTAATCCTATATTTTCTGGCTGTGGCACATACTCAATTATTCTGGAAAGGTTTGTTATTTAATATTGAATATTAAGGTTATCTGTTACAAGTACATCGAGATTCATAACACTCGTTTAATTGCTTGGTTTGGTTTAAAAATATTTTTAAATATTGGACAAAATTGAAAACAAATGAAGCACCTAAACAGGAAAAAGTGGGACTTTGTATTGCTTAAAAAATTATTTTCTGAGAGGCAAATAATAATACAAATAAGGCAATAATAATACAAATATATTCATTCTTTATTAATTTTTAGAATTTTATTTCAGGATAAGATTGAACTGTCTTTTTTCCTATATTTATATTTCTTCATGTAGTATAATTTTATCCTTAAATCATCTCCCCCAACCTTACTATATAGTTATTATATTCTAATATGTTTTAAGGCAAATATATTGAAGGTTGTATCTTTAAGATGCTTGGAAGTCAGAATAATATGAATTAGAAAGCCATTTTATGGCTAATGGTCCCCAGAGTAAACTGCTATAGAGTAGTTTTAAATGAAGTCTAACTGAATCTGGAAGTATTTAAGTACAGTTAATAGGTCCTGTTTCTAAAGATCAGAGGTATAATTGATCATCTGATTTNTGTCTATTAGTATCCAGTTGGCTTTCTATTTCACCATCAAATCTGCTATCCAGGATTTCAGAGCATTGCAAGTAGGATAGTTTGAGTCTGGACATTTCTGCCTTGAGCCTAGTAGGACTATAGCCACAAAAAATGGTGGGGACAAAAGTATGATTAGGAAACTTTATATCTTAGATTTTAATAGAACCTCCCTTGGACTGCCATGTGAATTACTTCAAAATAAACACTATTTGAGTAGAAAATAATGAGAAAGTATTTGTAGTACAGGTAGTCCTGAACTTACAACAGTTCACTTAGTGACCGTTCAAAATTACAATCACACTGAAAAAGTGACTTATGATCATTTTTCATACTTATGACTGTTGCCGCTTCCCCATGGTCATGTGATTTACATTTGGATGCTTGATAACTGACACACATATATGATGGTTGCAGTGTCCTGGGACATGGGATCACCTTTTCAAATCTTCTGGCAAGCAAAGTCAATGGGGAAACCAGATTCACTTAACAACCCTGTTACTAATTTAACAACTGCAGTGATTCACTTAATAAATGTGGCAATAAAAGTCATAAAATGGGGCAAAACTCACTTAACAAATTTCTCACATAGCAACATAAAGTTGTAGTTGTAAGGTGAAGGAGAAAATGTACAGGACAAAAATGCCTGTCTAGGAGAAAAATACCAGTTACTATACCCATGTCCTGCCAGCTGTCCCATATATATTGTCAATATATTTGTTTTACTGTTAAAATCAAGCATTCTCCATGCTGGTGAATCAAAGTGTAGCTAAATCAGAAGAGGTCAAATAGGACTTTTTTTAAAAAAAATATAACTATTATAAATATTGCTTTTACAATAATTATGGAAAAATAAAAAGGAACAAAGCACAAAGATACATACATATTTAAAAATGCATAACAAGTCCTTAAAATAAGTGTAAAAATACAATAAAAATTAAATTATAGTTCTAATATGTCATTACAACAGTAAATATTTACAATTCTACATATAATTAATGCAAACATGCTAGTATGTGTGTATTTCTAATATATTTATATAATTCTCACACTTTTTTAACATACTATATTTGCATAAATGAGTCCCATATTGTATTATACTTGTCCATATAAAGTCTGTGTCCATAGGCAATCTGTTCATAAGTAGCAAGCACAATCAAGTCTTCAATCCACTGAGTAGATGGGTAGATCACAATAGGAATTAATGATCTGGGCTGTTTGTTGCTTCCGGTATTACCCAATACATCTGAACGGTAATTTGGGATCCCTGTCGAATAAAACATTGCGTAATAGTCCAGAAACCCAATTCTAAATTCCAGAACTGCACCATCAGTCTTTACTATGATCTTACTAGACACCCAATTTTAATTATACAAATCTACACTTGCCAATTAATATTTTTCATTTATGATACTTTAAGCAGAAGAAACTTATATCTTATATGCACTGTAATTGCTAGGACTCATTCTAGCTCTGACAGCATGAAAAACATTATTTCTGAATGTAAAATTATTTACATTGTTCATTGTTTCTGAAGCTGTCTTTTAATTGGGTTTAGATTAGTGTGCCAGAATTCAACTAATCAAGATAATACATTTCCTACATTCTGTGTTTCTTCAAAAAGTGACCAGTGCTTGCAAACTTCTTCCAAAGTGGCAAAGTTCATCTGATCTCCATGGGCATATTTTTTTTTACAGTTTTGCAGTTGCTGAATAATCCTTCCTTTCATAAGTATGCTTTCACTGCTCCCTTAGGTCTACTGTAAAATCTCCTTGGTTCTCAGGCACTATGACACTTCCTTGGCAGAGGCATGTTTAGTAGGTCTGACATTATAAATCTGAGCAAGGGCTCAGTCAACAAAGCTAGCCAAAGGTATCCCCTAATATATGGGGACTGTTTTGGCTTTTTTCCCCTAGCAGTTTTGCTCTCTGTTTCTTCTCAAGTGGGAGGCGTATTCATCCTCATTCCACTGAAGTTTATTTACATTAAGGCTGAATTTAAAACTGACCTGGTGTGCTGCTTCACCTTCTTTGGCATATGCAAAGTATTGCAGACTATCTAAACAGCAGATAAAGAATTCAAATGACTCCATCATTTTTGAAGCAGTTCCTTCCACTCCAGTTTGGTGCACCTATGAAGTATCATACTCTCATTAGCACTTCCATGCAAAACTGTAATTGTTTAACCCTTTAAATTGCAATAATTTTAACATGGCCAGATAAATCCTGCAATCTAATCAAATTGCAGAACAATACTTAATTTCTTTACAAATGAAATAAATGCAAATGAAATAAAATAGTAATGAATATTTCAAAATAAAATAACATCCCAAGCTATCTGCAATAATCTCAGATAAATTTAAATACCATAGATCTAAATCTATGTATATTTATCTGTTTTGTTTCATCAGGTCTGTAATTCCACCATTCACTGACTAATTTTTGGAGGACAGAGAGGTGAATAGTAATACAAATATTCCTGTCCCATATTGGATCATTGTTATGAATTTGATTATGTAACAGGTTTAATGGGAAGATATTATAATTTATGGATAAATCAGAGGATATTTCTGCTTGCTTACATAAATTGTATATAATTGTGGAATATGTGTGTGTAAAAATAAATTTGGTATACATATATAAATCCATCTGTTCATCATTCTAACTACATTCAAATAGTTGAGCTAGCATATTATAATTGACTTGCAACATTCTGGATGACCACTAGATGATAGCAAAGCAATACAGAAAGTCCTTTTTTATCCTTATGTAGTTATCTAGATTTTTGTATCCAGATGTGTGCAAATAGTTGCATAACATTATGATCTGATAGAAAGCAAAATCTGATGCTTGAGCAGAAATAGAGCATGGATAGGGCAGGGACAAAGGGTACTTTCAAATTATTTATTTATTATATTTGTATAGGCACCCATCTTACAAAATGTGATTCTGGGTTACATTTCACAATCAAACAACCAATATAAAAACAAGCAATATAAAAAAATATAAAATCCAGATTGAAAAAACAAATATTATAAAAACAAATATTCATCACCTGTGTATCAATAGTTATGGCAGAATATTTGAATGTTTACCCCAATTTAGAAATGCAGAGCAGCATTAAATTATACAAATTATTAAATTTGTATTTATTGTTAAATGCATATACAAAGCACAAACTTTTAACAAGATATTTTATGGTTGCAGTTTGTCAAGTTATTGCTAATTTTGGAAAGACCCAATTGGATCTGATATACAAGATTGGTATTTGAGGGTATACAATAATGGAAAGCCAATCTGTATTAGAATGAAAAGCATGTATAATTGCATCACTGAGCTATATTTATGGATTTTTTTTAATGATCAATGTTCACAAAGGAATGTGAAAATATAATTATCTCTTTGTTACTTTGTTTTATTTAATTATCTTAAATAGTTATAGGATATGCTTGAAGATAGATTTGAAATAATAAGCATAGTTGAATTAAATGATTAAGTTAAATGGAGACACTTCTCATCCTATCTTCTTGTTCTTGGTGTTTGTTACTACAACATTAATTTTGAAAAAAGCTAACAGTTTTAAAAACATCTTTTTAAAAACAATAAAAGTAGTATCTCATTAAAGTGAAAAAAAAATCTCATAAAATGTATGTGTTGGAAGAGATCTTAGATATTTACTTCAATCCCTTGCCTGTGGCAACTTCTCTCAAAACAGTTTGTTTCATAAAATTTTATCATTAGGGTAATTTTCCTGATGTTCAACCAAAAATAACTTTTTTGTTACTTAAACCATTTTTCCTTGTCTTCTGGGACAATTCTGAACAAGTTTGCTCCATTTGTCCATGTGATAGATCTTTTGGCATTTCCACTTTGCCAGACCAAATGTACTCATCATCTCAATCATTCTTCCTAAGTTTTTTTCCCTTCCAACCCATTTATCTTATGGTTTCTCTCCCCAGACATGCTCTTATTATCAATGTCTTTCTTAAAATATAGTAAGAACTGTTCTTTAATGTTCTAGGTGTGGATGTTCAACACAGAAGAGTGGTTATTTCTCTTGATCTTGATATTACCCTTTTGTTGATGTAGTCTAAGAGTATACTGCTTGTTTTTGCACTATTGTTTTATTGTTTTGGACTATTGATCCACCAAAAGAGTCAGAATGGAAATTGAAAGAGAGGAGAGGAGATCAGAACACTGTATTATCTATCAATCACTGGCTAACCTCTTTACTGCTAGTTCTCTAAATATGAGTCACTGGAGAGCACAAGATTGCAAATATAGTACTCTGATATTGTTTGGTTTCCTGAAAGGTTAAGTTGGCTCCTGTGAGAATTAAGGTGGTAAATGTGGACTTTGGTTTTGTGTCATAGTGTTTGGCTGTGGGATAGTGGAGCTCCGCTCCCCACGGCCAGTTTTGCCCTGCCAGGGGGACCCTAAATGGGTCTGGAGTTGCCCCGAAGAGGTGACCGTGAAGGAGGAGTGCTCCATTGATAACAAAATGATGGCAGTCATTTTGTCCGATCCGGGAGAAGCCATCCGACCCAACAGGAGAAAGGCTAGCTGTACATCAACATCTAGCCCAAGCTACATGCAGCCGACGTCCAAGAGTATGAACCAGAACATTGGTGAACAGCGTGCTTGGAACCGGTGAGAGCATTGATCTTCTCTCTTCTATCTTTTAACTGAATCCTTGGGAAAGACCCCCAAAGCAAGAAAACCTCTGAAAGTGAAGGGAGGGAACTATATCCCCACTCCCTCATAGATGGAAGTGGTGAATTAATACTAAGGGGGAAAGAAATATATTAAAATTAAATTTAAAATACTACAGTCTGGACAAATCTATAAACTAAAAAAAACTGTTAAGACTATACCTTAAAGAGTTTTGATGAAATTATAAAAAATCTATAACAATAATAACTTTTTGTCTGAAAAAACTGGAAAATAAACACCTACTGGCAACTAGTGGAGAATCAGAGCACAGACTCAGAAATTGGCAAGACGCCCAGAAACAAAGAATAATCTGTTAACTTGAATTTTAAATAACTTTTAAGAAAACACTGGGAACAGAAAGAGCAGGGCCAACTATAAGATTAAAAAGTGTCTGGAAAAAAAAAACCTGGACTGTTGTCTAAATGTAAGAATTGTTTATAGAATAAGAAAAACTTTGGCTTTTGGCTAATCTTTTAGAAGAGAATTTACAGGAAGGACTTTAAGGTGGCTAAATATACTGAATTGCAACTTTGATTAATAATTGACCCCTGAATAAAAAACTATTGCCCGTACTACTAATTATAGAGACTAAAATATTGATGAAAGACTATTTGAAGGGGGGAGACAACATGGATATTGTATACCTATCAAAAAATGACAGACCACCACATTCAATATTTACCCCTGAAGGATTTAGCCTGGAACATCAAAGACCTCCAGAAGCAATATTTCAAGGCAAGATAAATACTTTTCAAGAGGAAAGGTATGCAATGTTATGACAGATGCAAATGACAATAAATTTAAACCATGAGGAAATCAAAACCAACTTTAACAACATAAATAAGCACATTTCTAGCCTAAATCTATAATCAAAAAACACCCAGAAAATGATGGCGAAGGAACAAACAAATCAGATAACAGAACACAAATTAGAAGAACATGATCAAATCAATGAAGCTATAAATGAAAAGAATTACAATTTAATACAAACAGGAAAAAATCTACAAGACTTTGATATAAGAACAAAAATGGAATGGACTATAGAATTCCCAGGAGAATCATCAGAGTTTGGGAGACAGCAAATACATATTTTACCTATTTTGTCTTCGTTATTCCCAACAATACTTACAAGAATACAGGAACTGCTGGACAAGTGGAATATATTAACTTGGAAAGCTAAAAGACAAAAGAAGAAGGCTAGAGGCAGATTCAAGAGACTTGCCTCACCCTACCAGTTGGAGTATTACATGAGCAAACACTTGTTTGAATATGGTTAAAAGAATAGAGAACTTTGAACATAAAGGGGCCCTATAACAAGAGAGATAAGAGATTTAGGTAATATAGTATGTTTTACAATATATAAAATGTAAAAATATTGGGATGATGTAACTTTTATAAACATACTGTAAGTGAAATATAAGCTGATCAGAAAGAATGTTATACGCAGATGCTATAAGTTAGATAAGAAGTACAGTATTTTTATAATGCATGAAATATGAAAATATTGGGATGGGGTACTGAAATTAAAAAATTTGGATATTTAGATGACTAGCATTGAGAAAATCATGACTGATAAGAATGGATTGAATATAAAGGGGAAATTAAGCTTAAACAAAAACCATGAAAATAGGATGCATGGTGAACTGAGATATTTTTTATAATAATAATATAAGCTGATAAAAAAGTTACACATAGATGTTATTATTATCTGTACAAATATGAAAATATGTCTATATTTAATAATTTATACATTGAAAATATTAAGAATTATATTTTTTTAAGGTTGAAGAAGGAGAATACAATTGGAAGAAGGGAAGATCAAAGAAATATAATATTAATTAATATACTAATTATGGAATTATCAAGATCAATCATTATTGACTGTTAATTTATTATTATTATTATTTCCCCCAAATATGTAAACCAAGACAACACGCTGTGCATATATAACATGCTCCTAGATTGGAGCCAAACGCAGAACAGACTGATTTATATTTGGTAGACCGGGTGCCTCACCCAACAGATAATATATATATAAAGATGGTAAATGTGGTAGACTTTTGGTTCCAAATGTGCTCCACTGGAAATGAAGTAATTTCAAAAACATGAAATATGTTAGGGATAGCTGAGGATGGGCCAGAAATAATCATAGTTTAGTAGTTGCTGTAATTAATTGGATAGTGTATTTTTTCTTTCTTTCATTGGATAACATGAAAGATAGGAAGTTGACCTGGATGGGAAACTCTACAATCTCCA
The DNA here is from genome assembly GCF_001527695.2 of Protobothrops mucrosquamatus. NCBI lineage: Eukaryota > Metazoa > Chordata > Lepidosauria > Squamata > Viperidae > Protobothrops > Protobothrops mucrosquamatus. Next base: position 409,593 of record NW_015386411.1, read on the forward strand.
TTGTAGATTTCTACTAACACACTTAGATGTTAAGGTTTATTTGTCTCTGGTCTTTAAAGGAGGCTTTTAAAATGGCAAACAGATTATTAATGGAAGATTGTTGTAAAATTAATATTCCTTCTCTGGCAGGACATAAAACTTTAGGTTTCTTTCCTTCATTGAGACTCTAACAACAATCTTATACTTTAAGTTACCATATTCCATAGTGTGGCTTGTAAAATTAGGGCACTTATTGTTCAGTCTTAATTAATTATGGAGAAAATATTTGATGTTTGTAATGCAGACATTATATGAATATTACATTTGTATTCAATCAGTTTGTCATTGTTCACACTTTGTTTTCTTATGTTGCTCTTGGACCATAATAAATGACTGTACTAAAATTAGTACATCCTACGTTTCATTCGTTAAGCAGTAATTTATGGAGAAATAGTTTGTTCACAGGAAAGAGCATGAAAGTCTTATGTGGAGAAAGAGTAGCTTAAAAAAAACTTTGGCAATCTGCTTATATGTTGGATGAATGGTAGAAACAGCTAACATTATTGTGGCTTTAGAAGACAATCGACAGAATCTAGAATGACTCTGGGATGTACCAAGTCTTCCTGCTGTTGTGCAGCCTGTTTCATGAACTGTATATATTAGTGCCAGTGAGCTGATGGATGACTTGCAAAGCTATATAAATATTTCTTAACTTTTTGTGCATTAGATTAAACATGATTGGTGGAGAGAGGGCTTTTTGTATTAAGCTGTAACCCTTCATAAGAGGAGTTAAAAAACACCCTCTTAAAGACTAAATAAAAAGTTTCACATAATTGAATGTGAATGTGAACTATTAACTCCATTGGCTCTTGAGGACTATATTTTTATATCATCACTGAAAATAATAAAGAATAAATTAGCTTTGTTGAGTTAGCTTCCTAAAATTATCAGTAACAAAGGGAAATTACACAAAAGTAATGCTGGAGAGAGTCCAGCCTAATAATTTTAAGTGAAAAAAAAATGCAAAGATACTATTTCTGTAAAATCATGAGAACATGTATTCATTAGCAATGTACTCCCAGGGATTGGTCTGTGGGAAAAGTTGTAACAAATCATCTCCCACCATTGTACTGCCAAACAGAAAAAAAGAGCAAATAAACAAAAGTCTTCCTTTCCTTTTATAGAAAATTTCAGCTCAATCTAAGGGTGCTGTTCTTTTAATCGTCCAAGCACTACAAGGTCTTTGTAGAGCATTACCTATATGTTTCATAGCCTATTGAGTATAAAACATCTGTAATCAAACTTTCTGTTTTTAACAGTTTTTTCCCTCTGAGGTTGATGTCTGCAGAAGCAAAATATTGTGTCAATTGATTTTAGAACAATATTAAGGTTTTAATAATACCAGTTTTAAAACGTAGTTATTATAAAATGTAGACATAAGCATATAAATAAGTATAACTCTCATGTGTAATAGATACTGGTAAAGGTAAAGGTTTCTCCTGCCCAGTCGTGTCTGACTCTAGGGGGCAGTGTTCATCAGCATTTTTTTTAGCTGAGGGAGCCAGCATTGTCTGAAGACATTTCCATGGTCATGTGCCCAGCATGACTTTACACCGAGGTGCATGGAACACTGTTACCTTCTCACCCAAGGGCTACCTATTTATCTATTCACATTTGCATACTTTCGGACTGCTAGATGGGGAGGAGCAGGGGCAACACTTACAATAATTAATTTAAAACATTAACACTTTAATGTCTATGTATCTAAAGTGTTTAAAGTATTTTATGTTTATGCAATGCTTTTCCAGATGTGGTCTACTTAGAAATGAATCATATTATCAAAAGAGCTTTCTTCCTATTTGAAGGAAGGGATGTTCTGGATGGAACTGCTAAGAAATAGAAAATTATTTATCAGGAATAGCAGCTGTTCCATCAAAAGTGATTCTGGTGGTTTCAGCTTATTTGACACTTGACAAAACATTAACTTGGACTGCTGCTGGAAGACAGATAAGGTGCTATTGAATGTGTTTTTATATTGCCCAATATTCCAAGGAAATAATAAATGTCTGAAAGGGGGTAACTATGGTCATTATCCTGAATAATAGGTAGATCATTGTCTCTTTGCCCAGTCAGTGACTTCAAAATCCTGTATTTCCTATTGTATCAGTCTCCAACCTATCATCTAGCTTCATTCACTAGATGAATAGCAACTTACTTTAACTTATCAATAGAAATGTGCATAAAAAACATCCTATTCATTTATTTGTTTGGTTTCACTAAAATATACAGTAATAGCTCATCTAGCAGTTAGGTAACATTCCCTTAAGTTTGTGGTTTTTTACCAGTAAGCCATAGACAGCAAAGTCTTTTCCAAGTGATTTGTGTGGCAAGGACAAAATGATATGTGATGACAATCATAACAATATCTCATGTCCTTCATATGTATCATATTTAATATTTACATTATTATTTGTAAAATGATTTTCTTTATCAAAAATGTATGCATTTTACACATTTCAGAAAACAGGAATCTAAAAATAAATGGCTTTTATCCAGCCTAATCAAGAGGGAGTGTATTTTAAAAGGTTTGCTTACTTAGGGATCCACAAAAGCTTTCAATATTGATATAGTGGTCTGTATTAAAAATAATGGTTGGAAAGTGATGCTGTAAACCTAAAGAACAAATAATATAAAACACAATGGAAATATCAATAAAACAGTTGAAAGGGGATTATAAATGAATAAAGGGTAACCAATTAAAATAAAAGTACACCTGTCAGGAACTGCCCAAACAGGTTGGATATGGATATCTAGCTGTATTCTATGACTGACCTATCTTTTGATGTTCCACTGTTAGAAAATATAATCAAGAGCGGAAGGTATATAAATACAAGCAGATCCTCTGTCAATAGAATCGGTTTTGTTTCCTGTTATACAGGTGGTCTTAGCACTTGTTAAATAAATTAATTATAATTGTCCCTTTTGATTGTGCAATTTCAGTTAAGTTTAATTGTACCTCTTTATCATTTAGTAGAATACTAATTTCACAAGTAGAAACTAGAATATGGATAGCTATGTTTCAAAACTGTTGTGGAATGTGCTTATACAATTGGAATCCCAGAACATCTCATTGTTTTTATGCAAAACCTGAACACAGGTTAAGATGCCAGATCCTGGACAGAATATCCAGAATCAAGGAGTGAGATAACATTATAAATCTCTGCCTTATTTAGACAATGTGTATGCAGAATAAAGGACATAAAAACATGAGTAAGGATTTAAAATTGGTTTATTATTGAAATATCAGTAATGTGCACAATGCTGATGACATTATTTTGACAGCTAAAATGCAAATGTTCTATAACCCCAATAATGAAAGTCAAGCAGAACAGTGAAGAAAAATAGATCTAAGATTAAATCAAAAAGAGACTAAACTAATGGCAACAGGTACATAACCAGACTTAATTGACATTGAATATAATTGAAATACTAGGCAGCCTTTACTGTATGATCAACTGTCAACACCAAAGCAACTCCACAGAGTAGCATTTGGTAGAATAGTAATGAAGGCTTGAAAAAGATAGATCCTGGGATCTGGCCATGTCTGTAAAGATAAAAATTGTTCAATAAAGGTTTTCTCTGATGCTTTATAGAAAAAAAACTTGACTTTGAAGAAATAAGATAGAAACAATATTGATGCTTTTGAATTTTGATGTTGGAGAAGATTCCTGAGGATACCATAGTAGATAATGAAACAAACAGTAGATCATGAAATGAATTTTCACATGGCTAGGCTGAAAATTATCATACTTTGAACATACTATGTGAAGACCTCACTCTACGGAGAACTCTAAAATTTTGGAAAATGGGTAGGAATAGCAAGATGGATAGATTCAATTACAGTGACATTGAGTGCAGTGTTGGAAGAACTGAAGAACCAGACTGAAGAAAAATCTAGCTATGCAGTCAGTCAGAATTGACATTGACTTGATGAAATGTAATCTATCAATTAGTGTTTAAATACTGGTTAAAGCTCGTGGTAAGAAATCCTCTCTTCCAATGTTCACTGGAAAAATGTCTTGAGTGAATGAGCTGGGTTTCCTCTTTTATGCATCCTGGGTGCACGCAGACAGATGCAATCTTTGTAGACTCCCTCTCCCATACACCTTCTTCAGCTCTTCACTTGCTTCAGACAGTGTGATTTCCCCTGGTATTCTGCTTTTAACACTTGAATGTCAACAGGCCTCCATTCACCAAAGCAGTATTTTCCAATGGAGCCTTGCTGTCTGTTCTAGTAAATGCAGGTTCTGATCAGAAGACTGTGTGTTCAAACCATGACATAGTGAAGTTTTTGAGAGCCAGTTTGATGTAGTGGTTATAAGGCAGTAGTGGCGAACCTATGGCATGGGTGCCAGAGGCGGCACTCAAAGACCTCTCTGTGGGCACGCACGCCGTCGCCCCAGTTTTAGGCCTTCAGCTGGGTTTTATAAAACCTTTTCGCTTTAGGCCTCCGCTGCCGTGTGCAAAAAAAAAAAAAGGTTCAATCAATCAGTCAATTTCAACTTCTCATGGGAAAAAAAAAATCTTGTGAAGTTGGATTTGATTGATTGAACTTTTTAGTCCCACCCGGTCTGCCGTTACCACCGCAGTCACACCCAGCCAATGGGCCACACCCAGCCAATGGGCCACACCCACCCGGCACCCGACGATACATTTGGGTTACAGTTTGGGCACTCGGTCTCTAAAAGGTTTGCCATCACTATTATAAGGCATCAGGCTAGACACAGGGAAACCATGTGTTCTATCATACATTATTATCTATGAAGATTATCAGTCATTAGGTTATGGTTGTCCCAAAGATGCTTTTTCAAAAGACAAAGAAAGAAGAAATCTGCTCAGGTCCCCAGCTGGGAGGAACAGACACACCTCAGGATATGAAGAACAAAGACAGCAGCTCGAAAATAAGGCTTTTAATTGGTCAGAAGCAACACAGCATGCAGTTCTGGGACAGCCAACAAATTGATTCAATGAATACAAGGATTTTTTTATACAGATTAAAACAGAAATGTTAAACACAAGGTCCGGGGCCCGGATGCGGCCCACAAAGTGGTTTCATGTGGCCTGCGAAGCTATTCTGGAAACAGTGAGGGAATGGCCCCCTCTGCCTTGGCCCTGGCCCAGGCTGGCCGGGAGCCAATGTACAATTTTGTGGTGGCCATCTATGCTGAAATGCATTCAGTCTTAGCTCCACAAGGCCATCTGGAAACAGCGAGGAACCAGCCCCTGCCGCGTCGGCCCTGCCCCCTGGCTGCATGCTGGGGAGGTGTCACCCTTTGTGAGGAATGAAGAAATGCACCATCGTCTGGAAGTGGCCAGCAAATGGCCCTCGCCTACTTCACCTATCCGGCTTGATGGGCTCTGGGGGAGGGGTTTTGGCAGGCAGCAAGGAGCTCGAGACCGGGCAGGCTGGGGGCTGGGTGGCATTGCACAGGTAATGTTAACTCTCACGCTGCTCATGGCATCCCCTCTCCCACAGCCCACCAAGCCAGTTATGTGAAGTAGGTGAAGGCCATGTGCTGGCTACTTCCAGGTGATGGTGCATTTCTTCATTCCTCATGAAGGGTGACACCTCCCCAGCTGCGTTTCTTGCCTGTTTTTCTCCCTCCCTCATCTCAAATATTTTCCCACCACTCTGTACTTAGGAAGGAAAGAAGGAGAGGGAGGGTCTGAGGGAAGTCCTGCCTTAGTCCTGCTCTGCTGCCCTTTCACCATCCCCTTGCCCCCTCCTCCTGGCCTATCCTGGGGGTCTCTCATCCTATTGCTAAGGAAGCTTTGGATCCAAAGCCGGGTCTCCTCCCATGGAGAGGGAATGGGCCTCCCTCTGACTTTGCCCTCATACCCATCATGAGCATCCTGGCTAGGAGAGCAAGCACAGCAGCAGCAGCCTTGAGGAGAAGGTAAGTGCAGCTGGGCGCCCCCTTGGGGAAGTGGGGCTGGGCTTGGTGCCATGGGTGCTCGAGGGCCTGGCTGGGCAATTGACCTCTGCTGCCCAGGGTGCCAGGCAGCCCGCACCACCATCCAGCCCCCCCACATGGCCTGAGAGGAACAGTGAGGCTCCTCAAGTGGACCATGCCTTGGCACTTGCCCTGGTCCCATCCCCTTCTACCAGAGACCCTCAGATCTGTCCCACTCCTGCCCAGGCCCCCACAGGCACCCTTGATGCGAATGATGTAGAGCTGGCCATGCCCACCCAGTAGGCCACACCCACTCCATCCACACCCACCCAGTAGGCTGCACCCATCCTGGCCACACCCACCCAGCCCCCCAAGGGCAACTGCAATGCTGATGCGGCCCTCAATGAAATTGAGTTTGACACCCCTGGTTTACAACATTTCATAATTTGAAGGCTTGCTTTGTATGCTTCTGTTGTTAGATTTGTTTAGCTTGTTTCACAAAGGCTAGCAATAGGTCTAAAATACTGACTTCCTTGGGTTTTAATCCTGTCAAACAAATGTAATTAATTTACCCCCTTATCTTTAGTCTTTCTATTACCTCCATTGAGCTCTCTTTGTGAATCAACAGGGCTAATTCAATGTTTCTGCTTTTTGCAATAGCCAGGGATTTCACGAGTGAAATATTGTTTCTGTATTTCTTTTCCTGAGTTTTATTCTTGTGATTTGGGGGACATAGTAAAAAGGATTGGGAGGGGGATGCGTCCTTACCACAGCATCTTTGGGTATCTCACCTTACATACAAAGCCAGCTAGGTAACCTTGGGTAAGTTACTTTTTCTTAGCCCTAAGAAGGAAGCAATAACAAGCTATTTCTGAAAAACCTTGCCATGAAAACTGCAGGGACTTCTCCAGGCAGTCTTCAAGAACTGGACATGATTGAACAGAAGAAAAAAAAACTGTTCTAGATTTCTATGAAGATGGTCCCTCTACTCTTCATGACAATTTCCAGTCAATATGGGAAAAGTCATAGTGACTAAAATTAGTAGTTTATTCAAATATTTTATTTGTAAATATATTTAATTGTTGGAATATCATTATGCTGGACTTTTTTGTTGGGAAAATTCAAATAACAACTTTTTGATTCTATATAATTACCTTGAGGTAAGATGGGTGGCCTATAAATTTTATAAATAAATAAAATAAATAATTTCATTTCCAGCAATTAATTTTTCATCTCCAGAAGTAGCCAGTGAAGTCTTTTCCTTGTTATTGTTGTGTTCTTTTTAAGTGTTTAGTCACTGGTTCTTTGTGACAAAAAGGGTATTTAAGATCTTCTGCTCTTTATTATTTCTTCTGTAACAAATCGCCATATTCACCATCAAGAAATCATTTGATACACAACTTTTCTTTTTGCAGCCTATATTTCAAATCCTCTTTCTTTCTTTTTGGCACTAGCCTTTACTATCCCACCAAGCATGGATTATTTAAAATGTAGGATTCTGAGTGTGAAAAAATTCTGACAGAGACACATAGTTTTGCATATTCCTCTGGGTTTTAAAGAGCTGACTTGCAGAAGTGGAAAACACTGAATCTGCTTAAATGAAAAATGAATAAGGAAGCTTTTTGTCTAATTTCAGCAGCAAGGCTATGCAGTTAACATACTTAACTAAACCTCTGTTTTGTTGTGTTGTGTTTCATTTTGATTTATACTGCTGTCATTTTGTGATAATTTTAGATAATGATGTGATAGTTTAGACACATTCTAATATCCACCCATCCTTTAAAGATCTCTTACCCAACTGGAAATTATATGATAGCTTTATTTTCCTTTTTCTGATTCTGAATGGTAAATCCTGACCCAAGAAAATACATTCTCTTTTTCTCTCTATTTTCCCCCTCATCCTCTCTCTCTCCCCATCTCTTCTGTGTGCCTCTGATTTTTTTCCCCATTACTGACTAAGATGGTAAGATAGAGCTTGAAGTTAGGGATTGTGGGAGGGGAAGATACCATAAATGAGACTGTGCCTGCTTCAAAAATTATTCATGTTATGTTTGGTGCTCGGTGAGGCATTCACGAGGCAGCAGGTGAACAACAACTCTTTATTAACAGTTCAAACAGAAGCCTGGCTAATTGTTGCTCCACCCCTATTTATACACTCACCCACTAGGTGGCGGCCAATAGGATTCAAGTATTAGTTCCTGCTTTAACACAAGTTAATGAGCATGTAGACAGAAAGTCTGGCCCTTAACAGACAGAGTCTTATGACCGTTTTTTTAACATTTCCAAATAATTCTCCTCAATACATTACACCCCTTCCTCCTAGATAGTTCATAAGGCCAATTGTTGAACATATTCCCTTAAATACGTTGGTGGCCTTTTAGCCCGCTCAGAACTGCTGGAGGCCCCCGGTCTGTCATCTCGCCTGCCAGGATTGATAGACTGGGACTATGGGACCCATCCGTTATGGGTAGAATTGAGTCTCTGTGGCTGGTCTGTCCTGGTAGATCCGAGCCAGTGTCCACAGGTGGAACAGAGTCCACTAGTCCAGAAAATGTAGCTGTCTGCTGGGATTGTCCATCGGTTGAAGTATCAGTATTTGGGACTGACTCACCAGACACTAGAGTCTCGTCCCTTATTCGGAGGATTCTGCCATCGCTGGCAGAATCTAATGCACTACTGCAATCATGCTGCTCCTGAGTTTGACTGTCACTAGAGTCATGAGTTATTGGCTGGTTTGCTAACCTCTGCCACAGTTGGTCGATGTGCCTGCATAGTACGCGACCGATGACCCTGACCCTGAGAGTTTCCGAGTTTGGCCATGGTGAGTTGTTTTCGGCATTTTCGGCCCCTCAATGCCTTGTGCTGCCAAGACTTCTTTAATCTCCCAGGGACGGTTCCTTGGGAGCACTCTTCTTCCATCATTTTCATACTGGCAGGAATGAGGGGGGGGAATGCAGCCCCAACCAAGACATCATCACTTGGCTTACCCCTTTAGTGACTCAGCTCTTTGAGTTTGGCAGCACATCCCACCTTCATTGCCACTGTTATGTTTGGTACTTGGTGAGGCATTCACAAGGCAGCAGGTGAACAACAACTCTTTATTAACAGTTCGAACAGAAGCCTGGTTAACTGCCACTCCACCTCTATTTATACACTCAGCCACTAGGCGGCAGCCAATAGGATTCAAGTATTAGTTCCTGCTTTAACACAAGTTAATGAGCATGTAGATAGAAAGTCTGGCCTTAACAGACAGAGTCTTATGACTGTTTTTTCAACATTTCCAAGTAATTCTCCTCAATACATTACAATTCACACAATATTTTCAGACTTTGAACAAGTAGTCTCTACTGTTCATTAAAACAGTCACCACCTTTTTCAGGCTTCCTTGTCCAAATGATTTATTGTGCAGAATGGGACTATTAACGACAAGCACATGGCCATGGCCACTTCACAATGGGCTACCCTCCATAGCCAATCCACCATAAACCCTTTGCTGGCCCTTTGCCAGCACTCCTCCCCCACACCGTCATCCCAGGTGATTTGCCAAAGGACACTTGTTCCTGGCCAATTCACAGCATGGGACAAGTAGCCGCATGTCCGTGCAGTCAATCTGCATGCTGAAAGATGGGCCCTTGCCTTCCCATTGGACACAGTCCCACCTGCTTGGCTTTCTGAAGTGGAAACTGGAAAGGTTGGGGGGGGGGACAAATGTGCTGTTTCTCCTGGCAAGAAGCAGAATAATATGACCTGCTGTGCTTTGTGTGCATGGAGGGGGCTGGGATGGTGAAGCTATGGCAAAGAGCCATAGTGGTGCAGTAGTTAGAATGCAGTACTGCAAGCTAACTCACTGCTCACTCCAGGAGTTCAATTCTAAGCGGCTCAAGGTTGACTCAGTCTTCCATCCTTCCGAGGTCAGTAAAATGAGGACCCAGATTGTTGGAGGCAATATGCTGACTCTGTAAACCACTTAGAGAGGGCTGTAAAGCACTATGAAGTGAAATATAACTCTAAGTAGTATTGCTATTGCTATTGCCTTCCAGACATTCCATGCTGTTGCAGGGAGCCCCTTGGCTGAATGCTGCAGATTGGTAGCAAGGCAGGGGGCAGATCCACCTTTCAGTGAATGGATTGACTGCTGGGACACATGGCTACTTGTCCCACACTATGAATAGGCTGGGGACAAGTGTGCCTCAGCAAATTGCCTGGGACAAGGGTGCGGAGGAGGAGTTCCGGCAGAGGGCCATCCAAGAATGAACTCCCGTGGTGAGTTGGCTGTGGGGGAGGTGGTGAAATGGGTGTGGTGATGTGCTCACCGCTAACCCTCCCTGTGATCTGGGGGGAAAAGTGTCACTCTTAATGAGCCAGTGACTTAACAAAATGACTTTTTTTTCTTTTCTTTTTGTATCTAATGCTTTAGTCATAGTAGAAATGTGGTGCATTTGCATGAGATTTTTTCTTTTCATTGCCAATATAATTATCTTGTAAATTATTAATCAAACTGAATTAATTGAAGTAATGACTTAAAATGTACTTAACTGAGCTGCAAAACTCAATAAAAGAACAATACAGTGAATTTACAATACATTATTTGTTTAGTAGCAGCATGCAAAACCCCAACTTAATTCAGGTGCCTGATACTAAATTCTAGAAATAGACCAACCTGATCTGGTTTCATCCAGAAATAATTTACTGGTGAAGTCTGGTTGAGATTGCTTTCTGGGACAGGAATACCTAGAGTAAAACCTGTACCATATCCTGTAACTCAGTCAGCTTCTATATTTGATTGAAAAATTACCAGAAATATTTCTATTTTAGAGATTGTACCTTGGTACAATGGTTAAGGTATCAGGCTAGAAACCAGGAGACTGTGAGTTCTAGTCCTTCCTTAGTCACAAAGCCAGCTGAGTGATATTGGACCAGTCATTCTTTCTCACCTCTAGGAAGCAGACAATGGAAAATCACTTCAGAAATCTTGCCAAGAAAACTGCAGACTTGTACAGTCACCAGAAGTTGCCAGAAGTCAGCAATCATTTAAAGGCATGCGTGCATGCACATGCACATGCATGCACACACATACAAACACACATACACATATTCCATTCTAGTTTGCATGCAGTATAGTCCCAGTTAATCCCTATATCTGGATCAGAGCAACACTTACAGCTAATGACTCTTTTGCCCTTGGATGGGTACTGTATGTTACAATGAATGTTTTGATTTTATGCAAGAATTGGTCCCTCCATTTAAGGATCTCAGCTTCTGGCAGTCCCTCTATTCTTTACCTGAATTGGAATCAGACATCTCACTTGTACTGGTAGTGCACCGCATTCTTTATTTAGATATCTTTATTAGATCTTTGAAATCTTATTAATTCTAAATTGGATCCAAATCTGAATAAGTGTCAGTGGTCTCTTTTGAACATAATGCTACTTCAGATTCTTCACACTCATTTTCAATAATCTCTTATATGAATAAGCTTTGCATACAGATACCCTTAGGTATGATACCCTTGCTCCCATTCTGTAACTCATACAGAATTTTATCTGCACTTTTGGTAAATGCATTGAAGAGATATTCAAATTTCAGATTTAATTTTCTGAACATTAAAATATTATTGCTCATTTCTGAGCATGTATATATTTGTCTTAGCTTGTTCTGGACCTCCTTTCCTGAGGCATAATTCTGAATCATCTTGCAGTTTTTAAAGTTCATTTTCAGAATTATTTTCAAATATTGCCTTCCTTTTCAGGCTTCAGATGCTGTGTTCTTTCCTATCTTCAAGCATTCCATTTTCACCACCATTTTTGGAACTCAAAATAAAACAAAACATTATGCTAACTTTGAAGGCAGGAAAAAGTGCTCTGCAATTAGGATATTTTAAGTCCTCAGCTCAGACTGCTGTTTTACATGGAAATAAATTAGAATGTTTTGTGACAGGGATGCTTTTGGGTGGCTCTGGTCAATCAGTGCTTAATTCTGGATCCCTGCTGGGGTCATGATACATTCAGTGATATATCCAATTCATTGTTATTTAAAACAGTCATAAACTAGAAATTTGGGATTGAATCACTGCCCAAAGTCATCTTGGGCTAGTAATTTTTACAGTACTGTAAAATGAACCACATTTCATTGCCCAGATCTTCTGATAGTACCTCAAAATGCAGCCATGAATCATCCAAAATGGTTTGACATTTACAGATTTCAAGATGCTATGTTTAAATATTTGTGAGTCATGCTCACACTAGCCAATCTGATAGCCAATCACTAGCTGTTCTTTCAATATCTGAGGACTGAGAACCTTTGACCAATCAGTGCTGTTATTGGCCAGACATCCCTGCAGACACCTATTGGCACTGAAATGTGAGGTTTCTGTATTGCAGTATTAACTACTTAAAATTGATTTTTTTTCTCAGCAGATTGTTTGTGAATGTCCTAGGATATTCCAGGAAATCTTACCATGGTAACTGTTCAGGCACAACATCATTTGATCAGTTAAATGTCTGATAAAAGGTTTGTCATTCTCTATCATAAGAACTGCATCTCTGCCTGGAAGAGCACTTAGCCTAACTTATTTCAAAAACTTGTTCTGAAATAAAATATTGGCAACAACTGTATATCCTGCCCTGATCTCCTGGAGAAAGTAAAAGTTAAAAAATGAAATAATCTTTCTTTGCTCTTATACAAAGATATAAACATAGAATATTAAAAGGTGTATTTAAAACAATTATCCGTTATAATTTCTTGCAACACAGTCAAATGAAAGTATTTTAAAACTAGCAATAAAAGGTAGATCTTAAAAATGGCTTTAAAAAGTATTTAAAAAATTCCAACTTGAAGTATGAGAAGTAGCAAGGAAAAATTACTATATAATCAGTTTTTCAATAAAATGCATTAATTTTCTCTTATTTGAGCTAGGTGCAAAGGGAAAAACCACAGCTTATATCATCAGTGTAGAATACATACATAGACACAGCCTATGAATTATGGTCTTGAAACTATTACTTAAATGAATAAACAAGACAGATTTAATGCAAAAAAATCACTAAGTAACATGTATTATATAGAATAAGTGAGAATAGTTTCTAACGTGCAAATTGTTTGCCCGTGTTTGCAATAATCAACTTAAAATAGACACAAAACAAATATTCTGTTCTTAATTTCTTTAATTGGACTTACCTTACAATTACAGTGTGTGCATCATAGCACATTTGACTGCAAATAAAGAGATATTTGTAATAGCAAGGATCTTATTTCATGAGGTCAAGAAAATGCCTCCCTTTGCCAAAAAAGACAGAATGTTGCTTCTGTGTTTGAGTGTGGCCAAAAGATCAACCTCTCACACATGTCTGAAAAAAATATAATGTATATATTTTGTGACTGAATTCTTTTTTCTGTGGAACTAATCAGAAAGATCATCAAGTCAACAGAGTGACGCTTATTTAAAGAGTCGGATATTTATTTTATCCAAATTGTTAAAGTTGAATTAAAGACATTACCCCCAACAAGTAAAACATAAAGAAAATTTAGTAGTAGGAAGCAAATGCTTTGCTTCTTCTCAACTCCACTGAATGTTTTCTTGTGCTCAGTAACTGACTTGAGTTTCTGACCCATATGTTCTTTGTTCTACCCTTGAGGCCCTTGCCTACAAAGCAAATTCAAAGTCATTTTTCTTCCAATCTCATCTGTTTACACTTCAGATTAATAGAAATAATACTGGGCTCCTCCCCTTGGCACCAACTTTAGTCCAATTCTATTTTCTGTTGGTGAATCCAGAAGCAATTCATCTCTCCATGAAACACACAGCTGTTGTAAAAAGGCAAACTGCATTGAAGAAATTTAGGAAAATAAATTTGCTAATCTTTATTGCTTCCAAGAAAATCTAGATTGTGATTATATGCTTGGAACATGTGGTGCACAATCTGATACACACCCCACATTTTCCTTTGACAAGGACACTATGGGAGACTGTGGAGTGCTGGGAAAAGAATGGAAAGTAGAGGAGACCTAAACAATCAAAAGGCAGAAAGTGCGTCATAAATAGCAACTTAGCCCAGAAACCTAAGAAGCATTTCAAATAATTTAAAGAGATGCCACCTTCATTAGCTCACTATAAATATCATCTTCCTAGCATTATTCTCACAAGTGCAGTGTCCATTTTTCAGATCGACAAATGCCATCTTGCATGATCAAATGCAGCATCCAAGTCCAGCTGGGCAATTTTCATGTCTGCATTTATTGTGTCTTGCCATTTTTGCTTCAGCCTTCCATGTGGATGCTTGCCATCTGTGTTAAAGTGGAAGGCAATACAAGCAACAGTGCAGGGTGCTGCTCATAGGACATGGTCATACCACTATAGGCATTTCTCCCTCATTTTCTCAGGTATTGGAGCAACACACACTTGTTGATATACTTTGTCATTGCTGACATGGTCAAGAAGAGAAACATCTAATGACCAACAAAAATAAGGATGTGAAATCCATTTTTTAATTTCCAAAGTTCTGTATTTACTCCAGACAACATTTAAATATGCCTTAGAAACAATTGTGAGTTCTTGCTTCCTTAATCTTGCTCAGCTATGTGGGACTTGACACATATCCTATTTTTTTTTCACAAGGAAAGATGGCAGGAGATATCCACGTGAAATAGTCCTTACTGTTACTTTTCTTTTACTTACTTTTATTCATTTCCCAGTGCAACTTGTGTAATGGTTATATTTGCATAGGGAAAAAAGTGCTTTCTATGTGGAAGTAATCCAGATCACCTCTTCTCAAAATGATATTACCGAGTTAGGAAAAGTTTAGAATAGAAACTGTGAAATCTTCCCTTATCTGGAAGAGATATAAGCTTTTAATTTAAAAAAATAAGTGAAAACATGATGGAGGTATATAAAATTACTCATGGTGTGAAGAAAGTAGGATAGAGTTCTCTCCAACTACCTCATCATCTTATGATGTTGTAATTCAGGGTATCAAATGAATCTTAATAAAGGGAGATTTAGAACAGGTGAAATGAAGTACATGGGCTTTTAAAGTTGTAGTTACATACTACAACATGGATGGCTTTAAAAGTGATTCGTGTGAATTCATGGCAGATAAAATTATCAAAGGATAACAGTAATCATAGCTATATGCATTGTTTATTTGTCAGCAATTAAAATCAGACAGATATTGGGAAAAAGAGTGGGGCTGCACTGCCAGGTTTATATGCTATTTGTGAATGTTCTGGGTGGATAGAATTTTGGACTAGATAATCCTGATTGAACCAGAATTAATTTTCCCTGGACAGTTATTATGTGACTACAAATGAGAGCACCTCAGTACCTTAGAGAAAAAGAAGGCTAGAAATAATGAAACATGAATTATCTCAGACTAATAAGCTCAAAAATGAGTTTTTGTAAAAAAAATGCCCATATTGTCTCTCTATTTTTCTTCAATCTATCAGTTGAAAAATAACTATCTTGATTTAGTAGTTTAATTTTCTGCCAGAGGAACCTACAAATTTGTTTATGTGCATGCATCAGATTTCTCCACCCTGTAAAATCATTTGTGAAATCTATAGGACCTCAAGGACAGTTAACAAGTGACACATTCAACACATTAGTGCCTGCATTATGCTGTAATTACTATCAGTATAAATTCTTCAATTAATTATGTTTAAGTGTGCATTACCCATACATTTCAGTATATTGCTATCATGTACAATTTAATTTTTCAGTTAAATTTCAACTACCAATGTGTAGCCATTTGATGGGTGAATTTTAAAACTATATACTCTGAACTGTTGAATAGGTTTTGCCACAATGAAATAAAATTAAACCCTCAAGTTTAATTTCCTGCCAAAACAGCTCCTGATAACCCATATGGAATGGAACCCATGTTAACGTGTCAACTAGAATTAAATAAACTTAACTAGGCTAATATAAACCAAAGTAGCAATATAAAAAGCATTGTCAGCATCCAAAAACTAGGTTTAAGATAAAAGTACCTAATTTTATTGAACTGAATTTTTTTTTTATGTAGAGGCCATGGAAAATTTTATTTGTTTCTTTCTGTTACATTTACAAAATGTTATTCACTACTGAATTGGAATAGCGGGTTGACAATTCTGATGTAAATTGTTATAAGAGGCTGTAAAATATTTGGTGCTCTTACTTCTTTTTCCATCCAGGAACAATTGATTCAATTAATCCACATTCTAAAGGTTCATGCTGTGCAAAGTCTGAATCTCCACTGAAAAAACTAAGAGTAAGCCCCACCACATCACAGGGCCTCCTTGCACCATTAGATTCAACCACAATTCCCTCCTCTTGTATTCTGCTCTGTACAGGGAACTATTGAATAATCAAACAATGAAAATCCCTGTGAATTAATAAGCAGATCTAAATTAAAGATCCAAAGAGATATATTGTTTCCTTGTATAATAATGTGTTTTTATGAGCATTAAATGCATGAAGTCTTAATAATCCATGTACATGCATTGTTCACAACATATGATGAGATTATATTTTTTTTAAACAAGTTTTATTAATTTTCAAGCTTTTAACAAAGCTTTAGGTACTAAGGAAGCAACTTGGTGGTTGGGTAATACATAGTCCAATAACACGTTTTTCCATACATATGGCATTTTACATCATCAAAAATTTCCTCTCTGTTTCGCTTAGTTATTATACCAAATTTCAGATTAATACATTGCTAGTTATAACTCAATCATTTAAAACATTTATCAACAACTTTTGATTTATATGCCTTCAAATCCTGTTTTTAACTTTTATCTGGTTTCAATTCCAGTTAGCTTAATGTCCATAGTATTTAGATTTCGGATAGCCCATGGTTCCCTTAGTTCATTATCGTTTCTAAAATAGACTTATATATTCAAATACATTCTTAGTTTATTCCACAATCATATTCATCGCTTACTAATAAAATAACTTTTATTCTCTGAATCCATCTTCTATGTTATAATTCAAAACTATTATTCTAGTAACTAATTTATTTCCCTTATAAATATAAATCCTAAATATTACATCAATTGATATCTTTTAAAATCTCCTTATCCCATTAAGTACGATTTAAAGCTCTTCCATTAAAGATCACTTAAAGAAGACCATTTTTAAAGTCTAACTCTGGCCTTCCTTTTGTGCCAAACAGGCTTCCATAACAGAGCTTTTAAATCCTCAAGTAGATCTCCCTTCATTCCTGCATATGTCATTTGAATCAAGAGAGACCATCTAGTCATCAGCCTGTCAGAGAAGCTAATCCCTTCATAGTCATTAAATTGTTGGCCTGATAGTTTAAATCTCCATATTTGGCTTAGTGTATTTGTCATGAGTTCAGGCTGATCTTCTTCTTCTTCTGATTTCAGCTGGTTTAGATGAAAGGTCATATTCAGTGTTGTAGTTGTTTTTTGGTCATCTGGGTTATCTGAATTCTCAGTGTATTGTGTATGTAAGTCTTCAGCATCTTCCATCTTAGTGTTGCTTTCCTCAATTACTGTTGCTGTTGAAGTTGCAAATTCTTTGGATGCAATCAATGTTTGGATATTAAAGTTCTGAGTAGATTGTAGCTGGCATTCTTTGAAATCCACTTTGGTATTAATTCCTTCTTCTTCTGTTGTTTTTTGGGTTGTAAGTTCATCTATTGGAGTCAGGGCTGCATTTTGTAGCTTTAAGGTGGTACGTAGTATATCTTTCAGTCTGGAATTCATTTGCTCAGTAGCCTCTAAGATTTTTTTAAGTATAAATTTGAAGTTAAGCTGTGGGTGGTGTTCCTCCATTTCTGTGGTTTTTGCAAATAGTCCTTTAGTGGACGCTATTTTTAATGAAAGCCAATAAGAATCCACCTCCACTATAGAAAATTATTTTCACCACCCAGCTGTTTCAGATTATCTTTTTAGATAATGTCAAGGACAAATTTTAGTCTCAGAAGTCTCCCAGTCAAAAAAAAAATATTCATTTGCTCTACCATGTTTTGCCACAAGATGTCCCTAGTGCCATGCACAGTTAAGCTTTTATCCGGTTCAAAGAAGAAAGAAATATTCCTCTTTTTCCCCCCAGTTTAGCAAACAAACAAAACAATAGATCTCTGTAAGAATAAAGAACTTTTTGAGAGCCCAGGTATCCAGAAATTGCTAGTCCAAATATTTAGTCATTTAGTCTAGTTGTTCTATTTTTTTCCCCTTGCGTTAGCTTTAGATTCCCAAAGTAGGCAGGAGCCACAGAATTGAGAAAGGGGAAGAAGGTATTCACAGGCTTTTACAGGAAAATAGATGGGAAGCAGGAAAGGTAAGGTAAGGTCTCACCCAACTCCTCCAGGTTGATTTTGTCGTGCTTAGTAGTGCTTTGGGCTTTCGACAGGAACGGCTTAACATGGCCGATCGTTTCTTTGTCGGTCCAGAGGAGCTGCCTCAGATACAACGGAAGGGTTGCCGCCCTTCCGTGGTCATTGAGGGTCCTCCTCAGTGGTGGTCGTTCCTCCAGGGCGACTTTCGACCCTTTGCAGGGTCTTCCGACGAAGAAGAATCGGACAGCAGAGAGAGCAGCCTCTCTGAGCGTCCGCCGGCGCCGTGATCACAAACCGGAAGCCATGATGAGATTATATTAATCCTTTTCAGAATGTCACATAGGTACTGTATGATAAATAATTTAGGAAGACAAGATTTTAGAATGTTACATTGTTCCAAGAAAAAGGACAATTATAATGATTGATGATCATTCTCCTGTGATGATAATGTGTGTGTGTGTATATATATATGTGTGTGTGTGTGTATGTGTGTATATGTATATGTATGTGTATATATGTAGATGTAGATGTATTTGCTTATGTGCATGCATCAGATTTCTCCACCCTGTAATATATATATATATATATAAGTTCAATATGAAATTGAATAAAAATCACAAAGAATGTGGAGAAATTATTACATAACTGTAAAAATCATAGTTTCAAATATGTAAAAGAATGAAAAGTATTTTTATTTAATGATTATATAAAGTATTATCTGAAGAGTTTCATGATACTGAGAAAATAATAGACAAGTTTGATACATTTGTATTGATGGGTCAAAACAAACAAATTGAAATAGGTATCGCTAAGCTATTCCTCATTACTTCTTTTGCATTCCACATAAAATATTAATAACATCATATGCACTCTATATGAAATTCATAAGAAGGAGTGATCTGAAATAGCCATTTTTAAAATAGTATATTTTTACATATCTCCATATTGTGAATTTTAAAAAAATTCTGAAGAGAAAATATTTGTTCCTAGTAATATAGCAATGAAAGAATTTCTGCAGGTGGCCTTGTTTTGCTCAATAATACCAAAAAGATAATGGAAGTCCTTGGCTAACCAAGCACCAATCCTGAGGTGTTATTCAAAGTACTGCAGAGAATTTCTCCATTTATTTATTTATTAAATGTATTTCTATGCCACTCAATTTCCAAGACTATTTCTAATACAATAATATTATGTTAATGGCTTATGGAAAAATATATCTGAATCTTTAAAAATTTTGATTTGACTATGATATAGTATTGTTTATATGTAGAATTATTCATTTAGATTCAATATTAAACACTCTGGTACAATCAGAATGCTGTTTAATAAATAGAACAGTTCTATGCCTTAGTTCACAAATCATTTGTCCTATCTCCCTAGTAGAGCATATTGATATAGGCCATATGCATTTGTTTCAAGATTAGCCAAAATTAGAAATCCAGGTTTATGTTACTCAGTCTTAAATATGTTACATAGCTTTCTAAGAGACTGTGACAAATATGAAAATAAATAAATCTGTGAAAATGTGGAAGTTTAAATAAAGCATTTATTAAGTACAGATTTTTTTTATCAATGCACCATAAAGGAAAATTTAACAATATTTAATTAAACTTACAATAGTTTAAACTTATTATTGGATTAGTAGTTTGGAATGTAGAGCAATCCAACTATTTCATAGAAAATAAAATTCTTCAAATCCATTTTCAGGAAATAAAATAACTTAACATTATATACAGGTTTCAATATTTTTAGTGTTCCATTAAAATTTGTGACTGGTAATTTTTAACTTGGAAATTATTGTCCACAGTTTTGTTATAATTATCAAAAGGCTGATAAATATTTAGACAAATAATTCATTCTACTTGAGCTGAAGGAATAATAATTGATAGAGAATTCAAAATGATATAATGGGTGCTGCTTTTAAAATTCATTTCAAAACATTCAAGGACATATATAAAAAGTTAAAGTAAACTTGCTATCTCTGAGAGGACCTAATTTCTGTTAGTATCAAGAATAGTTTATGTACTTTGATTCAGTTTCATGATAGTTCTCTATCCCAGATAACAATTTATAATTCTGCTCCCCACCCCCTTCTTGTACTGGAACATAACTGGCAATCTTCCTTACAACCATCAATGGGCCAATCTAGAATAATTGCATTTAGATCACTTCTACTGAACAGACATTAACAACATTGTCAAACTGTATAAAATTTTTGACACAAAATGAAACGCCACTTATATCTTTTGAAATTACTGTATCTGATATTAAATGAAACTTTCTCTCACTATTAACCCAGTTCCACTGATGAAAGAAAACTAGCACATTAGTCCATTGTATAAACTTATTTGCAAGACATATACATTTCTGAAGTTTCCTTTTTTTGTCCATTTCCGTATATTTCTTCTATTCATAGTCTCCATTTGTGTATCCAATACAAACTTCCTTATATCTTGGATCACAAAAATCTTCTTACTGCATTTGCTAAAATCCAGTGCAGATCCAAGGTGCAAAGATACACTTTGATCAGCATTAAAAGTGGTAATCCTTTTTGCTGTAGGCTCTTTTCTCTGGTGATGTTGAATTCCATGTTGGTTTCACAGGAGCACAGCTTTTATCCACAGCTCTACAGTGTGAATATGGAGTCATGGGCAACAGCAACAGATGCAGACTCAGTCTGTCACTCCAAAAGCAATACAAATATGCTTAAAGCTGCTTCATTTATGAAGCAAACTTAGAACTGTTAGCTGCCTGGAGAAAGGGAAGGGAGGAAAAAGCTTAAAGTCTCAATATCTCAAAAGCTATTTTAGTGACAGATGTTCAACTTTTCATATTAGTAGAAAATACTTTCACATAGAAATTGCATAGGCTGCCTTGATAATGAAGGAATCGCAATAATGAAGGAATCCTTTATTCAACCCACAGCCACCCTTTTCATTTGTTTTATACTTAAAAGCAACTACCAATGTATTTTAAAACATATAAAGCAAAATATAAAAGTAAGGCAATTAGAATTCCGAATGAATGAATGAATGAATGAATGAATGAATGAAGACATTTCAAAGGCTTGGCTAAAGACAGCATCTTCAGAGTGCAAACTAAGCATTACTCCTAAGGGTAGGTTGCGATTTTTTTAATCACAGGGTATGATTTAAAAAAAGATGATGACCACAATAATGTGATCAAAACTTTTTTGGTTCTTTATCCACATTTTATGTGTAACACACACAAAAATTCTGATTATATTTTTGTGGCCCCCAACTTGATTTTTTTGACCATACCTTGTGGATACTCCTGCCTAACAGAGCACAGTCTATAGACCTAGAATGTTGTAGGAGAAAGACTTCCTCTACATGCACGATACAGGCCTCCCAGTGAAAACTCTGGTGGCCAGGGCAGATCTTTCATATTTTCCTCACCTGGTACAACTATTGGCAACATATCAATTATATTTTCTATCATTTGAACATCTTAGCAATTTCTATGGAATGTATGGTGAATAATATAGTGATGAAGTGTTGCCACCTTAGGGAAGAAAATCACATGATATGTCGTGAGAGAAAGAAGAGATAAAGAACAGGAAACAGAAGAAATAAGAGTGAAATTTATAGAAAATGGGTGTTTGTGAATCAGGCAGAGTAGAATTGAAAATAGAAATATGGTGATAGTACTGATTGTGGGTTCTGTATGTTGATGCAGATGCATGAACACATGTGCATAATATATGCATTTAATCAATCAAAACATGGCTGTAGTCTTCTATCTGTATATTTAGACAATTTGTTTAAACCTTTCTGAAGCATCAGCTGAACCTATATTAAAACTTAGTGGTTCAGTTCAAATGTCAGAGATAAAATGATCATAGTATATTTCTGTATCAATAGTAAATTGATCCAAATAGTAGCTTGCTCTTCCTTACATGCCATGTGTAGTCCTCGACTTATGACCACAATTACAACTGGAATTAGTATTGTAAGTTGATGCAGTTGTAAAGCAAGATGTCATGTAATTGCAACTATTTGTAATGGCAATCCCAGGGCTCCCCAGTGCGGTTGTTAACCAAGAATTCTGGGTCATTAACTGGGCTTGGTCCATACCAGCCCAAAGTCTCAGTAAGTCAAGGGTCTGCCTCTAATTACCCCTATGTGGCTATCGCTCCCCCACCTATGTCCTTTTGGCCACCCTACATCCTGTCTTGTGTAGAAACAAGCAACTCCAACAACTAAGTGGCTCTAGGGCTGCTTGCCACAACCAAAGAAACCTCCACCACCTCAGCCCACCCCAGCTGCCATTCATTCACCCAGCTACCTTCTCTCCCCAGGCCCACATATTTCCCAGTCTGACCAGGAAGCATCAGCAGCATTCACTGACTCCCAGTCCACTCCAGCAAGCATTTATTCATCCAGTTGCCTTCTCTCCCAGTTCCCTGCATGGATCTTTTGCTGTCTCTGTTTTGGACTCAGTTTCTCCAGTGAACCTTTCTTACTGTCCTACTTTGTCCTTCTTCTGAAGGCAGCATATTTTCATAAAGCTGAGCTATCTTTGGAACACCTAGAGAAAGACAGGCAGCTTTCTGAAGGGTATGTTGTCTTTGCAAAGCTGTGCTGTCTTTGGAGTGCCTTTGGAAAGAGAGTGCAGCTTTATGAAGACAGTGCAACTTTACAAAGAAGCACTGTCTTTGGAATGAAGAGGAAAAAAAGTAGAAAAGTAGGCAATGTTCCCTTGAGAGGCTGGATCCAAAAATGAAGCAGCAAAAGGTGAAAGGTCGAAGTGGGAAACTGGAAGAGAAGGCAGTTTGGCAAATGAATATTTCCTGGTGCTTGCTGGGTTATGGTGGGGAGCACTTGAGGCTGGGGAGCAAAGAGAACTGGCCTTTCTAATACTTGCTAGAGCAGACTGGGTTGGCTCCGACTTCCCTAGGTATGGCAAGCAGCCTCAGAGACATGTCATTCTAAGGCTGCTTGCTGCCTTGCAAAGCAGAATGCAAGCCAGCCAAAAGGACAATGATGGGGGGGAAGGGAAATAGGTGATGGGGGCAGTTGAATTGCTTCTGATGTAAGTATGGGCTGTCAAGCACTGGAATTTTCGTCATGTAATTATGGCACAGGTGGTAAGTCCATTTTTTCAACCCCATTGTAACTCCAAACAGTCACTGAACAATTGGCTGTAAGTCCAAGGCTATCCGTATAAGCATTTGAGAATTTACTTTGATACCCCACGGGCAGGTCTGAAAATAAGCCAAAGTTGCTCAGAAAGTGACAGGAATTCCTTTTGCATCATAGCTGAGCTACGCAGAGGCCAATGATGGGGAAACCTGCCAGCACAAGATGAAATTCCAGTCTTCAAGAAGCAGAGCCTGTCCCTGTGTCCCAGTGCAAAAGGCTCAGATGTTTATGTAATAAGCCATCATTTAAAATGCTTATTTAAAAGAAAGCAAGAAGGGAGATTGTTTTTATAGACTATGGGTCTATTGTCCATGAGGAAGCATGTCAATGTCAATGTTCTGATGGTATATAGGTGATATAAACTCAAATGTTCTGTTTCAATACTTGCCTAGACGTGAAGCAGTAACAGTGTATATATAAAAAAGAAACAGCTACACTTGTAGAAGCGATTTGTCTTTGTGCTGCAACATACTGAAAAAGAAATAAAAAACAAAATGCTTTTTCAGTCTTTTGTGACAAATCTATTTTTGAAATTATAAAAATTATTTCAGGTGGAGAACAGCCCTTATTTGTTAAGAGCGTTCCACAATTACATATTTTAAAATATATTTATATGGAAATAATGTTTTAGAATATAAGAATATAAAGTGCAGAGGAAAATGCATCAATTAGACTTAAAGAGAACAGAACTGTGAACAACACAGACTTCTAAACTCTCCGGTTTGCTATTTTATAAAGCCTGCTTACTAGGAATGCCCCATTGTGTAGCCATTCTTTAATAAACCTGTATAGAATTGCAACTTTACAAAAGCCTAACACAGGTCAGGAGGTACATATCTTACCTAGAATCTTTCAGGACCAAAATTTCCAAACATATATTTAAATTGAGGAAATAGTATCCTAGCAGACAATGAACTCAAAATTAAATTAAAATACCTTATCTCATTATCTTCTTGGTTGATGTTAGATTGTGTAGTCTGGTGAATTTGTAGTATATGCCTGCAGGTCCTTTTCTATAGAAAAATAACAAAACATGCCTTATGGTAATGTAGAAAAATGCAATATAATCAATTTTTTTGCATTTTTTAAAACAATGAAATACTAAAAGCATGTTTCTGTTGTCACTCAGCTCAAATCACAACAGTTTGACCCTGGGAAAAGTAATATTACTCTTAGCTAATCCACACAATTAGTACCATAAATGTTATAGAACATTTACAGTTTTAATTGTATGGATTAGCTAAAAGTATGTTCCAGTAGTCTTCCACTGGATAATACTCACTACATCAACCAGGCTTGGCAATCATCGAAGCTTTGTGAATTTTGCAGCATTTTAAAAATATTTATCATTGCAAGTCTATGAAATCACACTGCTCTTGCCAATCCCAAACTGGCATTCAATTCTACATCAATACTTATTCCTCTTCACTGGGGAATCTAATTCCACACTGGAGAACTGTCCTCTGCCAATAAGTCATCTGCCTCTAGACAGGATGTTGACAGGAAGGGAAAGGAAATAAAATGACAAAGCTTTTCAGAAACATAGAAAGTTAAAAAAAATCCTTTCCACAAATCCTGTCTGATATCCTGGTTTATTGACATGTTTGATTAACAGGAAACCAAGGTACTTCTCTCAAGGGCATATATGATACTCCAATTTGTATCCTATTTAACCAATCACATATTTGATATTTCTCACCTTCCAACATATGGCTCCCAAAACAAAGCCAAAGACAAAAGCCACCAATGATGAAAGTGCTATGCTCAATACTTGATTGCTAGGCTTACTGAGGAAGTCCAATTCTGCTTCTGGAATTAAAAACATTTTGGATTAATGAAGACAGGTTAAAACAAAACAAAATCTCCAGGGTAACAATGTTAAGCTTGTGAGTCATATATTTAGTAACACTTTTCTAGTCCTTACATTGTAAATGATACCTTTAAAGTAGTTTGTGGTTTTATTAGGAAGTATTTGGCTGCCTGAAATTCACAGCTTTATTTGCACTTCACTTGGGAAAGGCAAACATTCTGGCAACTTTATAATCTCATGTAACCATCTGCAAAGAAACTCTTACCAAGTTATCTTCTCATTTTCTCTTGCTGGATTTTCAGCTAAAGGTTTCCCCTCCCCATTTAAAACAGACCACATAATTTATCAGAAAAACATGCTTAGAAGCTCTCAGATATGAATTCTCAAGAGGCACAGCAGCATGAACTGAAAAATGCCAAGGATTTCCCCCATTCTTGAGGAACAGAGTACTATTAGCAAAAGCAGTCCCATTGGCCACTGAAACAATAGTTGGGGCACTTTTGCTCATCTGAACATTTGAAAAGCAAGCTATACTAAGTCTTAGCCTACAACAGTGTTTCTCAACCTTAGCAACCTCAAGACATGTGGACATCAATTTCCAGAATTCACCAGCCAGCATGCTGATTTCAACATGCTGAATGTTGAAATCCACACACCTTAAAATTATTAGCTGCTAAACCATTACTGTAGACCAGTACAGTGGTCTACAACAGGGCTTTTCAACCAGTGGTACAGGTACCACCTGTGGTACATTGGCACCTGGCAGGTGGTACGCGACCATCCTAGAAAAGTGGTAGCAGGGGAGGGGAATGAGCTGAACCGGTGGCAGCACCGCACAAGCCTGAGCAAGAGATGGCTGGAGCTGCAGGGCTGTCAGGGCTCAGCGGAAGCGCCAGGATCAGCACTTCTTCGGTACTGTCAGGGCTCAGTGGAAGCATCAGGAAAGAGTACAGAGAAGAGCAACAAAGATGATTAGGGGACTGGAGGCTAAAACATATAAGGAACGGTTGCTGGAATTGGATATGTCTAGTTTAACGAAGAGAAGGGTGAGGGGGGACATGATAGCAGTGTTCCAGTATCTCAGGGGCTGCCACAGGGAAGAGGGAGTCAGGCTATTCTCCAAGGCGCCTGAAGGCAGGATGAGAAGCAATGGGTGGAAACTGATCAAGGAGAGAAGCAACTTGGAGCTGAGGAGAAACTTCCTGACGGTTAGAACAATTAACCAGTGGAACAACCTGCCTCCAGAAGCGGTGAATGCTCCAACACTGGAAGTTTTTAAGAAGAGACTGGACAGCCATTTGTCCGAAATGGTATAGGGTTTCCTGCCTGAGCAGGGGGTTGGACTAGATGACCTTCAAGGTCCCTTCCAACTTTACTATTATTATTATCATTATCATTATCATTATCATTATTATTATTATTATTATTATTATTATTATTATTATTATAATAATAAAAATTAACTCCAACCAAAGCAAATCCATGTGCTTCTTCTCCAAACTCTAGGCTTCATTCTGAGAAAGGATATTAATGTTGAGTGCTATTAGACATGTTTGCCATTTGCTTGTTTTCTCTGGTGGCAAAGAAGTTTATTTAACTAATGCATCCCAATGATGCAGAACTAGTTTGCACAATATGGCTGCTTTTCTTCCCCACCTCCCCAATTAATATGACAATACTGAATAACAATTGTTTATACTTACTGTTGCTGTTATTGCCACTGCTATCATTCCTAAGGGAACTGGCTGCAACAGGATGTAATAAAAATGGCTCTGTGACACTGGTGCTTGAATCTGAGACAGAAAGAATATGTCAGTTTTTTTATATTTTAAGCAGATATGAAGTTGCGTAATACAGAATGAAAGCCTGGGATCCTGGCAGGATTCTTTTCCAGCCTGATCCATGAACCACATGTGAGTTTCCCACTGCAATAAAGCTGGGCCTATTTGGGTGAGTGGAGGGAGGGACACTACTTTTTTTTTTACTGCTTTATACCATTTAGACAATTCAGAAAAAAGGTTTATGTGATCAGAAGTAAATAGCTATAATGGAAACAGGGCAGCTAAATTTCCTATATTCTATGTTCTAAAAATATACCATTCTATAAAATCCTGAATGCTTGCTTTATGTTCCTAAGATATGTTGTTATGGAGTTGCGTTGAGGAATATTTTAGATATCAGAGACTGAAAAAGCTAACATTGTGTCACCATCATTTTTGTGCTAGCCACCTGTCCTTTTGATAAAAAACCTGAGGGAAAGGCTGTTTTTTCAAAATCTGCATGCAAATCCTTCAGGAACCTTCTCAATTGAAGACTGGGATAAAACTGACGTAAACAGGTAAATAAATTTATTGCACTGTTTATTTTGTTTTAAAAATTAAATAGCAGTCCTGAGTTTTGAATGTGGATTAAGGTTCTAGAGAATAATGGGGTAAACGGTGTAGAAAGATTTTGATCCCTTCTCCCCACTTTGATCCTAGTCTAATTATTTGCATTGGTCAAAAGCAGAGCTGCTGGCTATCATCAAGAGGGCAATGTATGAGGACTGAAAATGAATAGAGGGGAAGAGGGCCCCTATCCCTTATTCTTGGAATAGGTAAGGGACAGAGGTGGTCACATTGGCTATGCTTTTCTATATGTGTGCCCACATGCTTTTGATTCTCTCTCCAATCTCCTTATATTGATGCAAGAAGTCTGAAGTACATATCTCTATGCTGTTTAAAAGTTAAGGTAAAGGTTTCCCCTGTCCAGTCATGTCCGACTCTAGGGGGCAGTGAAGGAGTCAGTGTTGTCCGAAGACATTTCATAATCCTGTGGCTAGCATGCTTATATGCTGAGGTGCATGGAACATGTTTCCTTCCCACTGAAGTGGTATCTATTTATCTATTTGCATTCACATGCTTTTGAACTTCTAGGTGGGAGGAGCTGGGTCAAGTAACAGGAGCTCACCCAGTTGTGCAGCCCTCAGATCTCAAACCCAGGCTGTCAGCTTTCCAAATGACGTGCTCAGTGTCTTTAGGACCCTGGTAAACCAGGGTACAGTTCAACAAACTCAAAGCGCTATTTATTACTGATATTTCTAGATGGCTCTATTCCAAACAGCATATAATTGTGTTACATTTAACCTGTATAATACAAGCTCATATTGAATTGGCACCAATCCATTAAAGGTGATTCATGGATATTTTTATATATAAAAGAGCATTTACCATTTGGAGAGGCTTCTGTTGTTGAGGGAAGAATGCAGTCACTTTGTTCTGGTCTTTTTGAAAAGTTTTTGTAGGCCTCAATAGTGCTGTAAAAGTGCTTAAAGAACTCTTCTGGAACAAATTTATCTTCTTCATATAGATGGTCATGTTGGCTATAATTCTGAGAAAAAGGACAGAATCCCATTTTTAAGAAAATAAGGCCACCTAGTCTATCACTATGCAGGGAAGGTTTTAGGGCAGGAATTTCTTCCTAGGTGAATACATTATTTACAAGTGGCAAAAACACAGGTGAAAACTTTATATGCAAATTCATATTCAACTGAAAAGCTTTTTTAGATAAATATTAAATACACAATTAAAATACTAAACCAGGAATTGGTTTACGTTGCAAATTGAAGCAGCTAAGTTTAAAGCTGGCTTTAGACATTATAGTTTCTTTATGTTACAATATCATTTTTTATGTTTTAGATCAGAGATATATAATGGGGGTGAGAGGTTGGCATGTATCTTGGAGAATGCTTATTCCCAAATTTCTGTTTCACCTATTACTATGAAAAGCAATACTGTTGTTTCCACAGACTTATTAGCAGTGCAAGCTGTGCTTGCTACTCAGAGATTACATTTGAAATAAGTCCTGCTGAATTTGACAGAGCTTCAATGCATCAAATGTATATATAAAATAATGTGTATATGTTAAACAGACATATTTATTAAAATACAGGGCTAGAAGAAATTAAACTGCGTGCAAGAATTATTTATATATTATTTTTATGTTCCACAACAATCATACAAACACAAGGGAGGGTATAAATATGATACATAAATATATATAAAAATTGAAGAAATTATATATAATTAAATATATAAATAACTGAAGGAATTACGTATATAAAGTCATAAAGAATGTTTGGCTTATTATACTAGCAAGGTAACCTCTGCAAAAACATTATGTTACAGTCATCTATTCTTTATACATTAATGTCACAGGATACTTAGTAATATAGAGGAAAGTTCAGTTTTAGATTATTACCTTATTATATGTGGTAGAAGGTAAGCATGCCATCACATCAATGATGATCCTCCTTAGTTTATTGATAATTGAATAATTACTCAAGACATTTGACATATCTGGAAATTCTTTAAATTTATTGAGAAGATTATTTAGACTGTTTAACAATTCAGGGACCATCAAATGCAACCAACAATGGTAAGGCTGTCAGAGATTATAACAAAGAAAAAAAAGATATTATATTCTGTGCATGCTTTAATAATGTACAATTGTAAAAGTAGCTCAATACATTGTTACATTTATTTGTTTGTTTGTTTATTTATTTTCTATCTACCCAGCATTTATAAACTACCTCAACCCAATCTGCCTTGGGCAGCATTATTTTGTGCTTTGTTAAACTACTATTCAACTGCCATTAATGTGCATGAATCTGTGACTGTCAGCAGATGCATTTCATGTTGCATGTCAGGAATACAATTCAAATGTCAAAAACACTATGCATTAACAATGTTGCTTCATTAATATATAGACTTGGTTCATCTCAACAGTAAACATATTTTGCTAACACAAAGTGTGTTCATACATTACATAAAGTCATAATGAGATTTGTCTAATTTTGATTTACACCACTGTGTGAATCCTAATAGTACCAAAGCCCATTAATACTGCAGCAGGACAAACGTTCATTTTCAATTATGAACATCAAATTCAGTTTAAAAGTACTATTAGATCTAAAAGTTATTAGTATTAGTATTATTAGTATTAAAAGATATTATTGAGTATCTACTGAGATCTCTACCCTATATGGCTTTCCTACCTAATTGTTCAATGAAATGTTGTAGCAATAGTAAAAACACTTAAGATTTATTATACCGCTTCACAGTGCTTCACAGTCCTCTCTAAGCAGTTTACTAGAGTCAGCATATTGCCCCCAACAATTTGGGTCTTCATTTTACCAACCTCAGAAGGATGGGAGGCTGAGTCAACCTTGAGCTGATCAAAATCGAACTGCTGGCAGTCGGCAGAATTGGCCTGCAATACTGCATTCTAACCACTGTGCCAGAATGATTCTACCTGGTATAGCACTACATATCTTTTTTTTTAAATGATTCCAAGGTTGGAACTGGGGGTGCTTCTAAGGCCATAGAATACTGCCCCTGTGGCAAATAACCCCAAATGTATTCACAAAATGTTTCTGAGTATTCACTAAAAAGAAGATGACTATCTTTCTCTCTCACACGCACAAAAGTTATTATTCTCTCTGCCAGCAAGTAGATTTAATTAGGCTTTTAATTGGCAGCAAAGAAACAACCTTAGAACATTGCAGTTATATCTGGTTTTTTGCCAGGAAATATTAGAGGCTTGGTAGGAAACCATTTATAATATTACGTACTTTACAATTTAATTAGATGAACAAAATTGAATTTCTGATTAATACTGTGAGTATGTCAATAACCACACCTCAATGTTTGGAATGTTAGAGGAGACAAAAAAAAATGCAGGCATAAAAATCTTACAATATTCCTACTGCATAAAATCAAAGATTTCCTGTTTCATCTACCATGGGAAAATGAATCATTTTATATAACTGAAGATTTAGATAGGCTGAGTCATTTACTCACCTAATTAATATGTATATACAAATAATTAAAATTATATTGCTCCTTTGTACACATTTATTTCAAGTAAATAAAATATATGGGGAAAAAACCATTTAAAATGCAGCATGTTAAATTTTAATAGAATTTCAATGGAAAAGTTTAATTTACCAACAGGAATGTAATGGTCTCTGGCCAGAATATAATTTTATAAGAAAAACCTTTTGAAAAATCTCTGCATTAAAAAGTTCACAATCTGTTTGCATTTCCAAAAATTGAAAAGCAAAAATAATTGATGCTGCATATGTTTATGTTTTGAAATAATTCAAATAGCTTTACATACCAATGTGTCCGTCTTCTGGACATATCTAAGAGCTATCATATAATCATCTGGAAGATTTCCAACCTACAGACAACCAAAGAACACAAAAAATTATTTAGCTCTTTCAGGAAAAAAATTGAAATAGAGAAGGCAATGCAGCTAAGCATATAAAGTCCAATCATGCCTGTGGGAACCTGACATGCCACTTGCATGACAGTGCAATGCAAATTTTTAAATCCTGACCTTTTTTATGAATTATGTACCAGCCAATTGATTCACTTCAGAATTATTTTCAAACATTTTTTCAGTTCCTTGTTGAAAATCTCCCTTTCAGGTATTTTTGACTATATCTGTTTTAATCCTTTGCTCCTGTGAATGACGAAGGGCACTAGGTGGACTCCTTCTGGTTTATGGTTTGTCCGGCTGTCACTTGTATGTGAAATATCAAACTGAAGTTTGTTCTGCCTATGAAAGAGAAAGAGGTGAAGCACATGATCTAAGTCTCACAATGGCTTGTTTTTCTGTTTTATCTGTTGTGGGTCAGTATATTTTTTTAGGATAACTTGCTGCGGCTAGCTCGGTGCCACCAACTCACCTCTGCCAACTCACTGCCACCAAATTGCTGCAGGACAATTCCACATGTCCAATTCGCTATGGGGACAAATTGCCACAAGCAGCTGGAGCAAGAGCCAGTCGGGTGAGCAAACCAGCAATTGGGCAGAGCACAGAGTGCAGCCAGGGGCTTCTCATTTTCACACTCTTGCTGCTGTGCCAAGCTCTGTGCAAAAGAGTTCGGGAATGGTGGCAGTGGACAGGATGGGTGGCAGGGAAGCGGCAGTGGCCAGGGATGTCCCATTTTCATACCCTCTGCCACCATTGCTGCTGCTGCACCAATCTCTGGGACACAGATGCTGGGGACAGTGGTGGCAACAGGGATGTGAAAATGAGAAGCCTCTGCCGCCACTTTGCTGCCATTGCTGCCGCTGTCCTCAGCCTCTTCAGCCCAGAGCATGGTGCAGCAGTAGTGGCAGCAGCAGAGGCAACAGTTGGGGGTGTGAAAATGGGATACCTCAACCTCCACCACCTCCTTGCTGCCCACCCTGCCTACGGCCACTGTCCCCAGCCACTAAGGCATGGAGTTTGGCATGGCAGGCCACTGTGCACTCTTCCCACCTGCTCACTCACTCATTCAACTCTCTCCCTCTGGCCACCTGCAGTGTGTTGTCTCCATGGCAAGCTGGCCATGTGGAGTTATCCTGCAGTGACTTGACATCAATGAGTTGGCAGAAGTGACCGGCCATGCTTAGCTGCTGCAATAAGTTGTCCCATTCCTTTTTTCCATAGCCCTTCTTTAAATTGTATTCTAATTGGAAAGTTGCTATCATAATTTGACTCAGTAATATTTTCTTTAATCTAAATATATGCAGATCCTGTAACCATTCTTCACAAGACCTGATTTCCATATTCCTCACCAATTTGATAGTCCTTCTCTAAAAAATTTCTAATGTGTTTTTGTATTTTTTAAAGTGTGGTGAACACAATATTCCAAGTGGGAACTGACCAGGTCAGCATAAAATGGAATAATTACTCCCTGTTATCTTGATTCTATCTTCTGTTAATGCCCCAAAGATAACATTTATGTTTTTAGCAGCTCTATTATACTGCTGGTTCATGTTTAATTTTTGGTCATCCAGTATAACCCAAATCCGTTTGGTATTGTTGCCAGGAAGCCCTCCCAATTTGTGCCTTACATTCTTCCTATATAGATGCATAAATTTATACATATCCTATTCATTTCAGTCATCTGTTCAAGCCTATCCAGAACTTTTTGAATCTTCTCCCTTTCATTAAAAATGTATGAGTCATCTGCAAATGTTATAAATGGGTGAGGAAATCACCCAAGTCACCAATAAAAATATTGAACAGCACAAGGACCAAGACAGAAGCCTGTGGCACTCCACCAATCTTCTTTCCAAGATTAAATGGGGCCAGTGATGAACACTCTCTGGATGTGTTCATTTAGCCAACCATAGGCCCATCTAACAAGAGGTATGGTAGCTCATATTTCACCATTTTATGAAGGGGAATATCACAAGGCACTCTGTCAAAGACTTTGCCTAAGTCCAGGTGCATTATGACTGCAATATTTTCCAACTTTGTCAGAGATAAGGTTAAGCTGGCAAAATTTGTTTCCAACAAATCTAGTCCAGGTGCTGTTAACTGTAGCATTCTTATATAATTGCTTCTATAAATCACAGGTTATTATTTACTAGGCTTCATCTCTTAGTTTGGACATAAAACAAGCTCATCTTATTGATGATTGGACAGAGAGCTGAAAGATCATCAAGTAACTCTAAGCAACCACTATGGCATAACGCAGTGAATTAGATTTGTGCCTGATTATGTGATATGCACATGGTCATTTTGATTTATTTATGTCAAACATGTCAAACACAAGGCCCGCGGGCCAGATCCAGCCCAGGAGGGGCCCAGATTTGGTCCCCAGAGCTGTTCCAGAAATGACAAGGGCCGTGGAGTTCTATAAGCCTAGCACCCCAGGGCATGCCGGCCTGTGGGAAGAAAAGCGTGGAGATGGGAGTATGTGGTGGCACAAGCCAAGAATCAGCCGGCTTCCAGTCACCATCTCTGGCATGTGGTAGGGCCGGATGCAGAGCTGCAGACTGGAACTGCCAGCAGCCAGCAATATGTGAGGCTCTGTGGCAGCTGGAAAGGATGAGAAGGAGGAGAAAGCAGGAAGGGTTTCTCTCTCTCTCTCTCTCTCTCTCTCTCTCTCTCTGTGTGTGTGTGTGTGTGTGTGTGTGTGTGTGTGAGAGAGAGAGAGAGAGAGAGAGAGAGAGAGAGAGAGAGAGAGAGAGAGAGCCAGCAGGGAAGTAAAAGTGTGGGGAATGGGAAGCGTTGCAGAGTAAGCAAACTTACAAAAAGGGTATATCTCTCTCTCTCTCTCTCTCTCTCTCTCTCTCTCACACACACACACACACACACACACACAGAGAGAGAGAGAGAGAGAGAGAGAGAGAGAGAGAGAGAGAGAGAGAGAGAGAGAGAGAGAGAGAGAGAGAGAGATACACAGAGAGAGAAACCCTTCCTGCTTTCTCCTCCTTCTCGCCCTTTCTCTCCAGCTGCCACAGAGCCTCACACGTTGCCAGCGGCCGGCAGTTCCACGCTGTAGCTCTTTATCCAGGGTGAATGCTGCGTTCCCCTCTCCAGCCCTACCACATGGCAGAGAGGGTGATGCTCGGCTTGTGCCTCCGTGCTCTCCCATCTCCCTTCCTTTCATCCCACAGGCCAGGCGGCGGGCGGGCAGGCTGGGCCCCTTCTTTCAGTCCCCCTGCAGGGTGACCCTGAGGATCTAAAACTGATCACATTCTGGATGGCTGACACGAAGTTTAGATCAGTGCCACCCCCTCCACCAGCACCTCCATGGCCCACTGCCTGGCATCACAGCCTGTGAGCGCTTTTCTTTCCCCATCCCTGCGTGAGAAAGCCACGGCCACTGGCAGCAAAGAGAAGCAAGATGACAAGACTAGATACCAGGCAGTTTGCAGAAAGCCAGTGAGAAGGTGAGGCCATTTGGGGGGTTGGGTTAGTCGCATTGTGATTCTCAGAGAAGTGAGAGACCCAAAAGAAATATATGGAATTATCTGCAAAAAACTTCTGGGGAGATGGCTTGGAGCCATGTGCTGCATCAGGAATGTGGTGTGCAGGCAGGTGAGAGAGTAAACTTGCAGATTGGCTTTGTCGTCTATTCTTGCCACCTCCCCTCCCTAAAATCCAGCCAATAATAGAACTCTTTGGATTGAATGGGAAGTTAAGAGGTATTGGCATGAGTTGGAATTAAAAGGCCAAGTCAACTGCCCCCCCCCCCATTATTTTGTTGGAGACGTGGAAAGTGTTTCTCGCTTCTACTTCCCCTCATCTGCTCTTTTATAATTTAATCCAGACTTACCTAAACTAATGTCTTTTGGGTGTCATGGACCACAGTTCCCATCATCCTGTGGCTATGCTGGCTAGAAATGCAATGCTTTATTTTCTCTGCAGTATGTGCCTAGGAGGCAGTAGGTCTGTGGGATTTAGGTGTATTTAAACATTTGTTTTTTTCTGCCTAATTTATTAAATCAACGTCTAATTTGAAATTAAATGTTTCAGAGAAATCCAGGGTGGTTTACAAGAAAACTGTCAAAGACAGCTATTGTAAAGCATCACCAGCATTGCTTAAAAACAATATTAAAAGCGTGTATTTAAGAAAGAAAAATAGTAGTAGTAATTTACTTAGTGCTGTTTGACCATAAAATGTGGTATTGTTCTACATATGCCTGGCTGAACAGTGTGTTTGGAGTTGCCTCTAAATGGGTGAGGGATGCACTATTCATATTTTCCTTGGGAGAAAGCTCAATAATTGGGGTGCTGTCTCTGAGAAGGGGCGTTGTCTTACCAGAACGCCTTTTCTCAGCATGACGATGGAGAATCCACTAATGGGTTATGCTTGTTTTCTGCCCGTAGACTAAGTCAGCCAATTTTGCTCCGCCTCTTCCTGGGACCTCCATTCCCCAGTTCTCGACTGAGACGAAGTTGCTGACTAAGATTCCATTTGTTGGCTCAATCCTCTTCCCTGCACAGGACCTGACTGGCTCTAAGGGTGGGAGTGGATTCTCTATTGTCATGCTGAGAAAAGGCGTTCAGGTAAGACAACGCCCCTTCTCCAGCATGAAGGGAGGGAGGGAGATTGGAATGAGAGGAGGGAGGGTCTGAGGAAAGTCCTGCCTTAGCACTTGGCCATCAACAGCCCTGTTGCCCTTTCACCATCACCTGGTGGTTTCCCATCCTATTGCTGAGGATGATTTGGTTACAAAGCCAGGTCTCCTTGCATGGAGAGAGAGTGAGCCGCCCTCTGACTCACACAATTTGCCCTCCTGCACTCACCATGAGTAACCTGGCCAAGGAAAGCGAGCACAGCAGCAGCCGCCTCAAGGAGGAGGTAAGCGCAGCTGGGCTTCCCCTCAAGGAAATGCGGCTGGGCTAGGCAAGGTTGTGAGGTCCTGGTGATGTGGGAGCTCGAGGGCCGGGCTGGGTGCTTGACCTTTGCTGCCCAGGGCTCTGGGCAGTCCGTGCCACCGTCCTGGGCCCCCCGCACAGCCTGAAAGGGACAGTGAGGCTCCTCCAGTGGACCATGCCCTGGTGCTCGCCCTGGTCCCACCCACCTCTCTGCCAGAGACCCTTGGATCCGCCTCGGTCCTGCCCAGGCCCACACAGGTGCCCCTGACGCAAGTAACCTTGAGCTGGCGATGCCCACCCAGCAGGCCACGCCCACCCCAGCCACCCCCCCAAGGGCAACCACAATGCTGATGTGGCCCTCAATGAAACTGAGTTTGACACCGCTGATTTATGTATTAGACAGATATTTATCTTTTCAGGAGCTAAAGACACCACGTATAATATTCTCTCCTCTTACTTTTTCTTTCCAACCACCAACTTAGGAGGTAGGTTGGGCTGAGAAAGAATGAATGGTCTCAGGTCCCTAATGAACTTCTGTGGCTATAGGTAGACTTCAACCTATATTTCTCCAGTCACACTCTAACCACTACACTGCACTGGCTCTTCATGTTTTATGGCTTAATGTATTGTGGGAACCTAGCCATTATGTATTTTTTTTTAAAAAATTAAAACAAATCATGCTTTAGTGCTATAAATCCTAAATTATAACTTCTGTATGTAGTTCTAAAACTTAAAGCACTCCTACTCTACTAATCAATTTCCCTAGAAGAAGAATGAGCAACGTTTTCTTTTTATATCCTGCTTAGGAGTTATAGGGGATGAGGACCCAGTGATGTCACGGCATCACCAGAGTTGGTAGGAGCAAACATTCCAGATTCTTTTAATTTTAATTTTGAGCTAGAAGAAGGGTTCCATAGAGGGTTTGCCTTGAAATTTATTTAATTTAATTTATATTGGGCCTTTCTAAAATGGTTTTGCTTCCTTTTTTAAGTGATGCAGTTCTAACTTTTAAACAATACATCAAAATTCTGTAAAATGAAAATGGGTCTGAAAATTTTGGCTATGTCTATTCTGATATGGCTTTCTAGGCCATTAGAGTTTTTGGGGCTACATGCAGCTTGTAGACTCTTGGCTGCTCATCTGCAATCTAAAATGTCATTTTTTTCAGCCATGATTTTTGTTTCAAAATAGATGCTAGAGAAGAGTTTGGCTTCTTGGGTATTGTCCAACAGTTTTCAGAAAGAATGAGTCAATTTAATATGTAATTAAGGATCAATCTGTGCTAATAAGATCCTTGTTAACAGGTAAGTAGCTAGAGTTCACCTAGTACCTAATCAAAGTAACATATCTTCCTATTTAAATTGTTATACTAGACCCATTTGTCTAATTAATAAAATAGGTCACTCAAGGGAAGAGCTAGTATTTAGCAAGATAAAGTTATTTACATCTCTTAATCCTATCAAACAAGTGATATTGAAACAAAAAGAAAACACAGTAAAATTACTTTGAAATACACATTTCCTAGGACTGTGAACTTTTTATAAGATTTGTCAATTTCTACTGATATCAAAAGTACTGATATTCTTAATCATTTCATGTTCCATTTTAATTAATCCATTTTAATTAATTTTAGAAATGGATACACCTAGAATAATTTATCAAAAGCACATTCAGAATCTGCATGTGACTTTAATGCAAAATCAAATATTACATTATATTCAGACTTAGTTGAACTAAAGTAAATTCAGGTAATCAATGATTATGTAAGTTACCAATGTAAGTTTCAAACTAGGTCTACTCAGCACAATGTTTGCTTTTAGATCAACTCCCTTTCCAGTAGAGGGAGAGAGGGAAAGAGAGAGAGAAATTTTATATTAAAATAAAAGGGCATCTTGCATTAGTTTTTAATTCCTAAATAATTCTGTATTATTCCTTTTTGACTCAAGAACAAATTGTATGATATATAGCATAGGCATTGTATGGATGCTTTTCCTTTCCCTTCTTTTTTACACTAAACACATGATGACTTGATCCAGATTTCATTGCTTTACTTTCTGAAACTCATTCCATCCAAATTAGTCCTGGGTCCCATCCATATTTGACTTGCAGCCTCAATAATATCATATAATCATTTGAGAAATCTTGCACTAAATGTAATTTCTTTTTTTCCCAAATAAGAAAACTATGGTTCACAGCTCTGGAAACAGCCAGGATTTTGAGGCAACTTCAAAACCATCTTTTAGATTTGGAAGAAACCCCTTTCCTCATGTAGATTTCAGGAGGAGAGGCAAAAGGGTGGTGGGATGGCCAAAAGAATAATTCAGATTCACATGAACACACAAGCATTTGGGACCCCTTAGCCAGGTCCAACAACAGCCACACTAAAGAAAAATTCCTGTTTTCTTTATTCAGTATCCTCAGAGTGATTAGATGCTTCACATTGTCAGCAACCATGTATTTCTTTAAGGAAGGTCAGTGCAAGATTAAATCTGTTCCAGATCGAGAAGCACAACAAGAATTGACATGTATTATGTATACAACCTATTTTACTGGCATCAAAGCCTGTTAAGCTCTTTTCATGCACAGCTTAAAAAAAACCCCTAAGTAGCCAAGATTTCAAATTCAAGGAGTATGAACATTTTAATAACTATTAAAGAGGAGGAGAGGAGAGAGAGAGAGAGAGTGATATTATATAGCTGAAGCCTTGCAACAAATTTAGATTTTTGAAAAGACATGCTGTCTTATTCAGAGAAAATTTCATGAAATTAGAATTACTTATGTAATTACTGACTGAACTATAGCAGTATATTTGCTGTGACATCCATTTCTATTTCATTTGCAAAATTCAGAGGCATCATGCTAGGATTTAATGACAAATTGTAGAAATATCTTGTTTGAATTTCCTAGTCCCATATTCTCTTCCTAATCCTCCAATCTTTTCCCCATTGCAATTTTTACTAGGTTTTTAAAAAAATCTTTTGCCCTACTTTTGCTGATAGCAGTGCATGCTCTGCTTTCAACTCAAACTGAACTGATCATTTTACTAATAATGACAAAATATATTTATGCTTCCTTGTGTCCTCCAATGCCATAAAAAGCCTGCCCACTTTTTAGCTTAAATGATGGCAAGGCTCTAGAACAGTGGTTCTCAACCTGTGGGTCGGGACCCCATTTGGGGTCGATCAACCATTTCACGGGGGTCACCAAGCAAGGCTGTCTGCCATTTTTTTTGTCTGCCATTTTTTTCTCCTTTTCCGGCGGGTGCCTTACCTCCCTTGGGCTGGGCCAGCTGGTGGTCGGCCTGCTCGGTCTCTGCCGCTTGCCAGCTACGCCTCGGCTGGCGCAGGGGGCAGAACCACGCATGCGCGGCGCTCCCAGGCAGGGAAAGTCCTCGACTTACGACCGGTTGGGTAGTCCTCGACTTACAACCGGTTTAGTCCTTGACTTATGACCGGTTTAGTCCTCGACTTACGACCGGTTGGGGTCACGGCATTAAAAAGGTTGAGAACCACTGCTCTAGAAGAGCCTTATAAGATACCATTCCTTCTAATAAGAAGCAGTTGCTAGTTAAATTAGCATTATTTACATGCCACAAAATGCAAAAGGAACTTTTTAAAATTCCAATCAATTAATTATTTTTACTTGATGGATCTGCACATTCATATAAGACTTGGAAAGGGACTGTTCCTGCCATAGGAAAAATGTGATTTCTGCTATCTGGTGGGAAAGACAGCTTGCTAGGAGTTGTTGAAAACTTGGATTTGTGGACTGCTTAGAAACTGAAGGGATGAGGAAAGCATGTAATGAAAGGAAGGATTAAATCTTTAGCAGGCGACAGCCTAAGACTAGTTGATCTTCTTTGGCTTGTTGGGTCTTGACTGCTGCAGGAATGAAACTTCTGTAAAAAAGTATCACATCTTTGGATGTCTTTTTTTGACAAGAAAGGGACTGACAAGCATGCCAAGAAAAAAGGTAACTGGTTATGCTTGCATAATGTATGACCTGAGTTAAGTACAGTTTGTAAAAACACAGGAAGTTGCATCAATATTTCACTGAGTCTATACTGCCTATTTTCAATGATGTTGACTTTCCTTCATATGCTGTTTGCATATGCATATCATTCATAATGCATGCTGAAAGTCATGCTTTGTAACATTGTTCCATTCCTCTGCCTTTTCTCAGAGCAACAACTCCCAAGATAGCATTTAGTAGAAAATAATAATTGCAATATATTCTCCAGTCCCATCTCATCCCATCCACTTATGACCCTTGGATGAAAGTGTACAATCTTCTATGAAGCAAAAAAATGTTGGCATTGGCTATAAGAAATGGCCCAGAAAGGGAAGGAAGCTAAATTACAGAATACAAGTTTCATACAGGTAGTTCTCAACTTATGACGGGCCTCAGAAAGGGTCTTAAAGCAATTCTGACCATTGCAAAACATTGCACCACTATCCTTCCATCATGTGGGCACCTCACAATCCATTCACACTTATGAGAGGTTCTCAAATGCCTCACAAATATGTAGTCATCATTTACAATCTTCCATGCTGGCTTCCGCAGAAAGTCAATGTTTTCTGTTTGGATTTCAGCAGGGAAGATTTTTAGTTGCACCCCTCAAGGCAGCACAAAACCCTGGTTCCTAAGGAGTTGCATGCTTGATTTAAGCAGATACCACAGCAGAGAGGTAGAAGTAATGTAAGGAAGGCTTGGCTCAGGCAGTACATGAATGTCTCTCTGCTTTGGCATTGAAAATCTAACTTGCAGAGGATTTTCATTGTTAGAGCCTCCCAGTGTCTCCTTACCTGAGACTCTGTCCACTTAATGATGCAAGAAATTGCTTAATGACAGAGTGCTGAGATTGTGGTCATTAAGCAAAGCAGTCATGTGGGTGTTTTGCTTAATGACTAGTTTGCTCAATAACCCAGATTCCGGTTCCAATTTATGCTATGAATATTCTCTAAGGGACATTTCTATTTTCAGTGTCTTGATTGGATGATTTAAGATAGGCACACAC
This sequence comes from Protobothrops mucrosquamatus, assembly GCF_001527695.2. NCBI lineage: Eukaryota > Metazoa > Chordata > Lepidosauria > Squamata > Viperidae > Protobothrops > Protobothrops mucrosquamatus. Next base: position 450,947 of record NW_015386411.1, read on the forward strand.
ACATATATTTACCCCTAATGATTAAAAGCATAGAAAATGTTCCTTATATTTTAGAGTTAAAGAGAATTTAGTAATGGGCCTATCACAGACTTAAGAAGCGAATTCATAGGCAGGCAAAACAAGTGTCCTTGGGAAACACTATAGCTATTTTATGGTTTCAAACAAACCCATGTATTTTATAATGATTTTCAGGGCCCTTTCTCCATTTTTTTTAAAAATAAGAACTTTATTAGTTTTTTTTACACTAAAAAGATAAAATAAACAGAAAACTAATAATTAAGACAAGCTTCCATGTTTCTGCCAAGCATATCTCTTTTCATCTTATGCAGTGTTTAGTGAGAAATTTGGAAAGAAACCACTTACCAGTATTGCAATTTCATTTACATCATCTGTCACCGGATTCCCACAGGGACGTTGGGCTTTAACAAGAGGATAAAGTAGGAGCAATTGAAGATAAAAGCAAGTGATAATCCAAGTCTGAGGAGAGAGAGAGAGAAACTGGTGAATATAGTAAAGACAAATTACATAATAACAACATATAAATACATTTCAGAGATTTTTTTTCTTTTTGGCTCTTTAAACAAAACCATTTTCTTAAGTTATAAAACTTGAGACAAGTGTTCAATAACAAGTGGACTTAGATGGCAATGGTTTCAGAAACCAAAGCAAGCTTCCAAAGCAAATGTGGTAACATTAAAAGTGGTATCTTTAAAACTTTCATCATGTCTTCAATCTATCAACACCAATCACTGTCTCTCAACTCAGCTGTAAAACAGAATCTGTAGAACAAAGTGCAAAGTGCTTCTGGTGCTTCTCCATTTCTATGAGCCTCTGATACCCTGCTGCTGCGGCTGCTTCTTTTGTAGTAGCTATGCCCATATAGTTGATAGGCATAATTTCCCAGTGGAGAACAAGTTGACTCCCTTGGCTTTAACCATTCAAAAAACTTTGAAAACTGAGTTACTGCAAAGGCCTTGTAAGCTTAACTGCCAAGAGTTCCACTGATTGTGCCAGGTAGAAATAGAAATAATCTAGACAAGAAGCATACCCAGAAATAATAGGTATAAGTATTCCTTTATTGTAAGATTACATTAAGAGAATCGTGTAAGTCTGAAAGTTTATCTCAGGTATACAGTATATTGATAAATATTGATAGTGAGATGGGTGGCATATGAAATAAATAAATAAAATATCTCTCCTGCCTTGCTTTTACAGTCCAAGAAAGAAGGGAGGCTTCCCTTCTGAAAGTGTGCTACACCTCCATTCCTTCCATGGACTCAGCAATTGTTTGTCTGACCATTGCCTAATCTGTGGCTCTTGTTCCCTTGTCTCCCCCACATACCATTACAATGAACATGTAGGCTGTCTTTAACTTTTGGAGAAAAGATGGGATATCAGACTATCTATAGGCAATTAAATTATGGCCTGACTCTAACCTGAATTAAGGGATTGCCGGCGACACAGTATTGAATAACCGGAGGTCGTATAAATATTTATAGAAGTATATACTATAAATAGAAGTATTAACGTAATAGAAAATTAATCTTATTATATATAATATAGATAGGGAAAATTAGAGAGAGGGGTTGCTCGGACATTACCCCTGAATTGTAGCTGAAGAGGAATGAGAGGAAAGAAAGGAGAGGAGAGAGAGAAGAGAGTAAAGGAGGGGGGAAGGAAGTAGGAAGGTTGGAAGAGAAGAGGAGGAGAAGTGGGGAGAAATGGGAAGGGAGTGGTGAAGGAAAGAGGAGAGGAGAGGAAGAAGAGGGAAGTAGGGAAGAAAGAGAAGAAAGGGAGAAAGAAGGTAGAGAAGAGGGAAGAAAGAGTAGGAGTGTGGATACAGTGAAAGGGGAAATGGGCGAGCAACACCAAAATTTATGTTTATGTATTTATTTTATTTTATTAAGCGTATCTGATAGATAAGAATGTAAAAATAATGTATGTTAACATGTGATAAAATATCGTGGTATATTTGTCGACATGTATGGGGGAGAGTTGGGAAAAATAAAAAAAGCATTAAAAAAAAGGGATTGCAGGGTCATAAAAAGGGAGTTTATTGTTCCTGCATATGAATTTTCTGTTTAAAATACAGAAAGAAAACCACATTTAGCACACTGACATATCAAGTCATGGTAGCATCCTAAAAGAGCATCTCATTGCTCCTGATATTCTTCGTTTAAATCTTTAATATTAACAGAATATCATTTTTAATTGAGAGAGGGCGAGAGAGAGAGATCAATACAAAGATTATTTTACTAGGTATTAAAATTTATACATCACTCTAGCAGTCACTGCATCCAAACAGAACTATTTAGGGCAGCTGGAATCAATCCAATGAAAGTTAGTATAATAAAGCATTACAAAACACTGCCAATATTTGAAAACATTTAAACTCTAGCAAAGATTTTAAAAATGGTATTAATATATAAACATACAGAATATCTTCGTTTTGCTATGATAGAAATTGATTTATAGAATGTCTTCTGATATGGCATATTCTTATACAGGGCATATAAATGAACATAAAAATCAATTTCTGAATTGCTGTACTCCTTGAATTTGTGTAGAATATAATATCCCTTAATCTAAATATGGGGTATAGCCATAACTCTCAAGTATGAGAAAGAGAAGAAAACAGTTTAGATATTAAAGGAAATTCTGAATTACTTGGGAAGCTAAGCAATATATCTTCAATATGTTCTACATATAATAAGCAAAATATGTTTAATATGGTAAATGCCATTTTATAATAAAGATTTTGGTTTCACCTTAAAGCTGTCATTTTACACTATAGAATTGATATTTTTCTTCTCTACCACCTCATTTATTGTTAAGTAAAAGAGGAAAGTAGACCTTTTCATAAAGAGCACACAAAAACTTAATATAACTTCTGGTGATTTGTAAAATGTTTCCTATTTAGTTTATGAAGATTGAGGTAAATTAACCCTCGTTGAATTAAATCAGACTTTATATTTGAATGGACATGCATAAGATCCAATGATCAGATGACAGATGCATGGTTTTTTTGATAATTTTCTAAGATGATGAAAATTAAGGATAGAAGGTAAACTTTTTAAAAAGAATTTTATTATTACAAAAATAAGACTACTGAAGACTATCCTTTAACTCTTTATCCTTACACCATACTGGCTTTTATTCAGCCATAATCAACTATACAATAATTATATTAAAAAACTGAGATCAGTCTCTTCTCCAACTGCAACATATCCTCCTGTTGATTCAGTGTTTCTCAACCTTGGCAACTTTAAGATGTGTAAACTTCCACTTCCAGAATTCCCCAGCCACACAATCCATCTCTAATTTTATATATGGAACAGCCACCAGTATATTTTAACTGGTAATAATAATTTAAGTTTGCTGCATAATAATTTTCTCTAATGTCTTTTATTAGAAAGGTAAGGGATTAAGGGATTGAACTGGGGCCTTTTGTATGTAAAACATGCATTTTGCTATTGAATTATAATCTCTTATAGAAACATGAGAAGGAAGAAGGAGAAGCATCTTAATGCAGCTGCAATTATTGCTACAGTTTCCAAAAAATGATTCTAGATGAATGTTACCAAGTCTGTGAATCCTCCAGGCAATATATTATATTTGTTAGGCAATTTGCTTCATAGGAATAAGCTTCACAGAAATATCAGGAAGTACTTGCGTACACAAGTAAATGACTTTTGCCCTTGGTGTGACGTTAAATAGAAAACACTCAATGCATTGTGGAGCAGAAGAACAGAGGGGAAAAAAATCAAATATAGTTCCATACAACCTGCTCTGTGGCAATCCTAAACATCCTGGATGTAATTTGAGTGAACCCACGAAAATGGTGTGTTGAAAGAAACAAACATCTCTGAAAGATAACTGATACATCAGAAAAGAAAACACAAGATGTCTTCCATAAATTTAATCTAGTTAAAAGTTCTTTGCTTCTAAAGTTGCCAGGAAACTATGCCAAATTTTACACTGCTAGTAGTTTTGGAATATGTTTTCAACAAGGATGTGTGAAATTAAGAAGAAACTGTTGTTTTTACTGTGGTGCTATTCTTCCAACATAAATGTTGGAACAGATTACATAGATGCTAAAGCAGCTTAAACTAGCAACTGTTTCATTATCATTATTATCACAGCAATTCTGGTGGGTTATACTGATATCATTGATAAACAACAGATGTTGTCATTACTCTTTTGGTGAATAGATATAGATATAGATGTTATAGATATATAGACATAGTTGTAAATATAGATATATAGATATATCACATTTTATCTCCAACATAATTTCTCTTATTTCCTCCCTCCTTAAAATTAAGAAAATACCCCAATGATAAATTATAGTTACAAATTTTAGAATTTGTAAATTTTTTACAAATAATAGTGACGTATTATTTTGCCTGAGAGTATTGTTTTTGTAGTGTGCATTTAAAATTGGTTTTTCATCAATAGTGACAGAAATAGCATTTCTTCCCAGCTGTGTATGCAGAAAAGATCCAAACAATCCTAGAAGAACCCTAACGTGCATCTAGTTAGGGTTCGAGATTCAGATTACTGCAATAGATCTTTTGTAGGAGAAACTGCATGTTCCCAACTTTGATCTAAATATCTTAATTGCAACATCCTCCAAGGCAGGGGTCCCAACCCCCAGTCCGTGGACCAGGCCGCGGCATGCCAGCAAGCAGTCCGCACAAACAAGGAAAGCTCCATCCGCAGGATGCAGGCAGCACACAAAACCACGCTCCCTCTGGTCTGCAGAAAAACTTCTCTCTACGTAACCGGTCCCTGGTGCCCAAGAGGTTGGGGTCCTCTGCTCTAAGGATGTCTTCCTTAATCCCCATTTCTTGCCATTAACACATTAATATTCCAATATCATAGTTATTTATTCAGATCTACAGTACATATTAAACTAAGAAAACAATTTACATCTCTTTAGCAGAACAAAAAACCCTTTCCTCTGCCTCAGAAAGAACAAAACTCTCTAACTAAAGAGGTAGAAGAACTGAAACAAAGTCACCGAGCATCTAGTACAACACAAAAAGTAACAGAATAAGATTGCCTGTATTGAAGCTTGTTCCCCAAAATAGCGAGCACAAACATTAAAAAAGCCAATAATGTAATATCAAATGCAAGCACCAGTTCACTGCAAAAAACAAACCAACTTATGTACAGCACAACTACAATAACTGAATATCTGGGATGCAAAGGACATGCTTCACTGTCATTATTTTCATGGTCTTCCTATTCAGGGCTTTTAGTTCTGCTAAAATTGCTCTGATGCTTTAGAATTAACAGACAAGCATCTACCACACAAAACCCCAAATTAGTTATTATTGATAAGAAATGCAAAAATGTCTGGATGTTATGGTACCTGAGGAGATAGCCAAAGAGAAGAGAAAGAACTGGAAAAAATCACAAAATTCAAAAACCTGCAAAAAGAATGACTGTGGCAAAAGAAAGCAAAAGTAGTACCAATAGTAATAGATGCCTTGGGTGCAATCTTTAAACATCCGGAGCACCACTTGAATATCAATAGCACTGTCAAAATTATCAAGAGAAAATTGTAAACAGTGAGTTTATAGTTTACATTCTACTTTTAACATCATGAAACAATATCTGCCTAACCCAGATTCTTGGGAAGGACTTGATAGGTGAACAAAAATGTCAAATCCAGTATAAATTTCTGGATGATTGTACAACAAACCATAATAATATACTGTAGGTAACTCTGTACTGAATGTGCATGTATACCACCCATTATTTACCTTGGTTATGAAAGAAAAACGTCTAGCGGATTCAAGTTATAATTGTTATTTGATGTCATGCTGAAGACTTGACTGAATCAATAGTCCATAGATTACAACCAACGTTTATCTACTTAATGAGTAATGTTGGCAATTATTTTTTGCAAATAGGAGCCTATAAAGAACTATAAAGTAAAGCTATTATGATTCTTTTCCATCCTACTAGAAATCTACTGATGGTAACAATGTAAGCTTAAGCTTCTATGTATTCTTCTTGTGCAAGAGACACAATTAAGTATTCATACTCTTCAGTCCCTACCTGGGGGAAGAGGGTTATTTCCTTTGTTATTTTTATTCTCCAGTTGGCAATCCTATTCTCTCTGGTTAAAGTTAGTTGGTCTCTCTTCCCATAAAATAATTCAGATTCCTAGTCCAAAATCTAACAATGGAAAACTATATGAGCAAATGGGTGGAGAAATATTATCAATAAGTACATAAAATAATTAATTATCATTTCATATATTTAAGCATTCAAATTACATACATTTCATCTCCTTTCCTTTCTGCTTGGGGTAGAAAATATTTCTAAACTGGACTGCTTAACTTCAGCAACATTCTGATATAAACCATGTAATCTTGCAAACTGACATGTTAATTTGCTTAATTAGTAAGAAATCTTAAAATCTTACTAACAATTCTTAAACAGAAGCATGAGTTGGGTAATAATGTAAAGATGAAAACTTTGAATGGCTGCTGAATAAGTTGTCATTAAACAAGGACAATCTATATTTCATTAGAAATACATGTCAGCTTCACATATAAAAGTATCATCCAGACATTCTATTTTTAATAAAGTACCTGCCACCAGCATTATTATTTAACATTTATGTTTTAAAACGTTTCTGAATATATTATAGAAGATTTGCAAATTAAAGACACTTTGATCAGTGAGAGCCAGATGACAAGTGGGGAAACTTACATCACAGCACTGCAACACAAACACTACCTCTTATACACTAGCATGTGATATCAGAATGAAAGGTTCAAGTTTACAAGGCAAATAAATTATGGTACCCATTCTGTTATTTTAGTGTCATTGTGGTTAGAAATAACACAGCTTCTTCCTGCCACACAGAAGGAAAAACTATAAGAAGCCTGTCAATTTCATCCCTACTTATTTCACCTGGGAGCTGCAAAGTGATTTTTCCTCTTTAAATATCTGATAGCACAACCAAGCCAAATAATATGGAAGTAAAAGTGGATTAAAGAATTTGCATATTTTTAGCCTACAGAAAAGATGACTAAGGGGAAGTACGGTAACGAATTGTCACACAGAAGAGAAAAAAGACTTGTTCTCTGCTGACCCAGAGTACAGGACCAGAAGCAATGACGTAAAACTAAAAGGAAGATGAAGGTCAGGATAGACATTGGGAGAACAATTTCCTGAATGTCTCAGCTGATGTCCAGTAGTACATGATGTGGACGAGTTCTCCACTAGAAGCCTTCAAACAAAAGTTGGATGGTTATTTATCAGAGTGCTTAGTGGATCCCGCATTGAGCATGGAATTGGACTAGATGACCTCTGTGATCATTACCAATTCTATGATCCTGTGATGCTATTTTAGAACTGATGCAGAATTTTCAGTTGAAAGTGTCCAGTTGGCTTAGAGAATACTTTCTACACTAGAAATGTCACACTACTTAGTTCTCCCACACTAATATCACTTTAAATTATAATAAAGAAGCAGAATCATTCTGTAGCATAATTTATCAACACTTGAAAAAGAAATGACTTGGAGTCTCTGGGCAGAGAGCTATATGGGATTATATACCAACAGAAAAACTATAATCTTGTTCTAGTGGACAGATTAACAATGCATGTGAAAAAAAACCCTATTAATCCTGTACAATCTCAACCTCAGTTTGCAGACTCTTTACCAGCAGAATGTTAATCTGATGCAAGGATAATATAGAATCTGGATCCCAAACCTAGCCCCCATAAGCATCAAAATGTATAGTGGCACTTTCTGTGGAAACAGTCAGGCTTCTTGTTCTACCTGATTTTTTATATTTAAAGAATATTTTAATTATACAAAAAGGAAGATTGAATGCTATAAAGCAAAGTGCAAGCTTTCAGTATCATTTTTATTTCTAAGAATGTTTCGTTACTCAAAACCTTTTTTTAAAAAATAAAAATGGTGGACTTTCAGGGAAGAATTGGGGAACTGAAGATGGCTCCGCTCTCATGACCACAGTGGAACAAAGAGCCATAGGTGGGCCAGCTCTTTGGAATTCCTCTCTCAACAGGGAGAGGATTTAGGATAGAAACAGCAATAGTACTTAGACTTATATACCGCTTCACAGTGCTTTACAGCCCTCTCTAAGTGGTTTGCAGAGTCAGCATATTGCCCCCAACAATCTGGGTCCTCATTTTACCGACCTTGGAAGGATGGAAGGCTGAGTCAATCTTGAGCCGGTCAGGATTGAACTCCTGGAAGTCGGCAGAATTAGCTGGCAATACTACATTCTAACCACTGAGCACCACAAGTGCTCCAGCTATATGCTCCTCACAAGATGAGGATAAAACAACAGTCTCCAATAGGTTTAGAGATCTGGGGACAAGGGAATGCCATCTTTTCCCAAATTGTGGTTGGTGCCTTTATGGATAGAGGTTTCATCTACTTCTTTTTCTAACCACCCTTGGAAATTTCTTATTAATTGCTTTTCAGCTATTTGGAAAGACAAGTTTTACCGCTCTTGGTAAATTTCCTTCAATTCTTAGTGAAAGAAGTTTTAAATATCAGTTTAAGATATTTTTTTAAAAAAATCTTCTTTTGGAATAAACAGCAAAAGATGAATATTAAAAAGTTGATTTTGGAAGGTTAGAAATGGACTAACAGTGCAGATGGGTTCGAAATAATATTTTAAAATTATTTGTAAGAATCCTTCCTGTTGGACATACTGTTGTTTTGAATTCTTTTTTAAAAATTGATAAGATAGGTTGGATACCAGAAAAAAACTAAAAGTTACAGTTAAATGAGAAGAATACTTAAATTTCACATAGTAGTAAAGAACGAAGCAAAATACTCAAATCTATATTTCTTGATTCTCATGTTGTTCACCTTTTGAACATACAGGAGGAAACAGCATCATAGTAATAAGGCTTTGGTGGTTGATGTTGCTACAAGTTGAAATATTATACAATATGGGAAACATCAAGCAAAAATATAAGAGAAATGTAATGACAATGACAGTGATTATCACAATATCTCATAAGACAATTATTTTTGCAAGTAGTACCCAAAGTAAGCAGAGTGCTATTTGCTGACAATGCTGCATTTTAAGATTTTCATATTGTATCGTATCATGTCTCTGTTTCTAAGGAATGTAAAGACTCTAAATATTTCTTTGAATTTACTGCTGCTACACATAAAGCCATCTAGAAATTGATTTCAAAATGGCCTGTACTTGATCTTACTTGTAGCCATCTTTTAAAAAGAAGCCTTGCAAAAGGCTGGCACTTTCCTTGTTTCCCATGTATATCAGTACAGAAAAAGTATGTTGCAGTATAAAAAGAAAAGAAAAGCCCCACCAAGACATGTTTAATGCATGACTATAATGGGCATCTCCACTATAGATCCTTTAATAATATCAGTCCTTTTGGAGGGGGAGGGGGTGAAGAGGGCATTCCCCTTTGTATTTTCAATTATTTCAGTGTTTTTCAAATTTTCTTAGCTATAGGAAATAATCTTAGCTTCAGTTGCTTTTTCCATCTGCTTCTTTGGAACCTAAAATAAATTAAACCCAAAGAATTATGGTTAGGAAAAAAATTCCCAGGCTGCCAATGTTTACCACATTGGATTCCAGATTTAACTTAATATCATGATGTAAGAAAATACATCATCTCACTGGATGATGCCATAATAAAGAAAGAGAATGATAATAGAAAAAAAAGGCAAGTTTACTGTATTCATGCTTTGGAACACATTATTAATAATAGGACAAATTCATAGAAATATCCAGAGGCAGTGGGTGATATTTTTAGTTTTAGTCTGCTTTCTTTCTCACTCCTGTCAATTATGGAATTAGTTGCAATTATGGAAAGGTTTCTGAAACAAAAATACGAGTTTTGCTCAGTTAGAAATAGAGGAAATCCAAAAGTGTCCTTTGAAATTAATAAGATAGGCTATCCCCAGTTATCTCCCATCTTCCATATAGCTCATATGTTATCCAAACCTTTTAAACTTTGCAGTGATACCTCAGTACTCATTGTTAATTGGTTCCGGGAGGCACAATGAGTACCAAAAACAATGAGTACCAAACAAATTTTTCCCATAAGGAATAATAGTGAGTCATAAGGCAGCAGACACTGATAAGCTCTAGCTTGTGCATTGAGTACCCAACAACCGATAAGTACTGGGACAAAATTTTCACGTCAAAATGCATTTAGTACCAAATTTGATTAGTTTCAAAGAAGTTGACTATCAAGGTACCACTGTATTTTTAAGTGCACAGTTTACATTAGGAGTTTCATTTCCATGGGTGAGATTTTTGGATGTAATGGGAACTTTTTCATTAGATGCTCAAATTCTATCTCTACATTACCTCAAATCATTACACACATATGGAAATTAAAAGGTAGAAATAAAAGGTTGTTTACTAATAGAGCAATACTATAGGAATGCTAGGACATCCGGGAGAGATGTAGCAAGATAAAGATAGCTCTGCAAAAGCAAAGCCATCATCTTCAGTAAAGACGAAGAACTGGTGAGTAGGCCAGTTCCCTTTGAATCTTTCTGGATAACTGGAAATCACCCACGTGTGCTCTGGATGGCTGCTCCTTGTGAGACTGTAAAATAGTGGTTTTCTGCAAGTCTGAGTACTGTAGAGACTCAGTGAAAACTTTTAAAGGACACTAAGTTCACAAACTTCACTTTTTAATCACTATTAAGTATTCTAAAGCTATCTAAGACTTTAGAACCACAGTTGAAAGTCACTTCTTTATATATCTCCTCTTCTTTTTCTTTATATTCTTTTTCTAATTTCTTTTTATCTTTTATTACAAGGGACAACTAGTTTCATCTCTCTGAAAGTGTCCTAAGGAAGTAAATACTTTAAAATGAACATGATGTTAAAATAATTGATATTTGGTAAATGTCCTTGAAAAGCCAACAGGTATAAGAGAGAAAAACTGTAGCAATAATTTTGAGACATCTAAAAAGTGAAAACATTTATCTGAAGATATTGCATTTTAATCCAAAATATTTTAAACTAACCTATCAGAAAGAGACTAGCAGAGCCGTAGAAGGAGTCAAGTAGGGAGTTAGTCTGGAAGACTAACACAAGAGGGCAAAGTCTAACCCCCCCCCCCCATGCCATTGAATCTTATCTAGTCAGGCCCAGGTGCAAACTGCCAGTCTGGGAAGATTCCTGTGAAATAGGTATGAGCAATAAAGTAGCTAATTGAACTCCTCTTCAAGTGTGGATCTGGTTGCCTGCACCTGACATAACCCTCCAAAGTACTTAGCATAGTCTGGAATCTCACTTACTGTACATAGAAGGCACATGCCATAGGATAATCAGAAACATAATCTCAAGGATTTCCCCCAACATGGTGTCTTTCAGAAATATTGGATCAGAACTCCCATTATCCTTAAACAATATTGGCAATCAGGATGTGGGAATGAGAGTTGTAACCCAAGGTATCCAAAGGGCACTTCTTCTTCTTGTGCCATATTCATTATTGGACGTTGGCGATCCTGTTTTTATCAGCAGCCGCACAAAAAAGTGCTGCTGAGTTTTGTCCAAACCAGTCCCTTAGATTTTGAAGCCACGATGTTCTTCTTCTGCCTGGACCTCGTTTGCCTTCAATCTTTCCCTGGATGATTAAATGGAGTATGCAGTATTTTTCTGGGTGTCGCATCACATGTCCGAAATATTCTAATTTTCGTTTTTTAATTGTTTTGATGATTTCCCTTGGCTTTCCCAGGCGGCTTATCACCTCCGCATTTCTGATCTTGTCAACCCAGCTTATACATAACAGCCGCCTGTAAATCCACATTTCAAATGCTTCTAGTCTCTTCAAGTGACCTTCTGTCAGAGACCAACTCTCTACTCCATAGAGCAGGATAGAAAAAATATAGCATCTGACAAGCCTGATTTTCAGTCTTAGGCTTATGTCGTGACTGCAGAAGACCTTTTTCATTTTGAAGAATGCTGTTCGAGCTTTTTCTATCCTTGTCTTTACTTCAATGGTCATGTCCCAGCTTTCATGTAAATTGGAACTGAGGTGTATGATCCTTTTAACTTTTTCTAGTGGTATTCCTTCTGAATTTATTGGTGGTAAAGTAACGGGTTGTTTGCTGATGACCATGATCTTGGTTTTTGAGGTGTTAAGCTTCAAGCCGTATTTTTCAGATATTTCTGTGACTCTGTTGATGAGGAGCTGAAGGTCTTCATGCTTACTGGCAAGCAGAACTGTATCATCAGCATATCTTAAGTTGTTGATCCAAACACCGTTTACTTTGATGCCAGCATCGATGTTCTCCAGTGCCTCGTTGAAGATTGACTCAGAGTAGATATTGAACAACAGTGGAGACAGAATACATCCATGTCTGACCCCTCTTCTTATTTCTGCATCAGCTGAGTATTTTTGGCCTAGTCTCACATTTGCTACCTGATGCCAATACAGATACTTTATTATTTGGATGTCTTTGTCATCTAGTCCCCCTTGTTTCAGGATTTCTAATAGTTTGCTGTGTCTTATTTTATCAAAAGCTTTTTCAAAATCAATGAAGCACATGTAAACACTGTGATTGACATCTCTACAACGCTGTACAAGAACCTGAATGCTGAACAGCGCATCTCGTGTACCAAGATTGTTTCTGAAACCAAATTGTGTGTTACCTAGATGCTCTTCAATTTTGTTGTATATTCTTGTGTGAATTATTTTCAGGAATATTTTCAGGGCATGACTCATTAAGCTTATTGTTCTGTATTCGGTACACTTCTTTGCATTTATTTTTGGGGGGATTGTCACAAAGGTTGATTTTAGCCAATCATTTGGTATCTTTCCTGTTTCATAAATCTGATTGAAGAGCTGCAGTAAAAACATTCTTCCCATTGTCTTCCAGCAATTTTAAAATTTCTACTGGGATATCATCAGGTCCTGTGGCTTTTCTTGTTTTTGCTATTTTTATTGCATGTTCAACCTCTTCCATAGTGATATTTGGTCCAGTTGTTATACTTCCCATATCTATATCATCCCTAGTGTCCTCAAAAAGTTCTTCAATATATTCATTCCATCTTTTTAGTTTAATTTTCCCCTCTTTGTCAACTAAGTTGTTGGTTTTCTTTTTGTAGAGGCCTGCTGCTTCTTTCGCTTTTTGTGTAAATTGAAATTATCATGTATATGTTCTGTCTCTTCTATTTCCTTGCATCTCTTTGCAAACCACTTTTCTTTTGCCAGTCGAATTTTTCTTCTAATTGTTTTCTGCAGTTCATTGTATTTTTCTTTGTTTTTATTTGTATAAGATCTTCTTTCATCCATGAGATGAAGAATTTCCTCCGTCATCCACTGTTGTTTCTTGTGGTACCCCTCTCTCTGTTTTGAATTTGTTACCTCTACTATTGCATTTTTAAATTTATTCCAGTTCGCTTCTACATCATCATCATTCAGGTTGTTGGTTTCTCTTAAATGATTTTCTAGTTCTTCTTTAATCTTACCTCCATGTTTAATGATGAAGTCTCTGTTGATTCTTGGTTTAGCAGGGTTCGGGTTTTTCATCCTTTTTAGTTTCAGCTGGACTTCAGCAAGTAGTAGATTATGATCGGATGGTACATCTGCACCTGGGTATGTCTTTACTGATTTTACTGAGTTTCTAAATCTTTTGTTTATTGTAAAATAGTCAATTTGGTTCCTTACTACATTATTTCGTGTATCTGCTGGTGATTTCCAAGTGTAGATGCGTCCTTTTGGCAACATGAAAAAAGTATTCATCACACATTGCCTATGTTCCTTGCAGAAGTCTAAAAATCTGTCACTTCTACCATTTCTGGTTCCTAAGCCAAAGTTTCCAACTACAGGAGCATCACTTCCTTCTCCCACTTTTGCATTGAAGTCCCCCATGAGTATTGTGATATCATTACTTTTTAGGGTTTTCAGTACACTGCTTATATCTTCGTAGAACTTCTCTAAATCCTCCTCATCGCTGTCAGCTGTGGGAGCGTAAACTTGTATAACATTCATATTTACTGGAGCACTATTTATTTGGATCATTATCACTCTATCAGATACAGGAATAAAGGACTTGATGCATTTATTTACACGATTGTTTACAATTATAGCTACTCCATTTCGATGGTGTTTGCTATTCTCACCAGAGTAGTAGATAGTATAATTTCCTATTCTACACATTCCATTTTCAGGCCAGCACATTTCACTCACTCCCAATATAGAGATATTGTATTTGGACATTTCTTGGATAGTGTTGTGTGTTTTTCCAGCTTCGTATAGGCTTCTCAGATTCCAAGTACCAATTCGTAGTTTTGGGTTTATTGTGCTTCTACTGGACCGGGAGATTCTTAGCACCCCTGCCCCATTTAATGGGTGCCTGTACTCGGGGCCATTGTTAGGTTTTGCCGCCATTAACATGATTTTCCTGGGAAATATATAGTGTAGTAGTCTTCCCTTTGCTTTCTACACCGCTGTGCACACACTGTTCAAGTGGCTGCCACCACACCATGTGCTGTTCTTCTGAATCCGTTCCAACCAATTTAGTCTCCACCTTCAGTCGATACTGGGGAGCCAGCTGCCACTCACCAGGCCTGTTGGTTCACAGGAGGTATTTGATTCCCTCCAACCCACCATTACAGTATAAAAGCCATAATGGGTAGGGCCCCTCCAATCTGCCACCCGGGAACGCACTCTGTGTGGGTTCCAGGCTCCCCCTAAGAGAAAGGGCACCAGGTTGTGAAATACACATTTTAAGCAGCCAAATAGGGTTTCCAGATTGCCATATGGGCAAACAAATTTTAAACTACAATATATATACACTACTTACAGTCAGTCCTGCTTTAGTTATCACAGAGTTGGACACTCTATATGGGCTAATTTTGAAGACTTTTCAAAAGGGACAACCGCTGCAACAATAGCACAAGTGATTATGTGTGCTCTCTGATTCAATTTGATATGTACTGGTTGTCAGCCACCTGTGGGATGAAATTCAAGGGATGATTGTCATCCATAGGATCCCTTTAGGCTCAGAGCATGGTTATGTGTGAGTTTATCTCTTTCCAGTTATTTTGGTTGTCCTATTAGATCCAGTATAGCATACTCCAGATTCCATTATTAAAATTATATTATAAGTTCTTGGAAATGTCACTTTTCTGAGGCTGCCTGTGTGCTGTGGGATAATACATGCTCCCTTCAAAATCCACAGGGCCTGGTTTTGCTATCATTTAGGAAAACTCTTAAAATGAGCCTTTGGAGCAGAGCAACTTGTGATCTCAGTTTGATATTGGGATTTTATTCTTTGGGTTTTGGTGTGTGTGTGAGAGAGAGACAAAGAGTGGCAAGGCCTGGGGGAGGATTCAAAAAAGGAATCAGTCTAGAGTCTCTATATTGTCACAAGTGCAACCCCTCTTGAATTCCATTAACCTTATCTACTGCCAAAATAGTGCTAACCAGTGGTGGGATTCGGCCGGTTCGCACCACTTCGGCAGAACCGGTAGCTAATTTTTTGTTGCCCAGGCCCAGAATGGACTTCTGGAAGCGGCAGCCACACAGAGTACCAGTTGTTCACATATTTGAATCCCACCACTGGTGCTAACTGTTAGTTGACTAGATTGTTGTACATAGGCAAGAATAGTAAATCAGTTTAATTAGAACTTGTGAACTGTAGCCCTGGTCTTTTGTTCCTGAAGCACACATATATACACACACAGAGAGGAACACATACAGACACACACACACACACACACACTTTAATATTTTAGAGACAATGTGTTGAGACAGTTGATATGTTCAGTACAAAAATAAATAAAACTGATGTGTGTCCTTGAAATCACCAGGAGTAAAGTCAAATCAGAGAAGTAACAGTAGGCAACATATACAGTAGTCAGTAAAATTACAGGGAAAGGCTGCAATTCAGCAGCTGAGTACAATACAAAATTATCACTCCTTGTTGCTCTCCTTGGAGATGCAGGAAAGGGCAGAAGTATGAACTAAAATCAAGCTGGTATTCTTCCTTTATTAATATGTATAACTATGTTTAATTTAAAATGAACTTACTGAAGTCTAAAACTACAGCAGCAGATTTATTTATTTTTTATTAAGAAAATTTATATGGCTGCCCAACTCACTCATGGAGACTCCAATTATCTTATAGAAGTAAAACCCTACATATAAAACCCTAATAAACCCTTCCCCCACCGAGTGACAGCACTCAAACAAATCACTTGATGGCTCTGTATCAGCCTGGGGTCCCCAGGCCCACTAGCAAAACCATGTCTTCAGGGCTTTTCAAAAGAGTGTCAAGGTGGAGGCCAATCTTATCTCTGTGGGGATGGTGTTCCACAGGGAGGGAGCCATGGAAAAGGCCCTTCTTGGTCCCACTAGATGGATCTCATTAATAGAGAGGACCCATAACATACCGTACCTCCCCACTCTGGTGGATTGGGTAGATATAATTGGGAAAAACGATCCTTCAACTAATCTGACACCAAGTCATGTAGGACCTTAAAGATGGCAACCAATACCTGGAATTGGACCCAGAAGCAAATTGGCAACCAATGCAGTTCCCACAAGTGAGGTGACACATGTGCAAAGCTAGACCTGCACAAAACCATGTAGGCTGCCACATGTTGAACCAAATGAAATTTCTAAATACTTTTCAACGGCAATCCCATTTACTGTATAGCACATTGCAGTAGTCAAGGTGAGAGATGACTAGGGCATAGATGACTGTGAGGAGGGCTTTTTTGGTTCTGGAAAAGGTGTAGCTGATTCACAACCACAGTTGCACAAAGGCCTTCCTGGTCACAAGTGCCACCTGCTCCTTCAGCAGGAGTTGCACATCCAAGAGAACCCCCAAATTACACATGAGTCCATCTGGAGCAATGCAACCCCATCCAGGGTCAAACTAGGTAACTCTATGGACCAAAACCCCATAATCCAGAGCCTCTCAGACCTGTCCCAGCTTGGATCCGAAAGACCCTCAATCCATTTGTAGTGAAAGGCATACTTTTATTAAGCCAAGTGATTACAGCGTAGGACAAGTCAGATCTGAAGATTCCTGTGCAAAACTGATATTTTCCCCTTCTCCTTGTCCCTCCTTGTCCCTCCCTGCTTGGTCATCTTGCTAGTGTCCAGTAAAGTTTAAATTAGTTGTTTTGGTAACCGTTCTAAGTTTGCTGCCTTTTTGGTGGGTATTCACATTCCATTCCTATGCCTGTATCCTTGGATCATTCAACCAATCAATCTCCCCTTTAGGATTTTTTTATCCATGGAATTTTTCTTAGACTTTCTCTGAGTTTGTTAAAATCAGCTCTTTTAAAGTTTAAGACACTGGTTGGATTATACCTATTGCTTTTATTTGCATTATATTGAATTCCAATATGACATGGTCACTCTCATCCAAAGTTCCGGCAACTTCAACTCTATCATTTCTTCTTGATTAGTAAGAATTAGGTCCAGTATAGCTTTTCCTCTAGTTCCCTCCTCTACCTTTTGGATGACAAAGTTGTCAGCTAAGTTGGTTAGGAATCTGTCTGATCTTCCGCTTGCTGCAGTTTGTCTCCCAGTTGATATCAGGTGGTTAAAGTCTCCCATTATTACTGTGGCATGTTTCCTACATACATTTGTTAATTGATTAGCAAAGAGTTCATCTATTTCTTTTCCTTGGTCTACAGTATATACCTATAGCAATGTCATTTTTCTTTCTTTTATATTGGCCCATTTGGATTCTAGGAGGTTTTTATCCTTGGTTTTGTGGATTTCTGTAAAGATGTAGCAATCTTTTATATATAATGCAATGCAACTCCACCTCCTCTTTCGTTAGGTCTGTTTCTTTTGAATAGTTTTTATCCTTCCATCCGTTCATTCCAGTCATGAGTTTCATCCCACCAAGTTTCAGTAATGGCAACTATATCATATCTGCCTTCATGTACTAATACTTCAAGCTCATCCTGTTTGTTCTCTAAACTTTGAGCATTCGTGTATAGGCATTTGAGTCCCTTATGGGTCTTGGGTATGTTTCTTATATCTCCTACTTTGTAACTGTAATTTCCATCCTTTCCATTACTTTCTACTTCCTTATGTTTTTCTTTTTTTATTTCTTTTTTCATTTTACTCCCTACCTACTTATGTGATTGGTTATCTAGCGGTTTTTGCTTGGAATTAGATTCTAAAGGTCATGAAGATTACCCCCCTCCCAATTTTAGTTTAAAGCCCTTTTGGTAAGATGAGCCAGTTGTTTTCTGAATATATTCTTTCCAGTTCTTGTGAGGTGCAGTGCAACTCTTGCCAGTAGCCCTTCATGTAGGTAATGCAGACCATGGTCTAGGAAGTCAAAGTTCTGTTGACAACATCAGTTTAAACCAGTGGTTCTCAACCTTTTTAATGCCGCGACCCCAACGTCATAAGTCGAGGACTAAACCGGTCGTAAGTCGAGGACTAAACCGGTCGTAAGTCGAGGACTACCCAACCGGTCGTAAGTCGAGGACTTTCCCTGCCCAGGAGCACCGCGCATGCGTGGTTCCGCCCCCTGCACCGGCCGAGGCGTAGCTGGCAAGCGGCAGAGACGGAGCAGGCCGACCACCAGCTGGCCCAGCCCAAGGGAGGTAAGGCACCTGCCGGAAAAGGGAGAAAAAATGGTGGACAAAAAAAATGGTGGACAAAAAAAATGGCGGACAGCCTTGCTTGGCGACCCCCGTGAAATGGTCGATCGACCCCAAATGGGGTCCCGACCCACAGGTTGAGAACCACTGGTTTAAACCAATGGTTTCTAAAATCCTTTGCTCCTTCATTGGACTTTTCTTGGAAGTATAGATGAAAATATCACTTGTACTCCTAGTTCTTTAGCTTTCTTCCCTAGATGTTTGTAATATCTTGTTATTGTTTCATTGTTGTATCAATGGTCCCCACATGTAGGAGAAGAAAAGGGTAGTAATCCGTGAGGTACTCAGTTACATCTTTGATTTTTGCTCCAGGGAGATAATATACCTCCCTAGATTGACTGCCTGGTCTGCAGACTATAGTTTCTGTTCTTCTAAGAATTGAATCTCCTATCATCAATATTCACCTTTTTTTTCCCCTTAGGGAAGTCTGAGATACTTTTCTTCCTGTTGCAGGAATGCTGGATTATGCCTCCTTTTTTGAAACTTTTGCTGAATGCTCTTTTGTGGGTATCTGCATATTTTCTTCCAGGGGGAGGCTATAAAAATGATTGTTCAGTTCTAGAGAGACTTCATTGGAATCACTAGGATAGATAAGAAGGGCTTTGCTCTTGATTGTTGTTTTCTTCTAAATGTGACATGTTTTCATTGGTCTTGCTCTTTGGGTACAAACATATATAAGGTAGGGAGGGGCTGTCTTCATCCACTTTCTTTCACAAATCTCATCTGAAATTCACCTTCTCCCTCCTGGAAATTCATCTCCTTACTACATTCCATCACAGTATCATCAGCATACTGATGACATCTCAGACAATGATGATGATTTCACTCAACAGTTTCATGTAGATGTTAAACAGATCAACGGTTTCATGTAGAGAGAAAGTATCAAACCTGGGAGAGGGTCAGACTTCTAACTTCCTATCAACACTGACTGAGAATGGCTAAAGGAAGGAAGTGAATTAAGACAACACAGTGCCCCCTATTCTCAACTCCTGAAGTTACTTCAGAAAAATACAAATGGTATTGAAGACCACCAGGAGGTGAAGTAGAGCAAGGATGGACACACTACCCCCATCCCACTCCCATCAGAGATCATCAAAAAGTAGAACCAATGACATTTCCATGCAATATCCAGGCCTGAATGCCAACTGAAAGGGGTCTAAATATTCTGTTTCATACAGGAACCTCTGGAGCTGCAATGCAACCACTTTCTCAATAACCTTCCTCAAAAAGGGAAGGTTGGAGACAGGACAAAAATTGTCAAATAAAATGGAGTCTAGCTATGGCCTCTTAAGAAGAGGGGAGACCACAGCCTCATAAAAGGGTGGGGCACAACCCCCTGCCACAGAGATGCATTAATCGCTGCCAGAATCCACTCACATGCCACTTCCCAGGAAACTTTCACAAGCTAGGAGGGACACAGATGTAAGACACAGAGCAATAGGGTTAAACCATTCCGGACAACTGGGCAAGAATCTGCAACAGACACCTCCACTGGATCAGCAGCCACATCGATATTTAACTGGAAATTAATTCAAGCAACTTTGTCTTCCAGAAACTAGTAGCCACTGCATGCCCCAGTAGGTAGACTTCTATATCTGCCTTCCCCAGAAGGAAATGAGTTACTTTAAAGAGGGTCACTGGGTGATTATCTGCCGATGCAATTAGCATGGATAAGTATTTACACTTTGCTGCCCAGATCACCTTGAAGTAGGCAATAATACCAACTCTTATCCATATTCAGTTGAGTTCATTCTTTGTCTTCTGCCAATGGTACCCTAGTTATTTCTTAATCTGTTTCATCCCTCTCAATTCCACCATATACCATTATGCCCCTGTGACCTCTCCTGATCTATGGACCTCTTTGCCTCCCACCATGGGGGGGCAAAGAGGTCCACAGGTCAGGAGAGGTCAGAGGGGCATAATCCTGTCCAAAGCCTCAGTCACCTTCCTATTCCAGGCAGCAACTAGGAATCAGCAGAATTACACACCAGAACTTCAATTATAACCTACAGTTCCTTCTGAAACCCATCCAGGTCTATCAGTCACTGGAAGGAGGAACCAATTTGCTCCCTATAATGGGATATGAGTCTAGACAAGCTCATAGTTGAACTCTGGATGACCTGACCCTCAGAGAGCTATCTCCACTCCCACCTCTTGGAATGGCAGATCGAAGTTTCCCCAAACTATAAGCCTAGGGAACTGCAACACCAGCCACATAGCAAGGACCAGGAGCTCAGGCAGGATAGCTGCTAGTATGTAGTAGGGAGGCTGGTATAGCAATTGCAATCTCACCTGATCCCTCAAGCCCAACTTTTTAAAAGGGTCTCACAATCAGGCATTTGGGGAGCAATGTCCCTCAAGGCCATCAGACATTCTCTGATGACAACAGCCAGACCCCTTCCTGTCTCTGTAGTCTAAGTTGGCATCACACTCAATAACCAGCTGGGCACATTTCCAAGACAGGAACACCACCATCTGGACCCAGCTAGGTCTCGGCGATAGAAGTCAGATCAGCCTTCTCCACAAGAATCAGATCAGCACTAAGGCAAGCATTATTACAGGCTGAACTGGCATTTAAAAGAAGCAGCCTAAAACCCAGGTATCCACAGATTTGCTGACTAGGGAAATGGGTTGAGTGCAAGGGGTTGGAACACGAGACCAGTACTTAATACTGAGGATGTGTTCCCCACAAAGGCATGTGCCACATTTATCTGACACCATCAAATACATTGCCCTACCTTGTCTTCCTCACCAGCCATGCCATCCTCCATCCTCAAACCTCTTTTATATTAATCTGAAAGGGGAACCCCCTTCACCTAATGAACAACCAGGGATAAGGTGAATCCAACAGGTGCTATGGCACGTATTCTCAGCACCTTGAAGTGACTACCATTTCCTTACTGCAACAACTGAAAGGTCACATCAAACACCTTCTCATCCTCTCTACACTCATCCTCCATCCATACAACCCTCAAACACCACCCTCCCTGGTCATTCTCACCCACCAGGCAGGGAGCCACTTACACACACACACAAACACACACACACACACACAACTAGCTCTCACCCAGGGGAGAAGAACAACCATAATCATCTGACTCTCCCCAATTTTCTCCTTCACAAGGAGAAAGCTGCTCCTCCCAAAGTCAGATCGTAAACGAAACCAGAGAGCAACTTAAAAATTAATCAAACCAGTAACCCCAAAACCTGCTGCACAGCACTGCAGTCACATAATGTTTCCAAAGATCAAAGCTCCCAAACACTAATAAAAGTCCAAACTCCTAAAAGACAGTCAACCAAAAACCCTGCCAGCAGCCTATTACACTCCACAAAACCAG
Organism: Protobothrops mucrosquamatus; assembly: GCF_001527695.2. NCBI lineage: Eukaryota > Metazoa > Chordata > Lepidosauria > Squamata > Viperidae > Protobothrops > Protobothrops mucrosquamatus. The sequence goes on from NW_015386411.1 coordinate 472,932, forward strand.
CATTAATGTGAGTAGATCTGTCTGTGGGCCAGGGGAGCCGATAATCCAGTAGGGTACATTTGGTAGTTTAAATATTAAAAAAAGTTATATTATGAGGCCTTCTGATGCAATAAGCTGATAACACACAGTTCACCAGCTGAAATGTTTTACTTAGAATACTAAAAAAAGAAAATGTAGTGTTAGCATTGCTTAAGTAATCTCTACTCTTATGCACTTTGAAGTTAAAAGCAAATTAATAGTTTCTGGCAAATGGGTTTAATTAAATTAGCTTGCAGTAATTCATAACTTGTGGTTAAAGAAGAGGAAATATTTTGCAGCTTCCTCCCTCTGCTATTCAACGTGGTTCGTGATTATATATGAGCTTATGCAATTCTGAATTTCTGCTTGCAGAAACTAAATACCATATAGTCAGTAGTTATGCTGCCTTACGGCTGTTTGTTAAGATTGCAACATTATTAACTTTTACTCCTAGTTGCTCATGAATGAAAGCTATGGCAATCTAATTGAGCTCCTTGTTTTCCATTTTCTGGGTGTCAATCTTATTCTATTAAAAACATAACATGCATATATAAATCACAGCTTTATAAATCATAGCAGAATTTTTAAATTGTGGGTAAGAATATATTTCTGCCTGTAACATTACTTGTAAGGCAAACTAATTAATGTCATTATTTTAACATCATTAGCATTAATTACAGTTATAAAAATTAGACAGTTTAATATTATCATCATAAAATAATAGTCCCCCTCTCAAGCAAACATCTCGCTGTCAAACAACAAATAGCAACAACTATAAGTAAAAAAGGAGATGGGAATATAGACCTATACATTAGTCAGATGCAGCCATTTGCTAATCTCAGAAAGATTAAGAGGGCCCAATGTCACTAAAGCTTGGATGGGAGACTATCTGGAAATCTTAGTGCTGTAGTCTAGTCTACGTGGAAGAAAGCAATGTCAAATCATTCTGGGCTGTTGCCAAGAATTTGATTTATGATTCCTATAATACATTAATTCTGTAGAAGTTGGTTTATTCTTCAAGGAGAGTGGCAAAGGGATATCAGAGCCACTGCAGAACAGTAAGCACACATTAGATCCACAGATTTGGCTCTAAAGTAAAAGGAGATCCCTTTGAGAAGGATAAGATGAGATCAATAACCTCTTTCCCCTGAAGCTTGGACAGAGGCCAGACAATTTGGCTGAAAGAGAAATCCCCTTTCTCCCTAAATATGAGTGTTGCTGGAGGAGAATGAAGTTGCCCACTTCTGAGAATGTATCATGTTTCTTTGGATCAAAATATGCATGCATGAGATTGTGAGTATAAACAGTCCAGAGCAATGAATGATATTTTACTCTACAATGGTTAATTAGAATCTCACTGTTGGCTAACTAGAACTTCACTGTTCAGAGATCTCCAAGTTCCAATTATTTGGCAATTCAAGGCCTGTGCAGCCATCTTACCCCCTTGCGTGTTATTTAAGTTAACTAGGAATATATATTAGCTATTTTTATATCACTGTTTCTCCATGAACAGCCCTCCAGCCCTCCAGATGCCGAGGGCAAACATTTAAACAGAAGGCAAAGAAGGTAGTGGGATCTACATGGGAATAAAAAGGAAACAAACAGAAGTATAGATAGATAATGCAATGACATTAACAAAAGCTGCCAAATAATCATTGGTAGAGTATAACATAATTATTGTGGAGAGAACTGCTATTCTTCAAGAAAAAGGATACAAATATAATGAATATGCTTAAATTATTGCTGATACACACCAAATGTCATGACAGAAATAACATATTAGCAGATCTTAAAGATCTTCTCTTGGGGAAAGAAATGGTACAGAAGGAAGCTTGCATTCTGAACACCCTTCCATATTCTCGATAGATGTTTCTTTTACACAATCCTATAATTATTTTCATTTCAACCTTGTTTACTTATTGTGCTTTCTTTAAATTCTCTTGAACTCTATTTGAAAAATTGGACCATGTCTTTACTATACTCAGTTCCCTTCCCTATACTTCAAAATCAAACCTTTACACCATAAGAAATTGCTGTTTTCACATATATAATGCAATTTATAATTCCTAATACATAATAGCTAGCCCTTAAAAAGAGATATTCAGGGATTTTTAAAGCATAAACAAGATCAGCAG
>NW_015386411.1:475184-496162 GCF_001527695.2 Protobothrops mucrosquamatus
GATAGATAGATAGATAGATAGATAGATAGATAGATAGATAGATAGATAGATAGATGACAAAATCTGAACAATTAGAAAATTACAGTGAACAAACATTTACCTACTTGGCACTTCATTACCAATATTGCAATCAATATGTTTAAGAAAACAGATGATCAGAAAATCTTGTATGATAGTCTTTTTTTAAAAAAAAACCTGCTTAATCTGCAGAAACAGTAATAGATTTATTACTTTCTTAATCCTCCTTTCTGAATATGTCAGACAAATTCAGAAAAGAGTTTGTCAGAACATTTTGACATGCTTTTAATATACAGTGTACCGTATCTTGGCTAAACTATCTTCTCTGTCTGCACATTCATAGTTTATATATTATGTACTTTGTACTGAAGCATGCGTGTCTGCTGAAATCTACTGTACCTGCATACTTTCTTCTGTGATAACTGTATGCATGGCATTTTGCAATTCTGGCAATCAGTCCCTTCCAATATACTTAAAGTTTTGTCTTCCTTCATTGACAAAATGTAGCAAGTTGTGGAATGTGACCACATATCAGCATCTAGAAGTTCACAAATGCACAAATGCTCAAATCTGCTTTTATAATTAAAATTTTCTTGATAATATTCAAGACTGGAAAGCAATCAGAAAATCTGTTTTGCCCATTATAAACTCCATCTACAAAGAATTACAAATATAAACTCTGCAAAAGGTGAACAGACAACACATTGCACACATACCTACAGTATATTCATGTAGACTCAGAAGAACTACTAATGCCTACCTTGAAGCTCAAAGGAAAATCTGCTGCCCAAAAGATTTACCTTTGTATTGTTGTTAATCACTCAGAATTATTCACTTAAGTTGGGCAGCTATATACATTTTCTAAACAAGCAAACAATATAGAAATGTTCCTCTTCAAGGATGCTGAAATTGCTAGATATTGAAACAAATGAACATTTTGTCACAAATTTCTAGCAATTTCTATGAAAATGATGATGATGATGATAATGATGATGATGATGATGATGATGATGATGATGATGATAAAAAGTTGGAAGGAACCTTGGAGGTCATCTAGTCCAGCCCCCTCTCAGGCAGGAAACCCTACCATTTCAGACAAATGGCTGTCCAGTCTCTTCTTAAAAACTTCCGGTGTTGGAGCATTCACAACTTCTGGAGGCAGGTTGTTCCACTGATTGATTGTTCTAACTCTCAGGAAATTTCTCCTTAGTTCTAGGTTGCTTTTCTCTTTGGTTAGTTTCCATCCGTTACTTCTTGTCCTGCCTTCATGTGCTTTGGAGAATAGCTTGACTCCCTCTTCCTTGTGGCAACCCCTGAGATATTGGAACACTGCTATCATGTCACCCCTCGTTCTTCTCTTCATTCTCTTCATTATGCTTTACCTTGTCTTTGTTGTTGCTTATATATAAGTAGTCTTTGACTTATGGCTGGTCACTTAGTAACTGTTTGAACCAATTCTGAAGTCTGCCCCTTCCCCACTGTCACAGACCACATTTTGGGTGCTTGACAACAGGCCTGCATTTACACTCGTTTGCAGCATCCCATGGTCAGATGGTCACAATTTACAACATTCTTGCTGTGTTTACTTTTATTTTTTTGCAAAAATAAAGAATTTGCTTAATGACCAAAGTGTTTGTTGAACAACTGTTGCAAAAAGGTAATAAAAATGGGTCTTGTAGCATAGTGGCCCACTTTACAACTGTCGTAACATGCAACTATGTAGATGGGCAGGCTCTATTACATTATAAGTCAAGAGCTACCTACAATGCCCATCTCAATAGTCCATCTATATTCTTCTGTTTGTATTTCAAATGTTTACCTAAGTAAAATGAAAAATCCTATTAGATCAGAAAAAGACCTATCTAATCTACCATTCAAGGATTAGCAATCACTGAAAGGCTTTTTCATTAAGTTCACCTGGCATGCAAAATGTGTGTGTCTAGCTCATCAATCCTATGGTTCCACAATGGTCAGTACTGGAGATGAGTAGAGCACAGTATTGTTTTGTTTTGTTTTGGGGGGGGGGACTCTCTCCCACTTTTTTCCTAGTGTTTCCTTCTCCTATTGTTTTCCCCTGCGTGGTATTTCAGAGTATATCAACCTATCTTCTGCCTGGATTTCCTGAGCATTTGCCAGCTACAGAAACAATTACCCGATCAACAGAAATACAGACAAATACTTCAACAGAAGTTAAAAGCAAATTATTTATAAAATAATTTTCAAGCATTAATATTTCCTGAATAACTACAAATAGTACAAGTCACAGGGCATTTTATTGATTGGTATTAATGCCCATAAGAAACTGGAAATTCATTTTTTATCTACATATTTAAGCAACCCAGACTACAGATCTCAAATAAGTTTTAGAAGCAGATCTGATACCTCCATGGATCCATGCCAGAACAAGTAATTTGAGGATGAAGACCTGTGGATGCTTGTAGTTTTCAAATGATATATTCAGGGAAGATCTCCTTGCTGATCACCACCCCTCTTGGATTCATTTTCATTTTTTAATCTAAACATAATAATATTAACATTTACACTTAACAATCTTTAAGTGGGCAATGCAAAGATTTTTGGATAAATATTCCCAGGAAATGCTATATTAAAATAGATTATTATTAGTTTCATTAGACTAACTAAATAAAGTACACTCTGAGTTCAAGGAAGAAAAGTGTGGGAATAAAACTCCCTATTAATATAACCTTTATTCCATCTCTCATTAGGTTCCTTTAAATTTACTGATTTGGCATTTTGCAAATTACAGAATAGCCACTAGCAATATGGAGCTTCCCAACAAAACACAACTGAAGATAGGTGAAGTGAATCAATATTTGAAATGGGTGTCATTTTTAAATCTCGACTTCACTACATGTTCTCTCAGGTTGTTCAACTTCAACTACCAAATTCCTCTACTTAAACTGTAGAAATAACTTCATATCACAGAGTTGAATCATATACATGCTAGTAAATACAGGAGGCTCAAGTCTTTCAGCAACCAAAATGGTTGATGTTTGTTTTAAATGCTAGTGTGCCAAAAATACCAAACTAAGTACTGTCAGTGTTATAAAGGATACAGTCCATGCAAATAGTCTCAGTTTTGAAACAAAGCAATATGCAAGGGAAGTGCCAATTTACACAGAATCCCTTCCTCAGCCCCAACTCTTACAAAAGTCTAGTTAAGATCCATTTGTCCCAAGGAAACTTCACTTTGCTTACATCAATACTAAGAGCCAGTTTTGTCTAGTGGTTAAGACACCAGGCTAGAAAGTGGGAGACCATGAGTTCTAATTCTGCCATAGTCATGAAAGCTAGCTGGTGATCTCGGGCCAGTCACTTTCTCTCAGCCCAATTCACATCAAAAGGTGGCTGTTGTGGGGAAAATAGGAGGAAGAAACGAGTCTAAGATATGTTCATTGCCCTGAATTGTTTAAAAAAATAATAAAGGTGGGATATAAATAAAACAACAAATAATACTAAATAAATGAGTATTACTATGCTGTATGTCCTACAGTTAAGTACTTGCAGCAACAACAGTACCTATCTGAACTGACTTCTGCAAACACATTCAAATATAAAACTGACTATTAACAAGACAATCAACATAGTTCTAAACCATGGTTTATGAAATTTAAGATGATGACTTAAAAATTGGGTATGCATGCAAACATCAGCTTCAGACAAAAATGAAACTAAAATTCTTTATATTTTTAATTTAGCCCTTTTGATTTCTACAGCAACTTTTACCAGTCCTTCACCTGAGTCTTTCTTTGTGTGTATTCATTTTATTTTCTAAACTCTCTTAGCAACACTGATTAGTAGATTTGATTGTTGTGTTTGCTGTTTCTAACAAATGAGGGCTATGCTTATAAACCTGTGAATTGACATTTATATAGGCTTATCAGTCACGCATATCAACCCTAGAGTTGCACAGGGACATAGTTCTTTTCAAAGGAGTAGCCTCATATACATCTGCTCCACAAAAGCCTACTTTGAGTGGCTCCAAGTCTAAGCTAAATGGATACTGGCCCCTTGCAACATATGTTTTGAGAATAGGATACAATTATGCCTCCATAAATTGCTGGCTTCCCCCAGGATTTTGTGCACCATCTATTTCATTATTTCCAAAAGTCTCTTCCAACAGCAAAAATGCTGTACTACTCGGACTGTCCTTCCAGAGAAGCCCTGAAGGTCATATAACTGCTGGCAATGAATGTACCCATTCAGCAAAATAAAGCTGTATTCTTTCTGCCTCTAGCTCTTTTCCACTGCTAAGGTCTCCTAAAGTTTGCATGTCTAGCCAGCAGGTCAAATTTCTAAGTCTGCCTGATGATCTCCAAACTTGTTGCCATCAACCCCACGCTTCTAAAAAGTATTTCTCCCCATATATTATGAAATATTGCCTTTAAGTGACAGTGAAAAAATGTCTATCAATTGGGTTGCTTTTTTAAAAAATTAAATGCATGTTTATAGTCATTATTACTTTGAAACCCTTCTCTGGTATGACAATTACACAGATTTGGTTCTTATATTAGTATTCATTTACTGTTGCATATAACTGTGCAAATCCTCTCTTCAGAACAATCCTTCAACAAGATTACATCATCACAATTATCGCAATGAGAATGGGTACAATCAAATTCTAAATGGCCAATATAAAAGAACACGGAATTTTATATCTTCATGTATAGTTGTTAATTATATAATCTCTAACTGCAATCAAATATCCAGTTGAAAATACATTTACATACATAAGTAATTTTCTGTCAGGTCTTCCAATGCATTGCTAATGATTAAATCTAAGGATTAACACATAGTAAGTATGCATGCTACTATAGCCATAATTTATGCTACTAAGCAGAAATATAGATGGACTTGCAATACACCAAAACTCTAAAAGAAAAATCTGAATTCCAGTATCTAATACCAACTCTAATGAAAAATTCCTGCACCAGAAGATTCAACTTGCTTTCCCCCCCTCCCTTCCACCCTTACTGCCACATATACACACACACCCCAGCTTTCAGCAGTACAGAAGTCTGAACAATAGAGTAGATTGAAAGGTACAAAACAATGGCTAAGGTAGCATGGAGCAAATGACTATTTCCCTCAAAGGCTGAAGAGGTCCTGAGATAGTCACAACCTGATGACAACCTAAACCCATACTGCACAATCTGCAAGAAAAGTTCTTCACAGTGCATCGTAGGAAAAGAACAAGGAGAAATACACTGTTGACAGGATTGTTTCCACTTGTCTTAAATGTGAAATGTTATCTTGTTATAAACCATTATCTTGGTTTCTTGTATTTTAACTTCTGAAAGTGCATTAAACCTGACATTTTTCCCCACGAGACCTGACCTTTTTTCCCATCAGCTAACACAATATAGCAAGATCAGAGAAATTTGTCTGCAACTATCCGTCTTTCTTTCCTAAAAAATTTTCTGTTTAATTACATCTCTGAATTCTGACTAGAAGAAAACTGGTAGGTCAGAAGGTGATTCATAAGCCACAGAAAAGAACTCTTGAACCCACCAAAGACCACCGCATCAGTTATTAGGGTAAAATCAGTATCTCAGCTTCAGTAATCTGCTCTGCAGCGGGTAACTTTCAAAGTCATATTTACATGTGCAAAATGGAACTGTAGGGTGAAACTCAACAGCTTGCAAACTGAACTCTACTCGCCTTCCTTTTTAAGTAACTTTTTTTGCCTTTTTAAGAAACCCTTTCCATCATACCTTTACAGACTTCAGAATTTTCTCCAATGAAGCTCGTACTTTCCATTCTGAGCAGACATTAGCATACACAAACTAAGCAAAATTAAGTAGCAACTGCCACTACTATAATTTGTACGAAATATAGATTGACTACACAAAGCAATTTTCCCCCTCAGGACTCTGATATGGTGTTCTTCAACCTACCTGAGCTATCACATCTTAAAATTCCAGATGTAGCAAGATCTCAAATTATGAGAAAGATATATTAATACTTCTGTACACCTCACTGATCCCAAAATATAGGAACTTTGTTTCACAACTTTTCCCATTAAACAATCTAATTTCATTGTTTCATTGTTTCCCACCTAGATTTCCTTGCTTGAATCCCTTCATTTCTTGCTTATATCTGGAAGACCCAAAATAGCTTATGAGCCAAGACAGCAGGAGATTCCAAAGAAAGTAGCTAGGAAAACATTGGGATGAAAGGGTGGGATGAAAAAGGCATTGCTGTGTTAAAACTGGCAAGGCAACAACACTGGGAGACTCCATATATCTATTATCTATCGATTTATCATCTATCTATTGCAAGGGAGACTGGTTAAACATTCTTTTAGGGTCCCAAACACATTTAGTTCACTCTTGTCAGCAATTCCTTGTTATTCCGGGCAATCTTCTTTCAATTTCTACTCCTCTCCTACTCTATAACCAGTCCTGTTATGGAAAGAAAATACAAAATACAGCTTGTAGAGAAAGGAGCGGGTTAGATATGGAATGGAAAAAAAGGGGGGGTCAATGATAGATAAAAGCAGAGAGGAAAGGGTACCCCAAACAGGCACTCTTTGCATGAGTATTAAAAGAAGCAATAGTTTCTACCCCTTAGTTCTGGCTGGTGTTGAGCAATTTCAATTTACCTATTGATCTAATATTTGCACGATTCATCCAATCTGTAAAGAATTATTTGTTATTTAGAATCCTATCAGGTGGAAACAACCAGGTATTCACAGGGAAGGAAAGGAGGGATTTGACAAACCATCACCAGCCCCAATGGCCTTAAGAATGCTTTTGCCCTCTGCCATAGAGTGGGCCGTCGTCACCAGGATACCCCCTCCTCAACCTACCTGCCCCCTAATCAGAATGATCCCGTGGAATAGAAGCGTGAGGGTGGTTCAAGGAGGCTTGCAACGCTTCGCCACGCAAATCCACGCGCAAGAGGAGAAGAAAAGTTAGCGGCGCTTCTGCAAGAAACTCGGCAGCCTCGTCGCTATAAGGCAACCCACCAGCCAGAAGGTGATCTCTCGCCCGGCTCTTATGGAAGACAACCCGCTCTTTTCTCACCGCCAAACTTCCACTTGCCTGGACACTCGGCGCCTTCATCCTTCCCCGCGGAGCGCACATCCCGCCCGCCTGCCCGCCTTGTATAAGTCTATCCAGGTATCATCCCCACCACCATCGCGAGCACCACCAAATCCCTGCCAGGATTTAAAACGTCTTCACTGCATACTCACTTGTGTCTTCTTCATAAGGAAAGAGAGCGCTGCAATCCAGCTCCAACAGTCGTGTGCAAACTCCTTTTAGCTGATCTGTAGTTCCAGCATGTTGCAAAGGCAGCTAGACCACGCATTGAGGCTTGCCTAGCGCCCTCTATGGCTTTGCCGTGCCCTGGCCCTCTCTTTCGCCCCCAGGCACCGCGGGCGGCGCTCCAGCTGTTTTTTTCGGCACCGGCTCCGAGTCCTTCGGAGGAAAGCAGAGGCGGGAAATGCAGCTCAAACCGGCACTCGATCACTTCTTTTATAGCTTTTAAGCTGCCTTCCGCAGCGGCAGTAACCGCCCCGAGAGGACACGCCTTCTGTGTGAGTCCTTGTCAGGGGACGGGGAAAGTGGAGCGGTGGAGGAGCCCGGAGAAAGAGGAGAACGAAATCAAGCAGGACCAGACAGACAATTGCAGTATATAAACGCCGACAGGGAAAGCGAAAGAAAGAGTCCCAGTCTTTCTCCACTGCCTGGTTTCAACTGCTATCCACACACCACTGAGTAGGCAGAAAACTATGCCGCATGCTGTTTGCTGTCCCCACCCTTTTCTGCCCCAGTTCCCAGTCACTTGAGTCACCTGACCTTCCTCCAAGCATTTTACACACCTTAAGGCAAACTTTGGACACTGTCCAAGGGAAAATGCAAATTTAACACTGGTACAGTGAAGGACGCCTTAAAGTGTGTCACTTATGGACTGTTGATGGGATAAAGCCAACATCATAAGGATGCATCAGAAAAAAAGTGTTATCGGAGCACAGTTCTGTCATGGTTATAGAAAGGTGGGGAAAAGCCCATAATGCCACAAGAGGCTGTAGCATCTAGCTGATCTTGGAAACTAAGCAAAGTTGCCCGTGGTTATGTGGATGGAGGAAATTCAGGTATGTTGGCTGCATTGAAAAATATCCAAGAAAAGCAAAATGTGAGAAGGTGCCATGAAGCCATTAGCACTTGAAATGGACTTGAGGAAGATTTTACTTTATGTTATTATGGAAATAAATGTAGCTAGCAATAGAATGGATTTTAAATTCCATTACCACTGTCTTGGCTTCTTTGCAAGCCTTTTTATTGTTGTGGCAACATTCTTGATCTTTTTGGAACATTCTTGATCCTTTTGGAACAGCTCAGTGCTTGTTTTACTAATTAAGCATCTGATAGAAGTTTCATAACCCAAAGGGATCATTTATGCCTCTGAAGACTATGCTAATGGAATTGTCTGAGAGACATTGTGAATGGAGCTGTTCCACCAGGGAACACATATATCCAAAGAGAATAGAGCCATCTGAGGGAATATAAGAATATCACATGAGAATACAGGCAATTCTTGACTTATGACTATTCACTTAGCAAATGTTCAAGGTACTTACAACTGAGTTCCAAAGTTCCAAATACCGCCCCCCCCAGTAGTTATGTAGCCACCTGTCAAGACACTTGACAACTGGCCAACATTTATGGCCATTTGCAATGACCCTCAGTCACATGCTGTGCTTACAATAATGTTATTGTCAAAACCTGGCATTTTCTTACAGCCTGTGGCAAACCAGTGGTTTGCTTAACTACTGTGGCATTCAGTTAATGACCTGTGCAAAAAAAGGTCATAAAATAGGCCAGTCATGTAGGTGACATGATTTACGACTATCATAACTTATGACCATGATAAGCAGCTTCCCTTATGGTCATAAGTCAAGGACTCCATATTTTAAAATTTTTATTTTATTTATTTATTAAGAAAAAAAATGTATGGTCGATCAACTCACAGTGATTCTAAGTAGCTTACAAAGTAAAACTCCAAATACAAAACCCATTAAACCCTGTCCCCCTGCTGACAACAATCAAACAAACAACTTGATGGGCTCTGTATCACCCTTGGGTCCCTAGGCTCACTGGCAAAATCATGTCTTCAGGGCCTTTCAAAAGGTGGGGATCGACCTTATCTTTATCTGGATGATGTTCTACTGGAAGGGAACCAACATGGAGAAGGCCCTTCTTCTTGGTCCCAGTAGATGGACTTCCTCAATAGAGGGGACCTGTAACATAACCTGCCCTCCTGTTCTGGTGGGTCAGGTGGATGTTAGTGGTAATTAATTGCAATTTTCCCCACATTCAGGTTATGTCCATGCAATGCACAACTTTATACCATCCTGGATCTAGTACAGGAACAGACAATTACAAATAGACACTTCTATTTCAATGATTCGCTCATGTCACCAGGAAAAAAACATGAATATAAATTCTGTATTATCATAAAACTGAAAACTGTTATCAGCACAGTTCCAAACTGGTGATTCTGTTCCTAGGACCTATTTTTCTTTTCCCTAACTTTCTTACTTCTCCCTAACTTCTCTTTCTGTATGGAGAGATATTCAGCAATGAAGCACAGTGAAGCTTCAAAAGTGAAGCACTTCATTTCAAAATCAAAAATGTTGTTTCTTATACCGATAGGATTCCTTAATGTTTCTTTATTAGATAAAATGAATGAATGTTTGATAAATGTTTTGTCATTCATCAGACACAATTTGATTGTCAAGCTTACTGCAATGGCAATTTCACATATTAAAGGTAGCTGCATTGTTGCCTCCTTTTTTAATCTTCCTTGATAAAAGCATAATAGTCCTGGAAAAATGCACCAGGAGATTTATTTTTTTAAGACAACATTTTTTTTTTCTTTGTCACTGCTGTATGAGATGCTTTCTTCCATCTACTCAGGACTTAGAGAACAACAAATGTGTAAGGAGCCAGATCGCACAGAATGAAAGAAATAGAGACTGGTAAGATTAAACAATGACCAGGCAAGTTGATGGCATGAAAAATGTTATGAGCTTGTGAGAGGAAAAACGAAGACCTTAACTGAGATAGGAAGTGAGCTAAAATAAATAAAAGTCACAGAAATAAATATCTCAACAATCTAGCCTTCCATTCTTACAAACCAAATACAGAAGCATCAGCTAATATACAGTAATAGGTTAATATCAGCCTAATTAATGGAATTTGTATAAAAAAAGCCAGCTCCCAATACTCATTGAGTCATTCTCTCTAATGAACTGGCTAGCTTACTGGTAAAGGAAATATATAGCTTACTGGCTAGCTTACTGGTAAAGGAAATATATAGTCATAGTTCCAACGAACAAGAACTAAGTACAGCTACTTCTATAGTCAGAAATGAATATTTTAGCACAGTTTCAGAACGATAACATTAACATAATTGCAGGTAGAATTTACTTCTTTTGTTTGTGTGTGTATGTGTGTGTGTGTTTGCATCATTTTGGAATCACAACGAAGACAAACATACTGAATGTTTGCCCCAATGACAGGAACCATTCTCTTTTACTCCTTAATCTCATGTCCAACTCCATGACTTGGCCATGCCGTAAAAAATAGCTACTTGACTAAAGTTATTTGCATATCTAAAGTTATCATGGGGACAGAAATCCAGGCTTTATTCATTTTATTAGGGCCAATATCATTTATGCCTACATAAAGTTTCTATCCTCTCTAAATTTAGCTGCAGTTCTTTTATTTTTGAAAAGTTTCATACAAATGGGTAAAAGACCTATAACAAAAGAAAATACTAATACTATTTTTTAGAGGACCAAAGCTATAAATACTGCCAAAATAGTGAGTATGCATCTGTACATGTGTGTTCCCATGAATACCTTCTGCACACATAATATATTAGATAACATAAACAAAATATGTAATGGAATTTTTATCTGCATTTTATATAACATTTATATTTACCTGGTAGCCATCTGCAAGTATGGCTCTGGTTTTGAAATATGAGTATAAATTCCTGATTCTGGGCAAGTTGAATCTTGAACCAATCATTAGCATATTAAAAATGTCTCCAATTTACAAAATTAGTAAGCAATATTTAATTATATTTTTTCACACAAACAATGAATGTCTTATGTATCTAGCATCATTGTCTACAGATTGCTGGTACTCTGCCATGGAATCAATCTTGTTAGTACCACATATATTTTTATATAATGTGATCATCTGGGACTAACAGTTGTAGATTATGGTTGCTGCATTCTTAAATCATTGCCTCATGACTTCTAGGTATAGTATTAGCCAAAAGAATATTAAATGCCAACAATCCAATGGATATCCATATGATAATCACATACTAAAGTGGTTCAAAAAGAATAAATCTTCACAAAAATATGATGCGAATTTGGATAGAAATTAATATACTTGTAAACATGGACACTTATAAACATACCCATGATGCTTTGCCTTTGTGGGATATGCAGCAATAAGCATGGTGCATATTCTAATACTCAATCTCTCGGGGGTCTGTGGAAGACCAAAAAAAATGGTCTGCGTATTGCTGCCTAGAATAGAGTGACATTGCATTTTTAAAATTGTGTTCAGCATTACCTCTTGAATGCTTTCAATCAGAAATTTACAAATCACCTTCCAGGCATGTGAGATAAATCCTTATAGCTTAATCAGTCATTCTTGCTACTTTTCTATCTGTATGGAGAACAGTAATGATATTCTTATTGGACAGAGATGTTATCTTCACACATTGAAAGCTATAAATCATAGAGCATTTATTCTAATGTTTCTCTTATTATATCACTAGCCTTAATTAACATGTCTGTTTTGAATGAAGGCAAATATACATTCCAGGATAATGTTGCATGATCCAATCTGGATTGGTCAGTGGGACCGGAGGTGCACCATTGGCTCCAGCACAAGTCTGAAAGCTTGGAAGACTAAAGCTCTGGTCCTGGTGACTGACCCAGATTGGATCTTGCAACATATCTGTTTGTTTATGTTCACAGTTATAGAGCAAAGCTCCATACAATAAATATAGCAAAACTGATATTGTTCAAAATGTAAAATAGTGAATAGCCTCTTAACACCAGATTCAGTTTAAATCTCAAGTTTGAAAAAATGACTAAACTTTTTTCAAACTTTATAAGGAAGGTCAAAGTATACTTTTAACATATGCTGTATTATATACTGTTTATCTATCCATACTATAGAGATTTTCAATTATTCCAGTATTATGTGTAGTGTAAGTATATAGTATATGTGTGGAGCTGGATAACTGAAGCTACATAAAAGCATTCATAATAAATAAAAGTTTACATTAGAAAGTGCCTTAACATTGTTTAATATTTGTATGTTCTCATAATATTTTTCCCCATTTTATCCATTCCCCACCCCCGAGTACCAGCATTCTTAGTGGTTTCTTCAATTCTACTCTGATGTATCACTATCATTTCAGTATAAATCTCTAAAATGTTTCCTCCAGCATTCTCTCCCCTAAGATTTATTTCAAATCATTTCAACATTTTTATTTTCAGTTCCATTTACTCTGCTGGACGCTTCTTGCTTAGTGCTCTAAAATAAATCATAAAATCCTTTTTACTTATAGTATATCTGAATCATATTTTTAGTCACACCTGAATCAGGCTGCATTTTCTCTTCTTTAAATATGAACTATCTTTTGTCGATCTGTCTTTGCACTTTTTTTCTCCATCCATATAATACATAGAATCTTTCCCTCATTCTCATTTTTTGCAATAATCATTCTTTGTATGCATTCATCCTCATTTTCTTCACCATTCCATAAAACATTTTTCCACAATTCTCATATTGTAAGTGTAATTCCACAAAAGCATGCTCTGTAACATTCTTTTCACTTTGTTCTTCTTTCCTTATATTCACTTTCCATTCAGTTTGTTGGGAAATAATCTCCCTTCTAATTTTTTTTCCAGGCAGAACTCAAGGTTTCTTGCAGAAATTTTACTTTCAATACTTTCTTTCACTTCTTTCCTTTTTCCCATGCCCTTTCCCCCCAAGGTCCACTCTTGAAATTATTTTTAAAAAATGATATGTCCCACATTTAGAACCTCTCATCGTGCTTATAATATTCACTCTCAGCCTAGATGTATATTAATTCCTTTGCCATGTGTATGCATGAATACACTTATGCTTAAATATTCATCATATTTAATTCATCATATTCAAATTCAGAACTGACATTTTTCTGAACAGATTCTGACCACTTACCAGTCTTGTACATTCTTCAGTTTCTGAATGACATGATTACTTTTTCTGTATTCTCACATCTGATTCCCATTCATACAGTAGCAGATTCATTTCCCCCTAAAATCACATTAATTCAAAATGTGACACATTCCCCTTTCCCCACCCTCCCAAACTCCTTTCTGGTCCTTCCATCATCACCATTCATTGGAGTTGAACACGCAACTGTCGCCAACCTATGTTGCCTTCCTTCATGCAAACCCACAACTATCTAGATGACATCAGTTTATACTTTCTGACATACCAACGTGTTGCTTTTTTCATTCATACCTAAAACAAACGCTTCACTTCCCTCCACGTTTTATCAATTCCATCCCTCAAACTCGGACTACTTTCATTCAAACCTCTGACAAACTTCCCCTTTGTGTTACCGGTAGTTTCACAGACATCCAGCATTACTATTTTTCTTTCATTTTTTTCATTCATTCATTCACTTCCTTTATCATTTATTTCTCTTACAGTTCAAGTTGCAATCTTCCATTTGTCATGATCACTAAAATGGGCCTCTACCACCCATTATTGGCCCACTGGTACTTCATCATAAGTACAACCGATCCCAGTTTTATCTTCAGTATGTTTATACATACTGCTTGCTTTCAGAACAGCTTGCCTTCAGAAGTTGTGGGTGCGCTATCACCGGAGGCTTTTAAGAAGAGATTGGACAGCCACTTGTCTGGAATGGCATAGGGCCTCCTGCTTGTGCAGGGGGTTGGACTAGAAGACCTCCAAGGTCCCTTCCAACTCTGTTATTCTGTTACACTATTCTGTGCAAGCTGGATCATTAATTTAGAGAGTATTTTGTATGGCAAAATGCTGTTGTTTGCATTCCACCAACTAAGAAATTTCTGCAGTATATTGGCACATAATCAAGATGCACAGATTTGAAAATAATTTATGTACTTAAAACACACACAGTCATACACACCACATATGCAGACACATACATGCAAACAAATTAGTGAAGGAGACTGGTTAAATATCCTGTCTGCCTGCTCTGATATTATTAATCAAGATACTGGCTGCCATTTTATTATCTTATGATTTTTTTTAAGTTTAAGTATAAATGTAATATTGGGGACATTTATTCTCTTGGGTTTTCACCATCAGAGTATCTGCAGAGACTGAAAATACTATCTTCTTTAGATTACAGGTTCTCAGCAAGAACATGAGTGGAACTAGATAAACTGATATATTCATTCTCAATCCTACACTTTTGAAACAGAGGTTTAGAACACTTATTGGGGCAACTGTGTTTGATATCTGGTTTTTTTTCTGCACTTCAGTTGGGCCACTGACAATACAGGTTACTCAGCATACTCCCAATTCAGTTTCCTAGAAGTGACTTAATTCTATGAATTTCTTTAGAAAATCTTGACGCTTTCGTTTTCCCATTTTTATTCTCTTTCATAGTAGCTATCTCAGAAGTAAAACTGCTAAAGCTAATATTAATGCAGTGCAATGCAATATAGTGCAAGGATCTTCAAAATATTCTTAAACTCTGTATAATTTTAAGGCAGTCAGCCAGCCTAAACTAGCACATATAGAAAATAGAATCTTCTTGTATTTCTCTGCCTAACTAACCAAATCAAGCAAGTATTGATTGACAAATTGCTTGAAGGCATGCTTGGGCAAAAGCTTGAGATCTGGGAACTCCAAAGAGTTTATAGTCCATCTTACCAATTCTTCTGAGAATGGAGACTTTTCCTAGCAGGTGGCTGATAACTATAATAAGTAGTTTAGCTTCTTATTTCTGCAATCAATCAACCTACTCAACTTTAACTATGGAATAATCTAATCCAGCAGCAAAAATCATCCACAAAAATCATCCACAGTATGGACAGGCACTACCATGCCAACTTGTTTTCAGTCTAGAAAAAATCCTGGAAGAACTTAACCATAGACATTCAAGTAGACAGAACCAAACCTCCCCATGTGTCATACAGACAAATTACTCTCTGCCCATGGAGACTCTTCAACTACTCCTATAAATTTCTGTATCCCTTATATAGAAAGTTCTTCTCCCTAGCCTGGATCATTCTTCCTACTAGGGTGACAGCTACCTGATATGTCAACCTTCCATATGAATGGAATGAATACATGAATATAGAGTATTTTTCATATATCCTTTTAAAGTGCCCTCTGTAGTTGCACTGATATATTCCATTCATAATAAGGAGATTGAAGTATTCTTACTGAATGATCAATAACCAGGTGTTTCAAAAGCATTATCAAAAATTTTATCTATAGCCTTAGTTTAGAGAAACCATTTTGTGCTGGCATGAATTGTTAACTTTATATGGTTTCTTCCTTTTATTTATTTATTTATTTATATGTATGTATGCATGTATGTATGTATGTATGTATATACTGTATATGTATGTGTGTATATGTGTATGTGTATGTATGTACTGTTATTTATGGAAGTAATGATGTGCTGTATGTTTAAATTCTATGACTTGGTCTTGGATGATAGATAGATAGATAGATAGATAGATAGATAGATAGATAGATAGATAGATAGATAGGGACAGACAGACAGATGTTGAATACAGTGAGAAGGATGGCTCAAATGAACCCTCTACATTTGAGTATCAGTAAGTTTTTAAAAAGGCTCTGCTAATGTCCCTTTTTATAAGCAATCTGTTGATCATAGTATTAATATAATACTCTTTATTTGACATTGTAAATAAAACAATAAATGTTTTCTCATAGTAGATGCCCTTGACGTGATGGCCCAGTGTCTGGAGGCCGTACGGGTCTGGATGGGGAGAAACAGACTCAGGCTCAACCCTTCCAAGACTGAGTGGCTGTGGTTGCCGGCTCCCAGGTATGGTCAGCTGACTCCATCGCTGACTATAGGGGGCGAAACTTTGCCCCCCTCGGAGAGGGTACGCAATTTGGGGGTCCTCCTGGATCCACGGCTGACGCTGGAAGACCAGCTGACGGCTGTGGCCAGGGGGGCGTTTTACCGGGTACGCCTGGTGCACCAGTTGCGGCCTTTTCTGGACCGGGATGCCTTGCGCACAGTCACCCATGCTCTTGTCACCTCCTGCCTGGACTACTGTAATGCTCTCTACATGGGGCTTCCCTTGAGGAGCACTCGGAGGCTTCAGTTAGTCCAGAATGCGGCCGCGCGGGCGGTGATGGGAGCGATTCGTCGCTCCCATGTAACGCCGCTGTTGCGCGAGCTGCACTGGCTGCCTGTGGCCTTCCGAGTGCGCTTCAAGGTGTTGATTATCATCTTTAAAGCGCACCATGGCATTGGACCTGGTTACCTCCGAGACCGCCTTCTGCCACAGATTACCTCCCACCGGCCGATACGCTCCCACAGAGAGGGCCTCCTCAGGGTGCCANAAATTTTGTATTGTATTGTATAAATTGTTTTTAAACTGGCTGTAAGCCGCCCTGAGTCCTCCGGGAGAAGGGCGGGGTATAAATATAATAAAATTCAAATTCAAATTCAAAAATTCAATTTTTGATAATAAATGTACTATTGTGTTCTGGAGGGCTGACAAGGATCAGGATCATGTTTTGTGAAAAAGAATAGTCAACCTTTTACTTGGCAGTGATCTCATCTTAAAAAAATAAAAATAAAACCCTGCTATTTGAATCAACAGAACCTTCTTGGAATTAAAATGCTCCTCCAAGGGTCAGGGGCAATTGCTGAGAGCAAAGCTCGTGGAAGAGCACATTTTAAAATTTTCTCTATTTATCACTACTTCCCCCTGGTTGCTATTTAAATATTACATATTTTTAAATTAAATAAAATACTTCAAAGCATGCAAAAATATTTATTTGTCTAGCCACATTTATAAACTGCCCTAATGTGACTGTGTGCAGTGTTCAAAACCAACATGAAAAATCAGAACCCAGAATCAGATCCCAAAAGTATGTTAGTTTTAGATGCATTCCTGATGAAAAAGATGGTGGGAAGCAATCATACCTTTGGGAGGAACAGTTTCAGACCAGAAGGAATGAAGTCATTATTCATTTGGATTCTGACAAATCTTTAAATCAACAATTCTTTAACCTTTGCTTCTGAAATAAGTCATCCCTTTGCTTCGCCTTCAGTATCATATTGCCTTACCTTTTTGCTCTTCACCCTTCTTTGCTTTCTCTATATATGAACATAACAGTTGACCCTTTCATATTGTGCATATCAAAAATTTAACTAATTTTCCTGAAGCATCCCCTGGCTTTTGTCAGTTTCAGTACTGACATATCTATTTAATCCATTTCATTTTATCTATTTGGTATGTTATTTGAAAAGCATGTTTTCCTTCTTTGTTAATTTTTCCCATTTGTATTTCAGGGATGACCAAAAACAAAAAGGGAAAAGCATGTATGTGTTGTCTTAAGAATTTCATTCTTAGAAGTATTTTGTAACTAGCCGAGGAGTTGGTCAAGGTGACTTCACCGGATCTGTTTCAGTCCCAATTATCAGTCCTTCTTGACATAGATTTACAGAGATTTCTGAGATCCTTGAAACAATACCTTTTGAAGCTTGACATAAGGCACTTAACAGCCATTAGCATTTTGATGCTGTATTTGAATAGGATTCACATAGTCCCTGAAGACATAGGTCAGGGTTATAGAACCAGGGATTGTAGTTCAAATAATTCTCAGTCCATTTTGGAAGATGTGATGCTGGAATGTATGATTTCTCCTGCACACATTCACCCCACTCCAGTATGTGCAACGAAGAATAATCTGTGCTAAACTGGGTCTAAAAAAGAAATAGAGAGCCTACTTTCTGCCCTCTGTGGGAAATTCTATGGTCAAAAGGATTTTCTTAGAAATCTAATAGGTGCAGGAATCTTTTGAAGTGAACTCATGAACTCTCACCTGGGTTCAGTTTGCATAATCTTTTATTAAACAATGCCTTTCATTTCCATGATTTCCTTCCAAGGACAATAGATTCCCAGGTATCATCTGAAATTGCTTGGAAGTGGGATAGGTATATAATGCAGGTTCCTTCCTGTTTAAGTACATTGAATCAGATTTTAAATCAAACTGCTTTCATATCAGTTTTGTGGACAGCATTCACTGAAATGGCATTTTTCCCCCTAGTGCAACTGATGATTCACACAAGCTTTGGAGAACAGATGGAGACATGATTGGTTGAATCCAGGAAATTGTTAATGCCCCTTTGCTGGCAGCCTTGAAAGAAGCTATGGTATGATGTTATCTGAAGAAACCCTCCTTGGATCAACCTTCACTTTTTAGAAAATGTTATTGAGAGGGTGGTACAAATTCAGCTAAAGTGCCTTACTGTCAGTCCCATCAGGAAATAAACACCACATGAAGACTTAAACTATTTTGTTGAGATTGGATGAAATTACAAATATTTCAAGTCTAATTGTGCTATACCTACTCCACATTTTTATATACCAATAAATTAGGCAGGTATCTATCTGAGCCACTTCTAAATGTTCTCTCTTTATTCAGCACTTGATAGGTACTATTTTTCTTAGTCAATTAAGTTTGCCCAAGGGACTTTTATTATAGTCTTACAATGGATCTTTAAAATGTTGATGGTAAATTATAAATGTTTTATTGTTGATTATTGTTGTAAAAATGCAGTAGACAGTATACAAGTAGTTATATGCACCTCTAGAGTAGAGCGCTGCATTGGTTGCAAGCTGCATTGGTTGCTTCTGGATTCAATTCAAGGTGCTGGTTTTAACTTTTAATGCCCTTCATAGTATGAGACCAGATTATCTGAGGGACCACCTCTTCCTTGTTATACACCCACCCCACTAGAGTAGGCATGTTGTGGATACCATTGGCTAGGGATCTTCATTTGATGATCTTCAGAGATGTGCCTTCACTGCTGCAGTGCCCGCCTTATGCAACATTCTTCCACCCAAAATTAAACTAGCTATATCCCTTTGGTATTCTGAAAAACCCTCAGGTCTTTGCTACATTGTCACATCTGGATCTCCAGGTGACCAGGGACCTGATCAGATGGCTCTGTTCTTGAGGTAACCATTATATATCCTCCCTTTCCTGTAATTTGTATTTTTACTTTTATGATATTTTTAATATGGGTTTTTATATTGTACATTTTGTTTGTATTTATTGTTTGTATTGATCGTTATTCACTTTTCATAGTTGCCTTTGGTGAATTTTTTTGCTGAAAAAAATAAACTGTCATGAGTCAATAGTTGATTTAATGGCATAACAATGGAGTGAACAAACAAAATAATCTTATGCAAAAATACATTTATTAGTTCTTTAGGTATTATTGCAAATCTTTCTGCTGTATTTGTTGGAAAATATTATCTCTCTGGAAATCTTTCCTAATGTGGCATTGATTTCTACCAAAAGGGATTAAAAAAAAATTAGGCTATATGACCTCAGAGACTTTGTGCTCTTCTGCTAATATCCTGTGTCGTCTGAGTGATTAAATTCAGGTGCAACAAGTTAGAAGCATAAAGCTAGCAAGGAGTTGTGTCACTCTGTGTCAGGTCTTGATTGAATGTGAGGTCTGAGGAATGTCCATAAGGAAGTGCCTGGGGTAGGTGCTGATGCCCAGCCAATTCATGTAATCTTTGTCACATTATACATCACTTGTCTATATTTCTGTTCTCACAAATACTTAAATGACGCATATAGGACATTCAAACAATGAACAGTTAACTGCATTCTGCAGAGAGTTTAGATCGGTGTCATTATCCTGTCATTCTTTTTGTTTAATGAAGTACAAAGTTCTGCCACATCAGGACTGCAAGAAAGAGTGATACTTAATCTTTCCCATTGAAGTTACTGGAACTAAAGTTGGTTGAAACTGATTCTTAGATTTAGATATTGTTCCACAGTCTTTCAGCATTACCTTAATAGAACTTAATAAAGTTCAGAGCCCAATAGCATTGATTTATTCTGTCTTTTTTTTCTTAAATCTCATTTGCATTGATAAATATAAAGGTTTTTCCATTTATGATCACTCAGTAAAGAACTATTTTGAATACTGTTTATATTTTAGAATTTAATTAATTAATTAATTAATTAATTAATTAATGTTCTGAAGAAGCCCAAAGAAAAATCCTGATCTTTAAACAACTAAATTTAGAGTGCTTTTTAGTATTGAAAATTTTCCAAATATATTATCCTACAACAACAGTCTTATCACAAACACTGATAGGCATTGCCAAAGGGAAGAGGGAGTACTGTATATACTACCTAGAGTTTAAGAAGGTTATAACTCTAATAAATAAATAAATATGAGTCATTCGTTAACATAGAAGGGGTCTCAGTCTTAAGTGAGAAATGTTTTCTAATATCTCTACACTAGTGAATCTGTGTCTCAGGTGTAATTTAAATCTAAAGCTAAGAATTTATAAATATAAATATACCAAAGTATTAAATTATTAATTTATTATATTACAAATCACTTTAACTACACTAACACAGAGAATATTTAAAATCAGCAGGAGCCAATATATCAAATGGAACTTGTTGTGTTCTTTGTATTCCCCCCCCTTAATCCCCTATGCATATCCTGATCACCCATTAAGGGTGATTGCCCTTCACCATTGATCGCCCATTAAGGGTGATTGCCCTTCACCATTGATCGCCCATTAAGGGTGATTGCCCTTCTCCATCTGCATACAGTTTCATGCCCGTTGCTGGTTGGCTAACTAGCAACAGGGT
>NW_015386411.1:499558-510701 GCF_001527695.2 Protobothrops mucrosquamatus
TTTCATGCCCGTTGCTGGTTGGCTAACTAGCAACAGGGTCTTGCCAGCCAATGGAATTGTGTGATTACAAGCCAGGGGAATCCCATAAAAGAGGGCTCCCCTGGCCCAGAGAGCCAGTCCGGATTTACCTTATGCCTTGCCAATAAACCAAGAGCTGACTGTCACTCGACTCGTGTCTTACTGCCTGCGTGATCTAACAGAACTAAAATCTGGCAGAAGCTATTTTAAGTAGACACTGAATGTAGAAACTTCCAATGATATCTTTGTATAGCACATAACTTTAAAAGCAGGAATTCTAAAATAAGATCACCTATTATTTCAGCACTACATGCAAATCCTCTAGAGATCTCAAAGACTGACCTGGCATATTTTGGGAGAAACCTTCCAAAACTATTTAGACCACAGCTATTTCTAAACCAATATGGAGCATATCCTACAGTTTAGCTTCCCCCAGCATGAGCATGAACTATCTACCAGTACTGGAAGACCAGAATGCATGACTTTATTCTCAATCCACTTCAGTTATATCTTATGCTGATTCTGTCTTTCCTCTCTGGTTATGCATCAAAAAATAGTGTTTTCTGTCTTGCACTGGGTTTACAAATTATACCTTAGTTTCGTCTACACAAACTCTTCCACTCCAGTTGGCTACTGTGGTGTGAATGCCTTCTCAATTGAAACCCCTAGTGACTGCCCCTCACTGCAAGTTTTGTTTTGTTTTTCTTATTTTGTACAGTTTCAATAGTGGAACAATGATAAAATGTATGTGGCTTTTTTTTTTACACTGTTCATTACGGGAACCAAGAAATGAAGGATTTTGTTTGTGTTTTTGGAATTTATAAGAATTCTGCCATTTACCTCTTCTTGCTCACTAATTAAAAAAAAAGTGGGTGGGAAAAGTTCTTTTTTACAAATTTCACTGGTCCAGGAGGAATAAAGAGGCTAAGGAATCCACCAATCAGAGGTCATTGTAAGCATGTTCCAGACAGCACATTAAGTCATTATCATGACTAAAGCAAAGGAAGGGCTTGAAATTCAGAAAGGGATTTCATAAACTGCTTTTATTTGTATTCAGTTTATGCAAAGGAGACAAATATCTGAAAGCTGTGGTGTAGAAAAGCTTGTGGTGTTGTGTTACACTGGAAATGGGAAGATCTAGGTCCACATTAACTCTTTGTAGACACTGAGCTAAAATCATTATACATAAATAGATTAGGATTTGGAGGGAGGGGTTGAGTCAATACCTGAAAAATTCTGATTATTTTGTAATCAAGTAGAAGAACACTAATCTTGACTAGCTATACTAATCACCGTATACTAGTTCATCTAGATTTACATCAAAATTGGAATCAAATTTGAATTAAGGGACTTTAGTTTTGTTTAGCTCCATTATTATACCGTCTCTTCTGGATCATGAAAATTTCTGCTGTATATTGTATAGGAAGGTTATTTTTAGTAATTCTGTGGCTATTTATCGGAGATTAACCTGTATAGAAATCATACATAAACAGCCTATAGCTATATCTGGTTTCTGTTCTCATCTTGACTACTAGTGCTCAGTTCAACACAAGCTGACAAAGATACAGTTCAGGGAGAAAACACAATGTATTTTTTAGAAAAGATGGAGAAAACCCTGTGACCCATTTGATCAAGCTTTGGGAGAAAGGTAGTGCAGTCTGATGTGACCAGAATGAACATTAAATATTAAACTGACCATATTTGACCATAAGACAACAAAGCATCCAAAATGAAAACAATATGTTCATAACAGAAACTAAGTATAAACTAAATTTTGTTCAGATATTCTGAAAGACATTGTTAAACACAAACCTTAGCCACTTCAGAATACTGAACATCTAGTAAGAAATATACAGTTGCCTGCTGAGACCAATATAAATAGTATATGGCACAGGTCAGCAACCTGCGGTTCCGGAACCACATGCGGCTCTTTGAGCCTTCCCCTGTGGCTCCCAGCCTCCTCTGCCATTTGCAGAGAGAGACAGAGACAGAGAGAGGCAATAAGAGGCAATTCAGTTCATGCAATAGCACCATAATAGACTTAGGATTGGTCATTTTCCCCTCTATAATTACTGCACTTCAATTACTTCTGACCATTATTTTTCAGAAGAATCTTTGATCATAAATAAAGCATGCATAGCCTGCTCTTTAAAAAAAACAAAAACAAAAAGCAAAACTTTTATTCTTGAGTCCAGTAATCCTTGTGGTGACAAACTGGTAGGAAAAACCTAAAGAAAAATTGTTTATTATTATTCCCCACTTTTAAACAAAAAGCAAAGTTTCCCATTTTTCTCTCCTTCAAAAATCTTGATCAGTGAAGTCTATGGAGAAAGTAATTTGGTTGAAAAAGAAATAGTTTTGACTTCTTCCTAAAAAAGAATAATAAAAAATGTGTTTTGTTTTGTACTATTTATGCTACACACTAAGAAAAAATAATTCTAAAAGAACTTGAGAAGAGCAGTTCAATTCACTTTTAAAGTCCTATAATGCATCTTCCTCTTTGTTCTCTTCCTGGCATATAATCCAGAGTAAGAGAACTGCAAAAAAAGTCCTCCTTGCTTCACGCCAATTGCCCTTTTAGTAGCCACAGTATGTTACTTCAGTCTAATGACTATCATAATTAAAGTGCAAAGAGCTTTTTAGCATTGTCAAATAATAGGAATCTAGAGGGAATTGTGTACTCTATGACCTCATTTTAGTCATTAGACTCAAGACCAGATTTTGAAGTTAGATGTTCCTAGAGTAATTATGGATTCAAACATTTTGCTGAGCTACAGTATGATTTGTTGCTTTCCATTTGTGTACAAAAAAAAATCATTGAATATACTATTGCTTATTTTTGAGCAATAAATCACAATCTTTAATCATTACCTAAGGTGTCTTATATTTATCATGTGTCATGGGGTCATGTGATCATCTTTTGCAAACTTCTGACAGAGTCAATAGGGAACACAAATTCACTTAACAACCGTGTACTAATTTAACAACTGCAATGACACACTTAACAACTGTGGCAAGAAAGGTCATAAAATAGGCACTTGAGAACTGTTCTGCTTAGCAATGGAAATTTTGGGCTCAATTGTGATAATAAGTCGAGTATGTCCTGTATCCAGTTCCACTATAATATAAGTCAAGATTACTATTCTCATATTGCAGATGATAAAATCAGAAAATGACTTAGCATAGGATGCCCTGTGATTTCATGTTAGAGCTAAGACCTTATCTTTAAAAAAAAATCACATTTATTGCTCATGCCTGTACTGCTCTGGTCTCCCAGCTCTTTGCATTATCATTTAAATTCAAAACTAACACATAAGATCACATAAGATGTTACCTAACCAAATCATTTCATATGGAAAAGTGCAAATTGCATGGATCTCATCAATTTAAGCTGTCTTAAAATTGGATTAGAAGATAATTTTAGTAAAACCAGTTTACACTGTATTTACTAAACTGTACACTGAGAGCTTATGCACCAGAGACAAATTTCTTGTGTGTCCAATCACACTTGGCCAATAAAGAATTCTTCTCTTCTCTTCTCTTCTCTTCTCTTCTCTTCTCTTCTCTTCTATTCTATTCTATTCTATTCTATTCTATTCTATTCATTATTGACAGTGTACCTTTCACCAATTCATTATTTTTAGAATAGCTTATCTAAGAGGATCAAGGAAGGATATGTGATAAGAACAACTTAATCTATTATTTTACTAATGACAAATTTTATAGAATAATAAAGCTAAAGAAATATTAATTAAAAGTTCAGACTTTCCTTAAATTGATACACAGTATATAAATCAGAAAATATTCTCACTAAAATGCTTGTTTTCATTGGAGCTTTCTACAAGTAAGAATGTTCCAAGATACAGTAAAGAGATGGACATAGCCTTTATGGAAAAGAAATGCTTAGGCTCTTCACCTAGTCTTAAGCTATAATGATCTTCTCTGACCCTGAGGCAAAGCTAGGCCTGTTGGGGCAAAAGGTCACCCTTATTTACAAAAAGATCAAAAGATAAATAATCGTGTAGCACAAACTCAGTTAAATAATGTTGTAAAAAAAAGATCAAACAGACTTGTTCTGATCTTTATTGTGCTGAAAGTGTGTTATCCTAACAATCAGCTGCTTCTCAGGAAAATATGTTCTTTGTTAACACAGTTTAATTTTGTGGAAGGTTAAAGAGTTCTATTTATGTATTGTGTAATATATGTTGTATTTTAGATACTTCACTTTTATTTAGTTTATATTTGCATGTTGGCAAACAAGAATTCTAAAAATGTTGCTTTCCATGAATGTAGAAGTTCCATCACACAGTTTTCCAACTCTCCCAGTGCAGCATAAAGAACAACGTGTATAAGATTTCCTGGCTATGTTCATATCTCTCAAAGGTCATTGAAGTTGTACAACATCAGAATCAAATTTTCTATGACATCTACATAGTGGATCTTCAGATGCCCTCATCAGGGGTTCATTTATGAATGTGCAAAGAGTTATAAAAAAACACATGAGACCTACTATAGCTTCTTGATATGCCATGTACTGGCAATAATCCATTTCATCTGGAGCTTGAAGCAGAATGGGTCATTGTACATAGGTTTACAGTGTTGCCAAAAGAGCTCTGGCCATTTTTATTTCTCATTTCTACAAGTACAGTCTTGAATCAAGATGGGCAGGAATCAGGTTATGAGATGTTTGCCTATAAGTCTTTAGCACAATATAATTGTAAAATCTTATTTACCTTCTTGAGAAAGAGAACATATCTTTTCCGGGGAAAAAATAAATATAAATAACTGCAATCCTAGATGGTACTCTTGGATTTTGATATTTTTACTCAGCTGTAATAAAAAACAATAACATGTCTCTATAGGAAACTTGCAATTATTCATATAGTATATTATTCCTGCCTGACAACTGCCACAATGGATCATTAAATGCTCACCATCAGTGAGGAGGTACTCAAGAATACCATAATTTTTCATTTTTAATAAAGCCTGATTTGCCCTGATAAAAGCTATATTGCATACTTCGTTCAAGATCAGTCTAGAACCCAGGAGGGTTATTATTCCAGTAACCATGTTGTCAGAAAAACTGTACGGGTGTGCCCACTGGTCATTAGGAATCAACCTGAACTTGAGGGAATTTTTATCTTAAAGAGTAATGAATTCTGAGTGCAAAAGCAATTTGATTTTTATTTTTTTATACATTGAAGTCCAGGATATCTTGTTCTTAAATATCTTAAGATTCTTTTGTAACACTTTAAAATCCAACAAATTTATCATAGTGTACTATTTTATAGAAGTAAAGAAACTGATTGAGCTTTCCAAAATCTCCTATAGTATAGTTCTTTGGAATTCTGAAAAATCTCTTATGGAAATGGATGGCACTCATCACACAGGCCATCTTGTTTACTGTAAACAGAAAAGAGCAATGCGGGCATAAAGCTGCTGCCTCCAATATATACTTTCTTCTCCCACTAAAACCAACAGACTTCAGCTGAATTACCTTGAATGAATGAAGACTTGATTCTATTTTTATAAAATGTATAATTGAAATAGATTTTTCATTCCATGAAAATATTTTTTATTTAGGAGAAGGAAGAAAGGAAGGAAGGGAGGGAGGGAGGGAGGGAGAGAGGGAGGAAGGGAGGTAGAGATCCTGGGGGAAAATGTGAGAGTGAGCTGTCCTGAGAATTAATCTAGGCTAATAATTTTCAACATACAACCTGAACTTTAATGTGCAAACTGATTGAATTTTTAGGTAACAATTTTTTAAAAAACAAAAATGTCCCAACTAGACTTTTAAGTACTAAACTGGTGAGCTACATAGGTTCATTTGATGTCTATCCTCTGTTTAAAGGGTCTTCTATTCCAATTTTTGTTTAAAGATAAATAAAAAAGTCAAATCTTGGTTTTTCCAAATGAGCATCTCAACATATAACAAACACGCAATTCATTTCTATTATGGGCTTGATCTCTCTACCCCAATCAGTATCAAGTAGAATCATCTATTCAGGTAGAGTAGAAACAGAATAATGTTTTTTATGCCAGCTCTTACAGTCAGCTAAAGAAACAACAATAGTGGCATTGACTGCTGCTATGAAATCTAACAGATCAAGGAGGGTTCCACCATGCTCATCCAGGTCCTGTTGCAGGTCACCCACAAAAGTGACAGGTTTGGTTTTCATCCCATATCCAGTCCTGAACTCTTGACTGGAAGGGATCCAGATAATCCATTTCATCCAGGATTTTTTGTAGTTACAACCCAACCACCATCTCAACAATCTTACCTAAAAAGAGTGAAATAATTGTTCTGGGCAGCTGGGTTGAGTGATCATTTTTAAAAAGAGTGTACTGTGGATAGTTTGATGGGCATCAGCATTCAGCTGCTTTCTATACCCATACTATCATGTCCTCCTGCCTGCACATATCATCCAGAAGAAGTGTGATTCTAATTTATTGGTGCCTTAGCTCATCCCACAGAGGATCTTCCTGAGGCATCACAGGCTTATAAGAATGTTAAATGGCCCCATGGGATGTTACTTCTGTCATTTCATAAGATCATATCCACCCAGCAGTTAACTCAGTGAAGAGATGAGCAATTTTATCCTTAATGTCAGCAGTTGTTTCCCAGTGAACAGCCCAAAAGGCAAGAGGTCACCTTAAATAATGCTGCTACCTGACACTCTGTAGATGTAATGTACAAGGATGTGTTGCCCCTCTTACTAACTTAGTGTAGGTTCAAATTTTAGTTCATTACCTGCATCCAATCATCTTCACTCTTCTTCTTCTCTCAGCATTGCTTCAGGTATATTCCAGATGATTTATTTTCCAGAGCTCTTATTAAACCAAGGAATCTCCTGAAATTATCACCCAATGACATACTACCCAAGAGCAACCATAGCAACCATGTAGTATTTGTTGCTTCAGTAGTCCAGAACTCAAGTAAGTACCACCATGGAGCTATCTGCTAACCTGCTGGGAAATTATCCAAGCACCCCCTAGAAACCATTTGGAGGCATACCAACCTATAGGCCCATCTCCCCTGCAGTCAGAGTCTCAAGCATTCCCTTTTGACTTGTATTTGGTGATTATTTATTCTTTTCTTCTTCACAATGCATAAAGAACTTTTAGAGTGCCCATTGAGCACTCTAAAATTATTGGAAGCTAAAATAATAAAAATAAAATTTGGGAAATTGACATCCATCTTATGTGTCTATCACACATGGCTAATAAAGTGTTCTGTTCTATTCTATTATGTGTAAGATGGTACATAGGGAAAGTTGAAGATACATGCCATGTTCTTGAGAAATAAGCACAAATAAGAGCCCCTTCTGCAACCCACAAGACAAAAGAAGAAATGAACTACTAATGCACTACTAATCATAGTCACTAGGTCTTATTTATTATGGGGAAAGGGACCTATGGGAGTTTGAATACAACCACAATTACATTTCTTCTTCCTTTGGAATTAGAGTACCTCTCTTCTTCCACTAAATGTTTGATGTGGGAAAATACTCATGATGAAGTAAGTTTGATTTAAAGTACTCTTTGGTCAGGATAAAAAAATCATTTCAGAAAAATATCTAATTGCCATATTGAGGGTGCCAGGATATAGAAAGCTGAATGTAACTGCAATGAGACAGTTTCAAAGTGGCATTGGCATGATTTAGCAATGGTCACTCATTAGAAAAATGTAAAAAAAGTTTTTTATGATGCTTGAAATAGTAACAGAAAACCATGTGTTTGCTAAAGAGGCAGAGATGTGTGCTGTACAGCTGATAAAGTGAAACCTTGGGGTCATAGAGAACAATAATCCAAATGTAATCTTCCTTTGTTAGATTGCTATGCATGCTTCAAGGCTTATTACCATCTTTTGCCTTAAGTAAGACTGATTTCATATCTTAATATGTCATCAAATCATCCTCCCCCTGAATTAGCTTCTACAAAATAGCAGTGGGTTTTCCTTCTTAAAAATCAGAAAACAACTGGTAGGAACAAATGGGCAATTTTCTCAATGGAGGAAAGGAAAAGTGGAGTCCATCAAGGATGTGAGCTGGGACTGATTCTTTTTAATTAATTCATAGATAATATACTGGCTTAGAATAAACAATGGCTGGCATGTTTGCAAATGATAACAAACTAATGTGTTTATAAAGTTTGAAACTGAATGGTCAGTCAAATGGCAAATATAGTTCAATTTAAGTAAGTATAAAATGTTACAAATTGGAGCAAAATATGTCTAATTTTTTTTCCTCCCTGACAGTTTCTAAGTTGTTTGAAACTACTCAGGAAAAAAAATAGGCAATCATAGCGGTTAGTTCAATGAAGAAATGCACTCTCGGTGTACATCATTGGTGAAACGGCATATTCTATTCTCAAATTGCTAACCTATTAATTTCCTTATATAAATCCATGATATGTACCCATTTAGAACACTGGGCCATTCTGATTACTGCACTTGACAAATCTAGCTGAAAAAAAAGCAGAAGTCAACCAAAATGATCAGAGGGCTCAGATATATTTCTTATGAGGAAGACTAGTAGGAGACAACTGAGTAATATATCTAAGGTAATCTAAAATTATGTATTACAGTACATGGAGAAAGTAGAAGACAAAAATAAGATAGGAGAAAACAATAGGACCAGGCTAATCCAGTCATCTGACTGAAGGATAACAATCATTACCACAACAAGTACTTGTAATGAATTTTGATGACTTTCAAAGGGAATTATATAAATTCTAATTCCCTTTGAAAGTCTACATAAATTCTAAAAACAGAATATTTGTCTTTAAAAATCAGTATTATCTTTAGGTCAGAATTACCCTCATGGCTTCAAATACTAATTGTAGGGAAATATGATGGGATTTGTCATGTCTCCACCTTCTGCTACTGAACTATCTCAAAAGTATTTTAAAAACATATTGATCATTTTAACTAAGTCAACAGAAAATGTATCTAGTTCAAATTTATTGATAAATATATTATTTATTGATTTAATTATTTATTCATACAATATCTGCCCATATAATATCTGCCCATATCAGAACAGTAACTCTAGGCAGTGAATATTCAGGATATCTAGTTCATATGGCGCTGATATTTCTGATATGTATTTAAATGTTTCAGCATTTTTTTTCTCTTCTGGCAGCATAAAAATAATCTTTTCCACAAAGGTAGTCATTTCCTCATTTGACTGAAATACATTAAAATCTGTTATGCAAGCTTTTAATTTTATTGGTCAATTAATTAGAAAGGTGAACCCAAAAATATACAGAGAGATATGACAATTTGAGGGATTGTGCTAGATTAGTCAACCTACAGCATTTTTTTTCTTCTCTGGTTTCAGTAAAAATAGACTTCACATTCTTCTAAAATGTCTTTTAGTCTCACATCCAAGAAAGCCATTTGATGATAGGTTTGACAAGCCTTGTTAGAACTGATTAGCAAATATATTAAATAGCACAATTTATGCTGATCTGAGCAATAGGTGCTCTGACACAACATTATAATCGTATGGAAATCCTACTTTTGAAGAAAATGTATGCCAAGCATCAGACATAAATAGGCAAACCAATGAACAGGACAAATCGAGAGAAAAAGATGATCAAATGAAAAAAGGAAGAAGAAATACAAGTATAAATAAAAGAATAATACAGCATACACCTGCATGTACTTATACTAATTTAAAGCAGTGTTTCATATCCCTTCACCACACTCACTCAGCACTTGAACTAGATGTCAATTTATAATTCTTGGCATCCAACAAAAGCAGAGGGAAAAAAACACAAAAAACAAAACCAGAAACTGCCAAAGATGTCCCGCTGAGCAACTGCAATGCAGACAGAACAAAAGGAGTTGTTTCAATCAAATTGTATCTTTTCAAGAGGGATATAAAGAACCAGTTTCAACTAATATGATTAGCAAAGTTAAGAACTTTAATTTATTATGACTCACATGGCAATTTGATAGTAGGAAAACTTGATTGGAATTCTCCACAAATCCAAAAGGTAGAAGCAACATTTAAACAGTGGAGGACCCTGACAAAAAAAATATACTGTATATCACCAAACAGATGATTCATTCATTCTGACTGCTAGGAAGTAAGCCAGAGAGATCATCTGTTTCTGGATATAATACAGTAAACATGAATGGGGATGTCCACTTTTTTTTTTAACTTGTTCCTGCTGTTAAAATAAATCAGGTGAAGGGCGAAAAGCATTTCTGGTTACACAACAGCAAACCTGTGTGGTTTTCAGGGTAATTTTTTTTTATCCAGACAAATCTTATGCACAGATAAAAGTTTAATATAGATTACTCTGTTGAAAGCAGATATTATTTCCTTTGCAACTGTCCTGTTTTGCACCACATTGGACTTTTATCTTATCACAGAATTATTCTAAATTGACTAATTTGAACTATAGCACTGTAACAACATGCCATTCAGTAGGGCTCTTGATACTTTATTCTTCATTATCCTTCATAATTACCATCTGTTCAGTTCCATATCTTAATTTCTGCAGACATGTATGTATCTTCAGTAATTAAAACTATGATTCTAGCTTTGATGCATTTCACAATCCTTGAGGAGAAACAGAAATATTCCTAAGAATAGTTTTGTTTTGTGGGAGGAGATCAGGTTGCTTAAATAAAAGAGCAAAGGCATTGATGTATTCCACCCCAAAATTATCATCCCAATGAACAAAATCACAACAAATACACAAATCTGTACAAACTTTTCATATGTTAATTTT
This sequence comes from Protobothrops mucrosquamatus, assembly GCF_001527695.2. Lineage (NCBI taxonomy): Eukaryota > Metazoa > Chordata > Lepidosauria > Squamata > Viperidae > Protobothrops > Protobothrops mucrosquamatus. Next base: position 510,323 of record NW_015386411.1, read on the forward strand.
TATGCCTGTGCAGAAATTAAAAATAATTGATTATGTGCCATCAGGTTGGTGTGGATACTAAGTGACCATACTGTTGTGTCCTGAGCCTGCAAAAGCTCAGGACACAAGAGTGCAAGAGTCCCGGGCATTTGCAAAAGCTGCCCGGGACCAGACTGAGTGGCGCCGGCCTTGCGCGCATGCGCAAGGCGGGAAAAGACTGCCTTGTGATTGGTTGGATTTGCCCGGGGATCAGAAGGTATAAATAGAGGCCTGCGTGCCTCTGCTCGGGTTGTTCGTAATTGGAAGCAGAGAATAAAGACTTGTTAGAAATGCTTCGTCTCAAGCGCCATTATTCTCCGGACTTAACACTGGCGACGAAGGTGGGATCCAGTCTATACAG
>NW_015386411.1:513275-528410 GCF_001527695.2 Protobothrops mucrosquamatus
GTCGTGCCTGTGTCTTCTACCACAGCTGCCAAAACTATTCAAGTATTGAGAAACATTTTTGCTGCACACGGGTTGCCAGATGTTCTGGTGTCAGATAACGGCCCTCAATTTACTTCTACTGAGTTTCAGGGATTCCTACAGGCCAACATGATCCACCACGCTGCTTCGGCTCCTTTCCATCCTTCCACCAACGGTATGGCTGAATGGATGGTCCGCGTCGCCAAGGACGCCCTCAAGAAGCTGACTTACAGCAATTGGCATCACAGGTTGGCTGACTTTCTTCTAGCCCATCGTACTACTCCATGCACTGCCATGGGTAAGTGCCCGGCCGAACTCCGCTGGGGTCGTCGGCTCGTGACTAAATTGGACAGGCTGCATCCGGAGCGTGTAGCTTCACAAGTGTCTCAGCCACACCCACCACGGGTCCTGCGTGAAGGCGATCCTGTCTGGGCCAGGAACTATGGGCCTGGACACCTCTGGGTCCCGGCTGTGGTCTGGAAGGTCTCGGGGCCTCTGTCCTACGAGGTGTCCCTGGAAGACGGCCACATTCTTTGCCGCCACATTGATCAACTACGTGTGAGGCGGGACTCACCTGGGGTTCCTCCTCAGTCTCCTCTAGGGGGGGAGGAGGAATGGGGAATGCATTCTGAGAATCAGAATCTGCTGCCAACAATGGTTGTGGGGAACGACACGGGCTCTCAACACCCAAGTTCCACAGGAGATGCAGGTAGCAATTCATGGGGACGGGGGCACACAGACACCCCCACACACACTCCAGCCTGGGAGTCCCACCGGAGGTACACTAATTATCCACACCTCACAAACAATACTCCAGACATGGAGAATAACTGGGAGCATACTCACAACTCACAACATGCAAGAGAGCAGGCAAAACAGAGGGGAAACACGTCCTTTGCTGAAATGGCTCATAGAAGGATGTCCCCACGCATAAGGGCTAACAGGGAGGCATCCCTAGACCCTAACATTACAGGAAGGAGCCAGGAAAACCACACTCCGTCAGTAAACACGGAGATGAGTTCAGAGGGGTTGGAAAACTCCATAGGCGGTAGGTCAACCAGGTGTGGCGATCAACAGAGTTATGACTTCTCAAGCCTAGGAGACGGGCAGGAAAGTCAAACAGAAGTCACAAGACAACCACAGGGCAATTCACCTAGTGTGGGAAGCAACGGGGAAAACACTACAGGTTCCCCAGGTCCGAGAAGGTCGCTCAGGGTCAAAGGCCCTCCCAAATACCTTGCAGATTACATAAGGTGAGCATGTCACTTGCAATAACTGAACTAGAGGTTCTGGCTGGTTGACTCTACGTAAACGATGTTGGGGCTATGGGGTCTCTGTACGACGGAACAGTCCCACATCTTACACACACCATGTGACTTAACTCAATATTTAATTATATAACCATTACTATGATGGCGTCCATGTGGGCGCCGTATTATTTCATCTAGGGGGGAGGGGTGTTGTGTCCTGAGCCTGCAAAAGCAGGCTCGGGACGTTGCAAGAGTCCCAGGCATTTGCAAAAGCTGCCCGGGACCAGACTGAGTGGTGCCGGCCTTGCGCGCATGCGCAAGGCAGGAAAAGACTGCCTTGTGATTGGTTGGATTTGCCCGGGGATCAGAAGGTATAAATAGAGGCCTGCATGCCTCTGCTCGGGTTGTTCGTAATTGGAAGCAGAGAATAAAGACTTGTTAGAAATGCTTCGTCTCAAGCGCCATTATTCTCCGGACTTAACACATACAGATAGATATTTTCCAGGAGAACCAATCTACATCCTTGTCCTTTAGGTCTTCCAATAATATTAATTATAATTTAAAATGAAAAATTAGAAGAGAATATATGTATGTCATGGTTGAATTATGGAGTTCTTGGTGCTCTCTGAGCTTAATTGTTTGTTTACAGACATTTTGTTATTCAATTAGGTAGAATCATCTGTGCAAAACTATAGTCAGATGGGCTGTATTCCTCCTCCTCCTTTTCTTCCTCACCTTTCTCCTCTCACTTTTAAATATAACTTGTACTGGATGACCCTTTGTAGGTAAGACTAGAACATCTGAGGACTCTAGATAAACACTATGGGCAAAACAGTCTACCAAAGTTGGAAGAGAGAGTGAGCTGAAATCTCAGTAGACGTAGGTATGCCTAGTAAATAGATAGTTTGAAAGATTAACCTCTAGTTATCTTCCTTTTCATCAAAGCTGCTAGGTAAATTGCCTAATTTGTTTTCTTTCTTCTATTTGTATATTCACATTTTGTATCTCCCTCTCTCCCTCTGTGTATCTGAAAAATGTTCCATATGGCACATTTTAGATTCTATTAAACTAACACATTACACTCAGGGTCAAGTTAAGTATAAGTTCTATAAGAAAAGCTGACTCAACATTTACCAAAATACAATATGTTGTAAGCATAAGAATTTTAGAAGGGCAGGCCCATAGAGCTGAGTATTCTGTTTGTATTGCATCAGTTATATACCTATAAAAAGGCTTTAAGCAAAAAAGAACTTATAGCAAAGTGTTTGTTCTCATGGTTGGCAGTGATGAGATTGAAGATGAAATATGTACTTAATTTTTTATAATATACAACATAGCCACATTAAATGTTTTTGGACTGAATGTCTTTTCTGGGAATATGAACATCCATAGAATGTGTTGCAAGATACCTGAAGTCATATAGTCCATCTCTCAGTTCAATGCAATACCTACCTACCATGCATGATACAATGATAATTTGATAATTATTTAATATCTGCTTACATATCTGTAGCAAAACAGACCTATTCTAAAGTAATTAGTTCAACAGCTTTTATTATTTGGCAGTATATAGGGGAGCCTGCATCCATATTTACTGTTTTTCATATTGTTGACTCTTGAAGGGAATCAAGATTAAACAATTAATAAACTACTTCCATCTTTAGTTCTATTGGTGATACATTTTATTTGTTTGGATTTTTCATAGCATTGGTTTCATAGTGGGACCAATTTTCACCATAAGTTAAAACTCCATTCATCTGCAGGTTAATGAACTGAACCAAGTATTGAAACATCAAACAACCTACAGTCTGAACTAATTTCATGCTTTAGCTATCCATTTTAAAATTTCTGACTGATGTACACTATACTATTTCTTTCTGCTACAACTTGACTAGAGAATATGTACATAATATACTGCTCACAAAAATAAAGGGAACGCAAACCCCTTCAGTTCCATGGTAAAATGTTCCCTTTATTTTTTTGAGCAGTATATTTTTTGTAATGCACAATTGTATTATAAATACACAGTATTGAATTTATTAATATATTTGTGGTCTGGGAAACTTGTTTCATTTTTTTAAAAAGAAATGTTAATTATTTGCAGATTGGTTGAATTTTATTATCTACAATTTTGTATTATTTTTATGGCACTTACATCCATCTGAGCAGCCAAATTTAATCTTATAAAGCAAGCAACTTTAATGTTACTGAGTGCTTATTTTTAACTCTATTTTTTAAATAAAAGAAATCTAGGAATTATCAATAAATGCTAAATTCTTGGTCAATTTTAGCCCTATTTTGGAAATGAAAATACCATCTTTCAAATTAAATGTCAGTTTGTTCTATACTGTAGTAACCTAATTTATATAACATAGGTTTGACATTAGGAAATAACTATTCATCCATAAATTATTAAAATGACTAAAGAAATAACTGTTCTAAAGCTCAAAAGAAATATTCTTGTGGCTCTTTTACTGATTTTTCAGAATTATATGTCTCTATGTCTCCTTTAAACTAGAAAAACTAATCAGAGTTATTGATACATACAAGTACCTTTTTTGTAGACTAATTTTTTAGCAACTTTATTGGGAAAACAAATAATTTTGCATTCTTGCATAAAAACTGGCTTTGATTCAAAATAATTGTCAACATAAAATTAGGGTGAAATTTTTTGTCTAATATGGAATAAGTTAAAAATAGACAGCATTGTATATGTCAAACCTGAAACTTCAGAAACTTGAAATACTACAATCCTCAGGTGTCCAAAATGAAGTGAAGATGCTTTGACTTCAAAGCAGAGCTTTTCATAATGCATAACTAAAATATACCTTGAAGTTTGCTGATCTTCTACATATCTAAAATAAGATAAGGATAACAATGTGAGGTCGCTGTTCAGTATAATTCGCATGGTTATCCTTTTTCAAGAAAGGTAAACTATGAAAATTGAAGGGAATCAAGCCGTAAAACATTTAAGCTGGAAATAAGCTTGTGAACAATAATGAAAAAGACACGATGTTCACCTATGGTATTATTCAAATATTTGTCTAAAATGGTAGTTTCCTCTCTGAGTAGGGGATTGGACTAGAAAGCCCCCAAGGTCCCTTTCAACTCTGTTATTCTGTTATTATTCCCAACTATCTTTAACAATGTTTCCTGCTGTTAGCTTATTGTCTATTTTTCCTAAACATTATGATGATGTTATGTCTGAAATTTAAACATCTTGAAGTTACTTTGTTATTGCAAATTTCTGTAAAAGTAAAGTCCATCATTCCTTGATGGGTGTCATGATTCCGATAGATGAAACCATTTAAAAGAACTTCAAGGAAAGGATTAAAGAACATTTTATTTAGGAAACAAGATATTGGCACATACAAAGGTGAACCCAAGACTAAAATCCCCTCCCTCAGGCTACAAAGTAACAAGTTGCAATTCCCACCCCAAATTGCTGTCATAAATCACATTCACCAATTATTTCAAAACCGTGGGCTCTCCTCCCAGCTTAGCCCACCAAAACTCTTATCAGGACTGGCCTTGGGTCTCACACAGAAAACTAAGAACTAAGAACTAGAACTAAGGAGAAACTTCCTGACAGTTAGAACAATTAACCAGTGGAACAACCTGCCTCCAGAAGTGGTGAATGCTCCAACACTGGAAGTTTTTAAGAAGAGACTGGACAGCCATTTGTCTGAAATGGTATAGGGTTTCCTGCCTGAGCAGGGGGTTGGACTAGATGACCTCCAAGGTCCCTTCCAACTTTATTTNTTATTATTATTATTATTATTATTATTATTATTATTATTATTATTATTATTATTATTATTATTATTATTATTATTATTATTATTACAGAAGTATTGTTATGGCTAACTGAGAAACTTAACATCCCCCCTCCCCCTCCTTCATCTAAAATCTCTAAACTAAAATGTGGCAACAAAGACAAAATAAAAAATGGCTTCAGTTCAGTTTGTCACAGCGTTGACAGTGGGACAAAAAGATTCTTGAGGAATAAAGTATAGGTTTATATAGATCATATCACCATTTATTTGATATATCAACATTTTTCCTAAGATAATATACATCTGTATAAACATCTTTCTGACTAAAAGTAGAATATATATTTATTTAAAATGTGTGTTTTTTCTTAAAATCACATTACATACCTATTCATGTAAATGCATATTCCAGGGATTTGTTTTTATTTTTCATTTTTTAAAATTCTAGATATTTTCCATTTTTCACTTGTTTTGTTTACTTCACTTAAATCATTTTTTAAATTAACCACATTTTTAAAATGTTATTCTTTTTCATGCTCATAGAGATTCCAAATAACATGAATATTTGCTTCTGAATGCCTAGATGGCAAATATATGCCCTCCCAGACATTGTTAAATGCCAATTCCCATCACTCTTTATAGCCTTGCCAGGGAAGATGATGAAACTGGATTCCAACCACATCTACATATTTGGCTGAAACTTGCTTTAATCTTCCAAACAATATGAGAAAGAGATATTTTGATAACTAATTCTCTAAGATTTCTTACAGAAATTTGTTTGTTCTTACCCTTGAAGACTTTGAAATACTTGTGAATCAAAATTTCTGGTGCATAGTAGCACTTTGGTGTTTACTAAAGATTAGGGTTCCATTTCTTGCCCCAAACATTTATTTGAATGTTGATGTTGACTATAGTAGTAACATTTCTCTGCATTCTTATATGGGAAAAATTTAATTGTTTAAACCAGGTCATTTGCCTGTCCTCCTGGCACTTATTTGTGATGACTCATTGACAATAGTCTTAAAGAAATAAAGATGGTGCATATATTTTTTCCACTCTAAATGTCAAAACTCACATACAGCCCCTGGAGTTTTAACCAATATTTTCTTTTAATTTTCATCTCTGTATGCACCTAGTGATATAATTCACACATTTCTGAGGAACAGACTGGGTAGAACAGACTTTTTGTTTTACTAATTAGCAGCTTGGTGGGGGGGATCTGAGAATAAGCAATATGGCACCCACTCAGAGGGCAGGAAGCTCTCTCTTATTCTAATGAAAATGACCTCCCCTACCCCCTGCTGCTGCTAATTAGGAAAACAAAAACGATGGGAGATCCTAATTCTAGATATACCTTGTGAAAATGGGATGGCAATAAGGGTTTCTCAGCTTCTGCTATCACTGGCTATCAATGTGAGGGATTTCTTTCTTTCTTTCCTTCCTTCTTTCTTTCTTTCTTTCTTTCTTTCTTTCTTTCTTTCTTTCTTTCTTTCTTTCTTTCTTTCTTTCTTTCTTTCTTTCTCTTTCATGTTATTACCAGTACTGTCATGCAGTATAATTACTATCTGTACAAGAGTTGGGCAAAGGGACCAGAACTTCTGTGCAGAACACCTGTGACAACCTGTTTCTTATGTGTTTCATAGCAGTATGTTCAGGGATAAAATATAGACCTGTTTGCTTGTAGATATGAATGCATAATTCTGAACTGGAAGACCCAGATTCAAGTTCTCACTTGATCATGTAGCTTAGTGATTTGGGGCCAATCACTCTATCAGCCTCCTTTATAGGGTTGGTGTGAGAAGAAAATGAGAAGGAGCTTCCATCTTGAGCTCTCAGGCAGGACATAAATGCAAACGTAAAAATATATTTTCTATGCAACACATCATGTAACAGCACCTTGTTTTAGGAGATTCAAACAGGTTAACCTTAGCTTCCCCTACCTCTTTCTTCCTACTCAGTCTCTGCCAACTGAACTAGTTGCTTCATTCTGCCCAATGAGAGTGCCAGCTAGCACAATACTCTGTGATAATGTGCTCTACAAATGTTCTTGCTGATTTAATACATAACCTTCCTCTTTTGCCCTCATGCTTCATATTTAAAACCTGAGCTACACTAAAGGGATATGAACATTGTCCTGCCTACCATTACATGAGTTCCACACATTTTGAGTTTCAGGAATTATTTTCATAGCTGGTAATGTCAAAGTTACAATTCACACATGTTCTTAATAATTCTAATGATTTTATTTTTATTTTTTGGATATGGAATTGGAAAAGGAAGATAACATTTCAAATCAGATCTAAAATTATTTTAGTTGATCATTATGCAATGTCTACAAAGACCAACTATGATTTTAAGTAATTTTAAATTTACTTAAAATTATTGAATGCAGTTTTAGATTTCTAAGGATATTATATGCAGCATGGTATTATGTTCTTTTTTAAAAATAAAGGTAGCAAATTAAAATCTTCAGTTAACTAGACTCAATCATTTTTGTAAAAATTAAAGTTGCAGTGAAGTTTGCCTAGATAAGATATATCTTTCTTATGTTCATACATAGTTTATCTATAATGAATCAAATTGCTATTTGCCTTTTGAAGTGTAAGTGTACACCATTGTAAAGAAAGTGTTATATTTCAAGTACAAATACAAAAACTATAAATGCAAATACTGGTTCAGGTATTATTAATTAGTGTTTCCTCTATTTATTTACCAGCCTATCCACACACGTGGAGAATTTTCCCATTCCTTTCCTAATGCTGCTCCACATGCTTCATTTGTACAGGATTCTTGCAGATTCTACTTGTTTCTTTCTGTGTATCCTAATTCAGTCTCCACTGAATTCTGGGATTCATAGACTCGATGCATTAGAAAACATTCCATTGGAGAAGACATTTATGTACTATTGTGATATTGCCTTTTAAAAAAAGCTTTACAAAGTCCTATCAAACAGCATATATTTATTTATATTCAACTGACTATCAAATTATGTACTTTGGCAGGGTGGCTGTTCAGAATCATTTGAATATGCCCTGGAAAAATGGTTATATTCTGTGATTATAAATATGCCTGTCTAAGGAATGACCTCAGATCCTTCTTCACAGAGGAAGGAAATAAGGCAATGACATACTTGCTTTAGGTCTCCAGATAAAGGGTAGATGAGGAAGTTACCACCCATCAGGTTGAAAACTACAGTAGAACCTTTTCCTTTTCTTATTCCAATTCTGGGGAAAAACTGTGGTGACTAAAAAAATGAAAACATTTGCTGTTCCTTTTTTTTAAAAAAATAATGTTTATGGTAGCTAGCATAATATGAAAAAATCAAGGATCAAACTCATTGAGTTGTTCCTTGGTTTGTTAGTATAGATTATATTCTTGAAATCATGTCAGTGAAAAAGAAAAGTTCCATGTGATCCAACAAAAATAAGTAAGGATTAATTCTAAGTGAAAGTAGTGGAATAAGCTAGAAGGAAAAATAAAACAGTGAAATATAATCATCATTTATGTGAATCAGGACCACAATAATAATTATAGAATAATCTTAACAAGTATTGGATGCCTCAATTTGCCAGGTAACTAGCCAGAAAAAAGATCTTGGAGTTATAATGAAGATGTTAATTTAGTCCAGTGGTTCTCAACCTTTTTAATGCCGTGACCCCAACCGGTCGTAAGTCGAGGACTAAACCGGTCGTAAGTCGAGGACTAAATCAGTCGTAAGTCGAGGACTACCCAACCGGTCGTAAGTCGAGGATTTTCCCTGCCCGGGAGCGCCGCGCATGCGTGGTTCCGCCCCCTGCGCCGGCCGAGGCGTAGCTGGCAAGCGGCAGAGACGGAGCAGGCCGACCACCAGCTGGCCCAGCCCAAGGGAGGTAAGGCACCCGCCAGAAAAGGGGAAAAAAATGGCAGACAAAAAAAATGGCGGACAGCCTTGCTTGGCGACCCCCATGAAATGGTCGATCGACCCCAAATGGGGTCCCGACCCACAGGTTGAGAACCACTGATTTAGTGTGTTGCAGCTGTGAAAAAAATCAAATTCAATGCTAGGAATAATTAATAAAGGGATTAATGACAACTGCTGCAAGAATATTCTACACTTTGTATTAAAAAGTACATATAGTTTCTTCGGCAGAGGAATAGCTATTTAAGTTGTATAGCTTGATGTCCAAAGAATTCTGACCCAGAATTTAACTCAAAGTATTTATTTATTAAATTTATATGCTGCCCATCTCACTATCCAAAGTGGCACTGGAAATCATCTAAAATTTGGGTTTTCTTAACATATCTTAATATTGTAACCTGTTAAATGAGAATAAATCTTCACCTGCTTAGATATCAATTTAACTCCTAAATTCATTTTATGATTTACATTGGGATGATTATTGCTACTGCCATTTATATTACTTAGATTTTTAATAATGATCTGAAGGTTTTTATTTAAATAATACAATAAATTTGGTTATTTAAAACTAATTAATGAAATACTGATTTTTTTAACCTAATTCTATGATGCTTGTAAATATCTTGTTTTTTTTACTTTGTATTCTGTTTTCTTCTTTACCTTCATATTTATTTTTTCCCTTTCTCAAAAATGCATAATGAAATATCATTTTTAAAAAAGAAAATAAAAAATACAAGGACCAAGAATGTTATACTGTTGTAAAAAAAACCAGATATTGATATTGTTATCAATTTAAAATTGGAACAATACAACTGGAAAAAGTGCAGAAGAGATCAACCAAAATGATTAGGAAGCTAAAAAGACTTTCTTACAAGAAAACTTTATAATATTTGGGATTTTTTTACCTTGGGAAAAAATTAAATGTTAGGGGATGATCAAGATTTCTGAAATCATGCATGACACAGAGAAAGTGCACAGATACACATTTTCCTCCCTTGCTTAAAACATTAAGAAGAGGGGTTGGATGACTTTCAAAGGAGATTGAGCAAATTCATGTAGAACTAGAGTATTGATACTTATTAAGGACTCAGTACTACTTTTGGATTAGTGCAGCAGATCTCCAAATGTCAGTTTCAGGAAAACAGTAATAAGAGAGCAGAACTATTTTTGTTCTTCGGAAGCCGTAATTATATTTCCATATCTTTAAGGGTTCCTGAGAAAGGAAAATTACTTCAGGTATGCATCCTTTAATCTTACTGCACTGTAGTATCTGGTGGAATTTTCCCTACTATCTCAATATAAGAACACTTTTGAAGGCTGTAGTGAACATATAATTCAACCATTGAATATTATGACTGTAAATTAGATTTTATGTTGTATCATACAGAGGACTAGAGAAGGCTTAGAATAAGTCTAGAGAAGAAAGCAGGCAAACAAGGAGATTTTTTCTATCAAATGAACACCTGAATGCTGATGATTTTCCTACTGCATGTCAACAAATGGAAGGATATAATCTCAATGGGAAACTTGTTTGAAATTTCTTAAATTGGTAAAAGCAATCTATAATATTGCAGCAAGAGGAAATTAGAAATACAATTTCTCTAATATTATATTAATATAGGATAGCTTAGCTAAGGCTGGTACTATGTTCTACTATTAAATACAAATCTTAGTAAACTCACTTGAATTTATCTTTGGGTAGACATTAAATATTACACAAACCCAAAATTAATATAAGTGGTCTTTTAATAGTCTCCATTACATTTATGACTAGAGAAATTAGATGGAGAAATTCTCCCACAATTTCTCATGAATCAGATTCCTCCTTTGTGTGAATAGTAGCATTACTAAAAAGCCCTATAGGAAGAATTCCATCATGATTTCTTCAAATGAAATTGAAACTTAGGAATGCTGCAGATCACTAGAGAGTTCCCTTCTTTGAAATAATTTCTAAAATAGCACCTGTCAGACTCATTGAAAACTGATAAAAGAAATGCAAATTCTGGCATTAATTTGGGTGTTAATTCAAAAGAACATTCTTTGCATTGGCATGCAGTAGAAACTATTCTTGGTTGTCCAGAAAAATCTACTGTATTTATGTTGACAGCCATGAATGTCATCCAGTGAATATAATCTAATGTAACAAAATTGTTTCTCTGAAATTCCAATAGTGTACAAGAACATAATGGCTATTGGATTATTGTACACTGTTGTATGATGGGTTTAGTTTTGGCTTAGCATATGGTAAGCATATTACAGTAATTTGTAAAGCAATGTATCCAGACATTGAATATCATTTGGGCAAGGTCTCATTGATGCTAATGAGGAAAATGAAACCAGGTATTTGATTCCTTTATTTAAATCAGGGGTCTTCAAACTTGGCCCTTTTATGACTTGTGGACTTCAACTCCCAGAATTCCTCAGCCAGACACACTGGTCATAAAAGGGCCAAGTTTGAAGACCCCTGATTTAAATATTTACTGTAGAATTTAAAAAATTGAGCACAATGAACGATCCAGGAAAAATTAAGGTAATATGAAAAATTAGCATAAAGTAGTCTGTATTAGATTTACATAATACATAATAATAGAGTTGGAAGAGACCTTGGAGATCTTCTAATCCAACTCCTTGCTCAAGTAGGAAACACTATATAAATTGCCCAGTATTTAAAATGCCATAAAAAATCATAGAGCTTAATTGCAATAGAATACAGAAAGCATTTAATTTATGTTTAGATAATGGCTTAAGCAGTGAGGCAGAATTCTTCATCTTTATTATATGAAAATCTAATAAATATCAGTATGTAGAAATTATACAAATGAATTGTTAAACTACTGATCTCACAGCCTCCATTAGGAATCCAAATCATTATTCACAGAGCATTCAATACCTTAATATTATTATTTGAAGAAAAATACTTATCCAGGTAAACGTTTTACAGGAGATTCTGGGACAATACAGCATTTTGGCAGGGACAAATGTAGCCTTGGTATTGAACAGCAGAATAACAAGATGCAAATGCATTACAAAGAAAAAGTAATCTGCCTCCCTTGTGTACTTTGTTCCTTTTTAAGACTGCTGTTAGAACTCCCATACATCAAGAGGATCAGTGTTCTGAAATGTATGCAATAATTAACATCACTTTCAGAAAATAGAAGAAGGCATTTTCTCTGAAAAAAACTATTAGACAGGCAAAATACCCCTAATAGTAGAAAATCTTTTAAAATGCTATTGAAAATTGTAAGCCCGTGGTGGCGAACCTATGGCACGCGTGCCACAGATGGCACGCAGAGCCCTCTATGTGGGCACATGCGCTGCTGCCCCAGTCCTAGACCTTCAGCTGGGTTTTATAAAACCTTTTCCCTTTAGGCCTCTGCCGCCGTGTGCGGAAAAAAAAGGTTCAATCAATCAACCAATTTCAACTTCTCGCAGGAAAAAAAAAGACCTCGGAAAGTTGGAATTGATTGATTGAACTTTTTAGTCCCATCCAGTCTGCCATTACCACTGCAGCCATGCCCACCCAATGGGCCACGCTGACGCAATTGGCCACACCCACCCAATGTGCCATGCCCACCTGGCACCTGACCATACATAAGTGGATTTGGGGTTGCAGTTTGGGCACTCAGTCTCTAAAAGGTTTGCCATCACTGCCGTAAGCTATCAAGAGCATTTTGTTATAACATTGGATGTTACAAATAAGGGCCCTGAAGGAAAAGATTAAAATTTCTTGGCCCTAGCCTTCCGTTAGCTTATTTATTATTAGGCATATTTATCAACTGTCCTTTATTAGTAGTAAGTAAGAAATATGCAATTTAGATAAAAGAACAGTAAGAAACTCAGTAAAACAATACATTTAAACTATCAACTAAAAACAAGAACAAAGATTTTCCCTAGGATGAATCAGAAAGCGAATATTAAAAGATATTAAAAGCTACATAAAGCCATGTAAACTTTGCTGGAGCATCTATGAGAGGAACTTTGCAATACATTAAGAACATCTTGCTTAGCACATATACAGGAAAAGGAAAATTAGGTGCCAAAGATATCTGCTGGGTGCCAGGATGTTGACACTGGAGGCATCCAAACAATCTGTGACCCACTCAGAAATTGGCTGCATTTTCTGTTTTGGTGGAACATGCTGAGATTCCCTTAGAGCTGAAGCCATTGAAGGCCACAAACCACTCTCTCTGGTACCACTTTCTTCTGCTTTTATTACCCTATTTAATGTTGATTAATCCTACTTTTCACATTTATCCCAAACACAAAAAGACTTCTGTTCAGAAAGAGGTAGTAGTAGACTGCAAGGTTAGCAGGGGAGAATTTTGCTTTTCAGTGCAGTCTACATTCTCCTGGTTATTTGAGTTGTTGTTTCAATCCCGATCTTGGGTCTGTCCCACTTAGAGTTTCTTGAAAAACAAACAAATTAATAAGCAAAATAAAATCAAATAAATATGCTGACAGAAGATGATAATAGGAAGTAGTGAGTAATAGGGAAAAAATACTTCACCCTAATATTTTAGTCAAGAACTTCAGGTCACTCTCTGCCCAACATTTTGAGTTTCCTTAAACTAGGCACAATGACTTTTCTTTCCCCCCCCCCTTCTAATCATTTTTATTGTTCTCATGTGTCCAGATGGCTTCTTACTTCCCCAACTGCTTTCTGTACTTCTATAAAAATCGCCAACTTGAAAGAGTTTTTAAATTGCTTTTCTTATATTGCTAGAGGGTTTTTTTTGTAACGGAACTCAGTTTTTGTCTACACAACAAACTCTCCTAATCCTAGCATACAAAACAATTTGCTGTGCTAAGCCATCCCTTAATCTTTTTGTATCCTCATGTAACCAAATTTTGAACAAACTATATATTTAAATCTACTTTCAAAAATCAATTCTGCCTCAAGCAAGACAATTATATTAGTTAGTTTTCCCAACTCCTTCAAATTTGTTCATTGTTTTCTTTTTCTTACATGCCAAGTATTATATTGTGTTCCAAATATAATTTTATTAGAAACATGAATATCATTTTCTTGTTTTGTAACTGCATGTTTTCCTATGTGAAGCATAAACTTCTGCAGATCTTCACTTTCCAATCTCTCACATTTACAAGTTTTAAAATTAATTGCAATTAAATATTTGCAATTCATATTATTTTTCTGTACAAAAGCTAAAAGATTTTCATTTGCCCCAAAATGAATCCAATTTTGCACATAGATTTTGTTAGAATTGTCATTATTGCGATTCTCAGTATAGAATCTTGTCTCCCCATCTACATAAATATATAGAAATTAGCATTGTCTGCTAGAATTATACACTGTTGCCAAGCATTTGTGGGAAAGTGTTGAATCAATGCAACCATCCTCCCTTTGCCTTCATTGTTGAATTAGTCTTGTTAAATAGATGTTGCAGAGTATATATATGCTCCGTGATTCTAGCATCTGTTAGAAGGAATATAACTTCAGCTATAGAAACATTCAAGTCAATATCTTCTTGGCATAGCAAATCTTTCTAAATATAGCATAATAAATGATAAAGGAAAACAACCTGTTGTTGTTAGTTGCGAAGTCATGTCCGACCCATCGCGACCCCATGGACAATGTTCCTCCACGCCTTCCTGTCCTCTACCATCTTCTGGAGTCCATTTAAGCTCATGCCTATTGCTTCAGTGACTCCATCCAGCCACCTCATTCTCTGTCGTCCCTTTCTTCTATTGCCCTTAATCTTTCCAGCATTAGGCTCTTCTCCAGTGAGTCCTTCCTTCTCATTAGGTGGCCAAAGTACTTGAGTTTCAACTTCAGGATTTGGCCTTCTAAAGAGCAGTCAGGGTTGATCTCCTCTAGGACTGACCGGTTTGATCGCCTTGCAGTCCAGGGAACTCACAGGAGACTTCTCCAGCACCATAGTTCAAAGTCCTCAATTCTTTTGCACTCAGCCTTTCTTATGGTCCAACTTTCACAGCCATACATTGCAACTGGGAAAACCACGGCCTTGACTATACATACTTTTGTTGGCAGGGTGATGTCTCTGCTTTTTAATATGCTCTCTAGATTTGCCATAGCTTTCCTCCCCAGGAGCAAGTGTCTTTTAATTTCTTGGCTACAGTCCCCATCTGTGGTGATCTTGGAGCCCAGGAAGATAAAATCTGTCACTACCTCCATTTCTTCCCCATCTATTTGCCGGGAATTGAGAGGGCCGTATGC
>NW_015386411.1:528782-530117 GCF_001527695.2 Protobothrops mucrosquamatus
CTTTTGTTGGCAGGGTGATGTCTCTGCTTTTTAATATGCTCTCTAGATTTGCCATAGCTTTCCTCCCCAGGAGCAAGTGTCTTTTAATTTCTTGGCTACAGTCCCCATCTGTGGTGATCTTGGAGCCCAGGAAGATAAAATCTGTCACTACCTCCATTTCTTCCCCATCTATTTGCCGGGAATTGAGAGGGCCGTATGCCATGATCTTGGTTTTCTTAATGTTGAGTTTCAAGCCAACTTTTTTACTCTCCTTCACCCGCATCAAGAGGCTCTTTAGTTCTTCTTCACTTTCTGCCATTAGAGTGGTATCATCTGCATATCTTAGGTTGTTGATATTTCTCCCAGCAATCTTAATTCCAACTTTTGATTCATCTAGCCCTGCTTTTCTCATGATGTGCTCTGCATATAGGTTAAATAGGCAGGGTGACAGAATACAGCCTTGCTGGACTCCTTTCCCAATTTTGAACCAATCAGTGGTTCCGTGTCCAGTTCTCATTGTTGCTTCTTGACCCGCATATAGAGACAAATAAGATGGTCTGGTACTCCCATCTCTTTAAGAACTTGCCACAATTTGTTGTGATCCACACAATCAAAGGCTTTAGCATAGTCAATGAAGCAGAAGTAGATGTTTTTCTGGAACTCCCTAGTTTTCTCCATGACCTAGCAATTTGATCTCTAGTTCCTCTGCCTCTTCAAAATCCTGCCTGTACTTCTGGAAGTTCTCGATCCACATACTGCTGGAGTCTAGCTTGTAGAATTTTAAGCATAACTTTACTTGCATGTGAAATGAGTGCAATGGTGCGATAGTTTGAACATTCTTTGGCATTGCCTTTCTTTGGAATTGGAATGTAAACTTAGCTTTTCCAACCCTATGGCCACAGTTGAGTTTTCCAAATTTGCTGGCAAATTGAGTGTAGCACTTTTACTGCATCATCTTTTAAGATTTTGAATAGCTCAGTTGGAATACTGTCACCTCCACTAGCTTTGTTGTTGCTCAGCTTTCCTAAGGCCCATTTCACTTCACATTCTAGGATGTCTGGCTCGAGGTCAGTGATCACCCCATCGTGGTTATCAGGGATGCTAAGCTCGTTCTTGTATAGTTCTTCTATGTAATTTTGCCACCTCTTCTTAATCTTTTCTGCCTCTGTTAGGTCCCTGCCATTTTGGTCCTTTATCATGCCCATCTTTGCATGAAACGTTCCCTTCATATCTCCAATTTTCTTGAAGAGATCTCTGGTTCTCCCTATTCTATTGTTTTCTTCTATTTCTTTGCACTGTTCATTTAAGAGGGCATTCTTATCTCTTCTAGCTATTCTCTGGAATTCTGCATTCAAT
>NW_015386411.1:532944-612482 GCF_001527695.2 Protobothrops mucrosquamatus
CTAAGATGTCGATGTTCAGTCTTGTCATCTCTTGTTTGACCACGTCCAGTTTGCCTTGATTCATGGATCTTACATTCCACGTTCCTATGGAGAAAAGATCTTTACAGCATCGGACTTTCCTTTCACCACCAGATGCGCTACTCTAAAAATGTTTTGACTGTAAAAACTGTAAAGTTTTATGCAGTAGAAGGGGAATGCTTTAAACATTAATTCAGTTTAACTAATAACAATTATATTTAATTGTTAACAAATTCTTCTTGTGCAACTTACTTCTTGCTACCAGCCAAGTTATAGGGCATAGGCTACACAGCATTTCACTTCATCAGTAAATGCACTCTCTCTCTCTCTCTCTCTCTCTCTCTCTCTCTCTCTCTCTCTCTCTCTCTCTCTCTCTCTCTCTCTCTCTCTCTCTCTCTCACACACACACACACACACACACACCCCATCTAGAGAGACCTTCATAAGAATATCCTCCTATTTCAGAGATAGGAGGGGGGACAGGGGAGGGGGTTAGACAAGTGGCAGTTCTCACTAGTAGTTCCCCTCTCTCTGAGTCTAAGCCCATGTAGTTCTAACCCTCCTTGCATTCTGAAAGCAAGCAAAGGGAGTACTATTCCATCAGTTTGGGGGCTAAGCTGAAGCTGACTGTTGGTACTATCTTAGGATGGGTTTGTTACAGAGTTACTGTACTTGTTTAGTTATATTACTTTACTGGAATTTTGCATTGACTATGAGTCCTTCAGAATGCAACAAATAAATAAATGTATCTTTATGTATGCCAGTTTCTACAAGATTAATCAGTAAAGTTGGCCAACAGAGGAAATTTTGCCTTGTAAAGTGATGGTAGCCATCTATGAACAGACCTCTCTCCCAATTGTGTGAAGTTTCAAGTCTAGGAATTGTGAGAGAAAGCCTTAGGGGTTTCAGTATGCAGGAATCAGTGCAGCCAGCTGACCATATGCATGTGTGTGCACACAAGGGAAAAATGTATACACTATTACACACTATTTCTCAGAGGTTTTATAATAGCATATTTCTTTTCTTTCAATTTTTTTTACATCTACATCTTAAATTTAAGGGTGTTTATCTTGGACAAATGACATTTTTATCAAATTGAGTTTGATGACAGGCCATTTAAAAGCCATAGCAATCCTGTGTGAGAAGTATCAGTGAGAGACAGATTTTAGTCTCTAAAGATGACCAGTCATTTGGTACCACTGGCATCTGAGAGCAATTAGATTATAAAGACTCCTTAATATTACAATTCAGCTGTAACAGCTTGTAAAATTACATGGTACTATAAATAAGAAAATATATTTTTAAAATGATATTTCCTCTTTGTTTGTGGTGTTGTATTCTTTTTCAATAATGAATAACAAAAAGCTCTGTTCTGTAGTCTAACTACAAACACATTTTGTCTAGTTAGCCTCTAAAGGCAAGACATGTCTCATTTGGACATCACAAAAGCCAAGGGTTTTATTGGCATTCATCAAGCCTCTAATGAAATCAATTAATAAAAGCTGGCTGGTATTGAGAGAAATGATCCTTCAAGACTCCAGGTGCCTGGCAGACCATTTGAAGTTTTAAATGTAAGTGCCAAAATCTCAGTTTGGGCCAAAATAGAAATGAGTAACTAAAATGGATGCTGATGCTGTAGCTGGCTATATTAACATAAAGCTACATTAGAGCTGTGTGGAAAATTTGTTCAGAATTTTTTTCAATCACTCTTATTCAGTCCAGATTTTAAAAAAAATCTTTTTTTTTCTGAAGTGAAGTGTGGATTATTCCTTTAGTTAAGAAGTATGTGTGAAATTAAACTTTCATCTTATAATCAAGTCTCCAGTGGTTTGCAGCCACTTTTTACAGCTTGTCTTTAAAACAACACAATCAACCTGTTCAGATGTTAACCTTGACCTTGAGCTCCTTAATGGTATTTTAATGAAAATCTAAACCATAATCAAAAGCTATTTCAAAAGATCTTTTCTCACACATACTTAAAAAAATCAGTCTTCAACTGTCTGGACTTCTGTTATTCCTTTATCCACAATTTGTTGTGGAAAAGTCCACAGGTAAGGTCATTTGGAATGATTTTTTTTCCCTTAGCATGTACTATTTTGAATTCGTATCTTTATTTTTATTTTATTTTAATTGTATTTTATCTCTTAGGTGGTAAGAGATCAGAGCTGAGAAAAGGAAAAGGATAAAGCTTTCATGTGATGCATTTATTTGCAGATAATTAGGAGATGTATATAGACACACATAGGGAAAATGTGTTAAATGTTCCATTTTGTGTTCAATTTCCATTGGACAGAGTTTTGAAATGGCTCATGGGAGACTATTCACATGTAATTATTATAATAGCTGACAGGACGCTCCAGATGTAATTCTTTTTTTCAGCTGTGCTACCAGATGTGGCCGAAGTTCCATATGATATGCTCCTGCCTCAGTGACTGCTTTATTTGCTTTATTTCCCAGTCCTTTTCTTCTGATACATCTTCTTTCTCCTTTCCTTTTCCAATCATGACTTAATTAAATATATGGTGTTTACCTAAGATCTGTGAATTAATGGTAGAGGTGTTTTATCGCAGGCTATGTTCCCTGGGCGGGGAGAAAGGGCTGCATGTCCCTTTGCCAAAGAGAGAATGGGGCAAGGGGCAGAAGGTGAAACCAAAAGCCACCTGTTGTAGGCTGGACAACAGTTTTGATTCTTTCCCTGTTGTTTTTGTTTGCTGACATACCTTTTTTCTGATACTTTCTTTTTTCTATACACCTGTTTCATGCAGCACACTAAGAAAGATGACTTTCACCATTGGGCCCTGGCCCAGGTATGAGAGGTTGCTTGTTTTTTCTTAGGACACAATTGTCTATTCTTCTTTGTATTGTTGCAGGATTTAGTAGACAGGCAAGCCAAATATTCTACGTTAAGTTTACATTCTGCCTATTTTTCAAGCTCCCTGACCTTCTGACTATAAATAGAGAGCTTGCAAAGCTAATACAGATTGATGCTTATTTTATAATTACATAAATCTATAAATACAGATTTATGTCCATGCTATAATGCTTAAGTTGTGATACCTAATGTTTTCCTGAAAATATTAATTTAAATATTTATTTATTTATTTTAAAGTGACTCTAAGCAGCTTACAGCATTAAAAGTATTAAAACTATAAGATAAATATTTCTAAAATGATAAACATGGAACTATAATCAAAAATAAAAAAAATAGTTAAAAGATGGGGAAGGAGGGGGCAGGATGCTCAGTGGGGGGAAGGTGGAATGGTCTCTTAAGTCATCAACCACCTCCCGTGTGCTGCTCCCCAGGTCCTCAGGCTCTTGTATAAGGTCAGAAGGGTGGGAGCAGATCTCACTTCATGCGGTAAGATGTTCCTGAGGGCAGGAGCCGTGGCATGCCTTCTCTGCTGGCATGGGTGGGTGGGCCAGCCCCATTGGAATGACACGGTTCCTCAAGTATAACCTGGACCCATGCCATGCAGGCTTTAGAGGTAATAGCCAACATCTTGAATTGTCCCCAGTAGCAAACCGGGAACCAGTGCAGCTCGCAGAGCAATGATGTAACATGGGCTAAGAACAGCCTACGCTGTGCACTCTTTGCCACCTGAAGCTCCTGAATGTTGTTCAAGGAAGTCCCATTTAGCATGCATTGCAATAGTCTAGTCATGGGATGACCAGGGCTTGAATGACTGAGCCAAACCAGGAAAGGCCGCAATTGGTGCACAACATACAGTTGTGCAAAGGCTCTCGTAGCTCTCCTAGCCATGACTGCCACCTCTTTTAGGAGTGATTTTCGAAACCATTGTTTTAATTGTAGTGCATTCTTTCTTTTCTTCTGTGCTTGCAGCTGCTGCTGACTCTGCTTGGGTCTCCTTCAGAAAATGCACCACATGGCTTTTGCTTCCCCGCACAGTTGTCACTGCCATCACTCTGCTGGTCATACATGAAGACCACTTGCTTACACCACCTTCTCATATCCTTTCAGGCCTTTATTGCTCCCTTATTACTCTCGCCTTTGAAAGCAGTCCCTAAAAGTACTTTCCATATTATTTCCATTTGTTCATGTGCCTATTATCTGGATGTGGTTTCTTTGGTGCTTTCCTCTGTTGACTCGTGTGCTTTTCTATCTCTACTTGTGACATGAATCAGAAATATCATATAATGGCTGTTGCAGTTTGGGAGCATACTTTTCTATAGTGTATATTTCCAGGTATATTTATTTGATCTGTTCATTGGGTCTAATATTTGAGCTATTCCTGGTGACTGCGAAGACATGTTCTTGTATTTTGGGGAGTGGGAGTTGGAGAGGTGGGAGTGGGAGTGGTTTACCATTATCATGTTCTTAGGGCTGAGAGAATGTGACTGGCCCAAAGTCATCCAACTGGCTTCATGCCTAAGGTAGAACTAGAACTCATGGTCTCCCAATTTCTGGATATGAAATTTCAATTTCAGTGCAAGATAGAACAAACATGCCTATTAGATACTCATGAAGGTGAATTGTTCTGATTCCATTTAAAACATCCTTCAAAGAGGAGAAGATGCATCATATTTAGGAATCACTAATATAAATAATCATCATACAAATGATTTATAGGTCATAAACCTAGCTTAATATATTTACAAGTTACTCTTTGCAAGAAAAAATAGAGTTCTGTGGCATTTTAAAAACTAATCAATTTTGTTTTCATATAAACAGACATAGTCCACAAAAGCCAATGTGATAATAAACTTTAGTTTCCAATGTTCTAAAAACCCTTTGTTTACTTGAACAATTTTTATAATATGATTTGTAACAAAAGTAGTAGAAAGATTGTTATGTACTTCAGCAATATTGTATAACCATTCAATAGATTATTCACTGATGTTTGCCTGATTAGATAATGAAAGACTGTATGTCCCTGATGGAGAATGTGCTAAAATCCCCCATATGTTTGCCTTATTGTGGCATTAAGCATTCCATATACCTGGTTTTAATTTAAAATCAAAGTTTCATTTGTCTTTTTTTTTGCATTGAAACACCAAGAAATATTTTAGTATCAAATCTCTCTTGTAAGTTTCTTTGAAAAGACTTTGCAGACTGGGAAGTTTCTTTCATTTTGATTTTTTATAACTGTCAGTTACAAGTGTCTATGGAGATTCTTAGTCATCCAGGTCATGGTTGTCCCCAAGGTGCTTTTTCAGGAGACAACTGGACTTTTTCATTTTTCTTTGAAGCTTCTCATCCAAGAAACTTCTTCAGCTCTGACTGGATGGTGGGGAACAGAAGGATTATATTTATCAAATGACCAGCTGTCTGCAAGGAATATAAATTGTTCCATTCCCCACCATCCAGTCAGAGCTGAAGAAGCTTCTTGGATGAGAAGCGTAACGTCTTCAAAGAAAAACAAGAAAGTCCAGTTGCCTCCTGAAAAAGCACCTTGAGCACAGCCATGATCTGGATGACTGAGAATCTCCATAGACATTTAGCTATGCACTTTGGGATGAACACCCTTTGAATGGTGCAGGAGTATGAATGGATTTCCAGAAAGCATTGTAAACTATAGGAACCATTTGCACTTCAGTTTGAGATGCAGAATTTGCCTTAGATTAAAAACTCTACTATCAAAAACAATATTGCCCTTATTGCCATATGGGAATTGGGAAAGATTGTACATATAATAAACTACTACCCACATGCAGCCTCAAAGACCTTTTGTGCACACTCCATTCTCCTAGTTGATGATTTGCAAATAAAGTAAACGTTATGATTTTAAGATTGGATAATATAGAGGAGGATATCCAGAAAAAGATGGTCAATTGATGGGGGGAAAGTAAAGAGGTAACTACTGTTTTACCAGTTCTGGGTAGCTTCCATTGTAGAGTAAAAATATTTTAAAAATGAAAATCAGGACACAGATATTGCAAGATATGGCACTGGAGCTTGAACTGGACAAATATGCCATGCTTGCCATAAAACAGGGGAAATAGTTAAAACTGACACAGTCAAGATGTCCTATGGAAATAAAATCAAAAATCTGGAAGAAGACAATCACCTGAGCATCACAATCACAAATACCTGAACATCCTTCAAGCTGACAACAAACACAATGAAGTAAAAAAAAGGCTTAGAAATGAATACATCAACAGAATGAAGAAGATCTTAAAATCTAAACTCAGTGGCAGAAATACCATCAAGGCAATCAATACCTGAGCAATTTCAGTCATTAGATACATTGCTGGAATAGTGGAGTGCATTCAAGAGGAACTAAAAGCCCTGGATAGGAAGACCAGAAAAAAGAGCAGGAAAGTTGAAGAAAGAAGCAGAGGGATTAATTCTGGCTATACAAGACCAAGATTTAAGAACAAATGCATACAAAGCCAGAATTGAGAAGACACCAACAGATAGCAAACAGAAACTGAAGAAACAACAGACCACCTGGTTAGTTGCTGCAAGAAGATTGCACAGACTGCAAGCAACAGCATGGCAAAGTAACAACAATAGTGTATTGGAAGCTCTGCAAGAAATATCATTTGCCTGCAAGCAT
This sequence comes from Protobothrops mucrosquamatus, assembly GCF_001527695.2. Taxonomy (NCBI): domain Eukaryota; kingdom Metazoa; phylum Chordata; class Lepidosauria; order Squamata; family Viperidae; genus Protobothrops; species Protobothrops mucrosquamatus. The sequence goes on from NW_015386411.1 coordinate 539,481, forward strand.
AAGACCATAAAATAAAGTCATAGAAAATGAAGAAGCTAAATTGCTCTGGGGCTTTAGAAATCAAACAGACAGGCACCTGTCACATAGCACCCCAAACTTAGCAATTGTCAATAAGAAAGACAAAAAAAAGTCTTGTTAATGGACTTGGCAGTACCTGGAGACAGCAGAATAGAAGAGAAAGAACTGGAGAAAATAACAAAATACAAAGACCTGCAAATAGAAATAGAACGACTGTGGCAAAAGCAAGCAAAGGTAGTACCAATAATAATAGGCACCTTGGGTGCAATCCCAAAACCTCTGGAACACCACTTGGACACCATCAGCATTGACAAATTCATCATCAGTCAATTGTAAAAGGCAGCTTTACTCAGAACAGCTTACATCCTGCAACCATACCTGTAACACCATCAAACATCCATATCTGCCTATCCCAGGTCCTTGCAAAGGACTTGATATGCAGACAAAAATGCCAAATCCAGTCTGAACATCTGGCTGACTGTGCAATAAATAATAATAATAATAATAATAATAATAATAATAATAATAATAATAATAATAATAATAATAATAATAACAACAACAACAACTACTACTACTACTACTACTACTACTACTACTACTACTACTACTACTACTACAAATACTTGGGTATCCTTCAAGCTGACAACATCAAGCACACTGAAGTCAAGAAAAAGATTAGAGGTGAATACATCAAGAGAGTGAAGAAGATCTTAATGGCCAAACTCAATGGAGGAAATACCATAAAGGCAATCAACACCTGGGCAATTCCAGTCATTAGATACACAGCTGGAATAGTGGACTGGACTCAAGCAGAACTAAAAGCAATGGATAGGAAGACCAGAAAAATAATGACAATGAATCATGCCCTTCATCGACGCAGCAACATTGACAGGCTTTATTTACCAAGGCAAATAGGTGGGCGTGGAATGCTGCAAGTACATCAGATGGTTGAAGAAGAAAAAATGGCTTTGGAAGAATATCTGAAGGACAGCGATGAAGATGCACTGAAATTAGTATATCAGGAAGGCTTACTGACTACTGGAGAGACCAAATTGGCCTACAAGAAAGATCAAATGAAGAACAGAATAGAGGCATGGGAAGACAAAGCACTACATGGCCAGTACATTAAAAAAAATAGCTGAGAAAGCAGATAATAACAAGACCTGGCAATGGCTAAGAACAGGAAAATTGAAGAAAGAGACCAAGGGACTAATTCTGGCTGCACAAGACCAAGCCTTAATGACAAATGCATATAAAATTCTCAAAATTGAGAAGACAGCAACAGACATTAAGTGCTGCCTATGCAAAGATGCTGAAGAAACAGTAGACCATCTGGTAAGCTGCTGCAAGAAGATCGCACAGACTGACTACAAGCAGCGGCATGACAAAGTAGCAACAATGGTGCATTGGAAGATCTGCAAGAAATATCATTTACCTGTAAGCAAGAACTGGTGGGATAATAAAATAGAGAAAGTCATAGAAAATGATAAAATTAAACTTCTCTGGGACTTCAGAATTCAAACAGACAAGCACCTGCAACATAATACCCCGGACTTAACAATTGTCGATAAAAAAGACAAAAAAGTCTGGATAGTGGACGTGGCAGTGCCTGGAGACAGCAGAATAGAAGATAAAGAAGTAAAGAAGATAACAACAGACAAAGAGTTACAAATAGAAATAGGACATCTATGGCAAAAGAAAGCAAGAGTAGTACCAATATAATAGGCACCTTGTGTGCAATCCCAAAACCACTGGAGCACTACTTGAGCTTTATTCAGAACAGCTTACATCCCGTGACAATACCTTTAATATCATCATAGGTATCCACATTTGCCTATTCCAGGTCCTTGGGAAGGACTCAATAGGTGGATAAAAATGTCAAAGCCACTACTAACATGAAGCGCATATGAAAATAAATAAATTTTGAATTCCATCCTACAATGTAATAAGGTGGGTGCTTCCTTCTTTTGATGTGGTAATTAGCCCTGTAATATGGGACCATCCACAGAAAAAGCTGACTTGGTTATAGATATCAGACATATCAGTGATGATATTTAACCTTCAGTCTAAAAAAGGTCTGTGTATCTGTGAACCATTTAGAAGAAAAAATATTCTGTAAGCTTTTAGAGAAGGTAAGATATTTCTCAAATATTGGTCAATTATAAGAATGACTTTTATCTTAGACAATACAAGTCTTTTCGATTTTAAATAAAGCTTCATCATGTTTATGCCATTCTTTCCATGAACAGAATTGGAAATAATATTCCAATTCCCTCCGCAGCCTCTTCTGGGACCTGTGCCAGGAAACTACTTGGAGGATCAGGTGGCCTAATGTAATCATAAAAAATATTTGCAGTGTGCAAACTATGGATTTTTACTTCAGGCTCTGACCTTGAGGCTAATAGAATCATAGACTCATTTCAAAGGGTTTATTTTTGCCATCTGTAAAGACTTTCTTCTTTTAATTATAATATGCATGTCTATTTTGGAAAAACAATTAAGAGTACCTCCTACATATGACCACAGCCAACACCTTTTTTGCTATATTTGATTACCAGATTGCTTACAGGAGGAATTGTTATGAGTTTTCTACATTCATGCATAATGTGTTACACAAGATTGGATAGATAATGAAACTTTCTGCATTATTGTTGGGAAGGGAGGACCACCCTTTTTTAAATGAAATATTTGCCTGAAGTAAATACTTGTATTATACTCTTTAGTTTAGGCCCATACTCATGAAAATTATAAAAAGATTAAGCTCTTCAGGTATGTGAAGATATATCTACAGGTTAACGTAAAGCAAGCAAAAAAGTAAGCAGCTCAAATGAAGGGAAGACTCTTTTTGCAATGAAAGTTCTGCTAATTTTAGATCTGAATTGCTTCATTAAAAAGGTAATTAACAAATCCATCACATTCTTTTTAGAAAAGCAATTAAATAAAAAAATAAATAACCTAATGCTTAGAAACTTGCTAAGTTCTTTCTGCTGAAAGTAGAAGACGTTGTAATCCAAACTAAAGGTAGCCAATCTCCAACCCTTCAGTATTGCTGGAAGTTCACATCCAGAAGAGCCAGTAGGAGGAGAAAGTTTGAGTTGTAGCTTAATGTTCGTAGGGCTGCAGATTTATACATGTCTCTCTTACAAGCAGAGTGAATACTTTTTCCTGATTCCTTGAACTATTTTAACTGATTTAACTGCATATGAAACTTCAGTTTCTGATTTAACATGTACATCTGGTTAATCCATTGGGCTAAGCTTACTCCTGATGAGTCACAAAGACAACTTCTCATTCGTCAAAGGGCCTAATGGATTGGTAGTAAAACTAAACATGGCTATGCAATATTAAAGTATATATTTAAAATAGTTCATCTTAACAGAGTTCCAGGTGGCTTATAAAATAACAATATTATTAAAACACAGACACAAAATATGAAAGTAATAGAAAGCACAAGGAAGTAATAACACTATTTTAACAATTTAAAAATGCCATAATTGATCACATAATTGAATGATTACACAACCAAATGTCCTCATAAATGAAAGGTATTCCTCAATTATAAAAAGAGTGGAAGTGAGCATGTATTTTCAGTAGAATGTTTTGGTGGTCCATAATCAGAATATAACGTTAACTTTATGATTTTTTATTGTGTTTTTAAATTCTGAGTGCTCCTTTGGACAGAAAAGCAGGAGATAAAGCCAGTATATAAACAAACCTGTGTCAGAAATATAATGATAGACTCAAACATGTTCATATTTTCATTTCTTGTTCATTAAGAAAACTTAGATCATTTATAAATATAGAAATATTTAAAATGTTTAATCTTGTAACTTTAAGAGCAGGAGAGAGAGAGAGGTAGGGTTCTCAGAACCATTGAACTCCAATGGTATCAAACATTGGGCCAAATAAACATTACAGATAATCCCTGGATTATGAATGAGTTCTGTTCCCAAGTCAGTCTAAATTGAATTTGTAGGTAAGTCAAAAATAAGAGAAAAATGTAAGTCAAATATAAAGTTACACACTCAATAGGGTAGTAGTTATTGCAGGATGATCTGACTTAAAATGTCAGCCAACATTCTCCTTCCTTGAGCCAACAAGCTGTGCAATGCTTTCATGAACATCATAAAAGTTCATTGTAGTGTTATGCAGTCATTCTTATAAACTATTGGACAACCATTGGGTCACTGTTTACTCAGGTAGCTCAGAAATATTTCCTTATTTAATCAGAGAAACAGGTAAAAAAAAGCAGTGGGAGCAGGTGTGCCTTCCAACCTCCTGCTGGCTTCCCCATTGATGTTGTTTGTGGGAAGATAGCAGGTTACTCAGAAGTCACTCCTCTTCCTCCTCGTCGCACGACCATCCCCACTCCCCATCCCATGGGCCCCTCCCTCCAGAAAGGAAAAGGGTTCATGTTGACTATTGGCACACTTCCCAACACAGCTTTAAGCAGCCCAAGTTTTATACACAAATCTTCTGGACACGGGATACCTAATACTTTGGAACATTATCATTCTCCTGTTAATAATATCCAATATCACTTTGTAGGGGAGATGGGCAGTATCAATATTAAATAAATAAGCAAAGTATTAAAAGTAAACATATAAACTACTCTCACAATAAATTTGACCAGGCTTCAAACTAGCAGACCAGCACAATTTTCACAGTGCTTAATTAGGGGGGACAATATTTTCAGATGTGCAGAAAATCCCAATTACTGCTGCTAGGTGAATCAACAAATAAAGTTATTAATAATTTAAAAAGTGTTCTGTAGAAAACATCATAGCATTCTCTCTAGACCAAGGTTTTGTTGGCAAAATGTCTTCTGTTGTAGAACCCTATATAAATAATAAGTAAGATGAAAGTAAGATGGAATGAAGATATGCACTTACAATGAATTTGGGTGAGTCCAGCAAATATGAGAGCACGGGGAGTTTATATAATGCTGTGGTACTGTGTCTGTGATGTGTGACTCTCTTGTATGGTTTGTTTATGTATTATTTCTTTATTTATTATTAATATTTCTTTATTTAATATTATTGTGACCTCCAAGGTCCCTTCCAACATTATTATTATTATTATTATTATTATTATTATTATTATTATTATTGTTGTTGTTGTTGTTGTTGTTGTTGTTGTTATTTAAAATCATCACATAAAAGGCAGCCATTTAAATTTCTAAATAAATAAAGTAACTCATCTAATGGAACATCATCTTGATGGCATACTGTATACATGAATTTGCTTGGGTGCAGAATATTTCCAAATGAGTGTTCCACATCTATTTGGTGTAATGAACATTATCTTGGAACAGCAGCGTTTCTGTCACTGGAAGATGGCAATAAAGTCTCCCCAATTACAGCATGCACCTTTTCATCTTCCAAAGTTCCCAGAACATGATACTATTTCTTCCATGTCCCAAACTTTGCTTTGATTAATGGAGGAGAAGCTTGTAGTTCAACAGCCGAAAAGAAAGAAAGGATCTCTTTTTTTCAGGGCTTTATAGTCAACATCAGCACTTTGAATTGCACTCAGAAACCCACTGATAGCTACTGCAACTTGCACAATCATGGTGTAATGTGGCAGTACCAAGACAAGCCACTAAGCATCTGCTAAGCATTCTGAATCATTTGTAGTTTCTGGGCAGCCCCATGTAAAGCAAATTAAGATAATGTAATTGAAAGGCAACAAGTGCATGAGTGACTATGTTCAGTGCATCCTGTTCCAAGTGAGGCTGCAACTATCACACCAGCAGCAGCTATGGAAAAGTCCCGCTGGCCACAGATTCCACTTGCTAGTGGCTTCCTCTGACTGCCTTACTTTACACTGTTGACTACTGTATATAAAATCATACTTGACAGTATGATGAATATGACAAATATGTTGGTATATGCTTGCCACATGGGGAAAGCTACTGCTTTAGCATTTTTTCTAAAAAATACATTTGGAATATTATTTCTATAGCTGTTATAATTATACAATTATTTTATTACAGATTCATTTGTCTTTTATAGACAACTTTAGTCATCAAATGAACCTCAAATTTGGAATATTTAGAAGATTCATAGAGAGCTGATTTTATGGGAATCTGGGAGGTAATAAGCATTCGACATTCCAGCTGAGTAATTTTGTTCAATAAGGAGAATATACATTCAGCTAATTTTATTACGTTTTTCAAAGTAAAAACAGCCAGGAAATAATATAAAAGGATTTCAAAATCTCTCTAATATCCCTACAGAGAAGGAATCAGAGTTTGTGGGAGGGGGTGTGTGGATAGCTTGTTGGGTGTGTCTGCACATATGCACACACACCAGTTTGGTGCAGGAATTAAAGACACCGAATTAGAAACTTGGAAATGACAAATTCTATTTCTCCTTTAGGCACAAAATTTGTGCCAGTCATTCACTCCTGAGTCCTAGACATGAAAATTGAAAATATCTATCTACCCATTTGCACTGGACCAGCATGGTGGATTATATATCCATAATCTTTAATAAAACAGTCTTCCTCCAGCAGTGGATTGATTCAGGCTAATCACATGTACACACACAGAGAAAGACACAGAAACACATGCACACACACACACACAAACCCCCCCCCCTGGACTGATGTATAAGAATTCAATGTCCTAACCAGTGATTTTTGTGAGATAAATCAAGCACATTAAACTCACATTCACTCATCTCAGACATGTAATCTACAACTGCACAAGGGTACAGTTGCATGCTACTCAGCTTCATTTCCAAAAGCAGATTATCCAATCCCTTCTTTGTTTGTTATAGAGGAAAAACTTTTCCTTTTGAAAACTGTGGTCAGAACTCAGGAGGAAAGTATGAAGACATTGTCTGCTAAAGTCAAACGAGAACGAGAAAACTAAGATTATTGTTCAATCTCTTACTAAATGTCAACTGTCCAATTGGTGAATCCAGAAAAAGGAACTCCTGGGACATTATTTTATTAAGAATATAAAACTTTAGTGAATAAACCACATTGGCACAGAAGAAGCAAAATCCGCTCTGGGTTTCCTGCGCAAAGGCAAGCATAGTTAATTCCCGCTTTTCCCTCCAGGCCACCAACAGTCCAAAATGTCCACCAATCTCTTCTGTTCATTTTATTATGGGAAACGGCCAGCCACACCAGGACGCCTGCTCAGTGAGTCCTTGTGATGACAGCAATGTCTCACAGAAGCCAACGGATGCCAATACCAATCGCCCACCCCTGTACTCCATCCATCCCTTCCCTGTTATTGTCAAGTTGCAAGCGAGGGAAAAATGTAGGTGAAAATGCACGTCAGTCTTGACACTCAAATTAGAATTTACAGAAAAAGATTTCCCCTCCCTTTTTGCAATAATTTTATTAAGAATTATATTGAACAAGTTATAATTCAAAAGCCTAAAATATAAAAATAATCCAATCATTTTTTGGTTTATTATTTGTGTATATTTTTAAATTTATAAATAATAAACCAATTTCATTTCTAAATCTAGTATTCTCATCTTTTTCTAATGAGTTGCAGTTTTTTAATCCATCTTAAAATTTATTTTGATTTTATTTAATGAGGCTTTTTCCTCTTCAATAGCACCTTTTAATTCTATTATTGTCAGGCTCCCCAGAATCCAGAAAGACACATGTAGTTAGTTCTGAATAGTTTCATTTATTGTTCCTCAAGTATAGATAGAAATCTTGCCAAACTAAGGCAATTATTTGCATTACTATTGATATACTCTGGGAATTGCTAGGAATGAATCATTTAAACTCTCTTTCTCCCAACCAAATGTTCCATGCTTCCCTGGCTCTAGAATGCAGCCACTCCATCCTGGGAATCCAGACTATATTCCACCACAATTATAGAGTTAAATAGCACAAAAACATCTTTGACCCAAGTGCCAAACATCTCCTTTAAAGTAGCCTGGTGCCTCTAGTATCCAAACTTCAAGATCTTGTTATCAGTTTATAATATAAAGAAATTCTTGCTAAGAGAGAGTATCCTTTTAATTATCTTCAGTGTCGTGTTTTAATTCAGACTCATCACAACCCTTAATCCATTTAAAAGTACTTTCTATAATCAACACTATAATAACTCTTTGGCTGTATATTACAAAAAAAACCTAAGTTCTTACAAAACTGTAGGCACAGAAATGTCTTTCTTTCTAAATGGATTTTTAAAATGTTTTTTGATTCCCTGAGTATAATAAAGTATAATATCTATCTATCTATCTATCTATCTATCTATCTATCTATCTATCTATCTATCTATCTATCTATCTATCTATCTATCTATCTATCTATCTCACCCAGTGAAAAAAACAAAGTTGCAATTCTTAAGTTTTTCAAACTTTTAATAAATAGTAAAAATAAAATAAAACTCAAAAAATGCTTAAAAATATGAGGTTTGGCCAAACTTTGAGTCCCCAAAAAAGACTACATGAACAGCTCATGACTCCCAGTTGATTGCAAGTGACTGTATAAATGTCAGTTTCTGCCACTTTTCACTAAAAACAGCTGTCCAGAGTGTATTTGGGTAATCTCAAAATTACCTTGTCCTTCAACCAGAGAGAAATTTTAGCAGTCTGGATCCAATATCTAGTTGCCTTTTGGGTGTGATGCCGCTTGTAATCTGTGGTCTGTGGGATGTCAATTCACCATTCCCCACCAGAAGCCCAGAAATAAAGATTTTCCACATAAAAAATTGGTACAAAAGTGATCCATTCCAAGGGCTCTGGAAGAATAAGAAAAATCTAGGAATATTGTTAAGAATAATATCTTTTTCAGTATGGGTTTTAAAGTCTAATATTTTACACTTTATATATTATAAATCTATGTACAAGCTTTTTCCTTGCCTGTTTTATGCAAATAAGTACCTCTTTGTTATAAGTTGCTTCATGAAATCTGCTTAGAACCTTATTTGGGGGGCGGGGTTTCCCTGTTGCAGTATATTCTATCATGCTCTCTGTAGTTTGAGGAGTAATGTAGAAACAAACTCCATACAAAAATAAGAACAAGACAACGCTAAGTTTAAAAAGTTTCTTAACATAGTCTCTTTTTCATTTTAAAAAATAAAATTTTATTTTATAAATTGTTTGTGGCACTGGTCTATCTCCCTGCAAAAAAGAGGGGAAGAAAGTACCTGATTTCCTTACTGCACACTATAATTCGAAAGGGATGGGGGATGGTGCTATTGAATTTATTTCCTTTAATCAGTTTTCTTTTTTTTTTACTTGCCAGTAAGACACATAGGCAGTGGGACACCACGTCTCTCATATGAGGTTGGGAGCGTGATGCTGGATGAAGACATCTCCCTTTTATTTAAAAATAAAATTAAAAAAGGTACATAGTAAAATCAGCTAATGCAATATTAGGAAGTATTGCTTACAAAAATATGCCATTTTTAAACATTATACTAGCTAATTATATGTCATGCCACCCTTTCTAACAATCCAAATGGATTCAAATACTTTTAACTAAAAATTCACAAGAAACACTAAGAAACTTTCTTCAAAATTACTCAGCATAGTCTGTCATAATTATAAGCTGATCTTTTGCCTTTTTAGGAAATGTGCTCACTCAGGAAGCCTGGAATTAATTGATTAAAAAAGTAAAGAACAACAGACTGATATATCCTTCCAGAGTAGAAACTCATATAAGTTTATTAAAGTTTGGAGGAGTGGAAATTATTCTTAGGTAGTTGCCCTAAAAGACAGTATGGGTCTAGTATATTTGTTGGAAGGAAATAATTACTCATATGAATTTCACACAGCATCTATGAGTCACAGCTACATATCACCATCTGCAGCATTTAAACTGTCCTTTTAAGATTATTTATTATTACTATTTACCATATAATCAAAGTAAGAAGCCTCTTTATGACAAGAAATTAAATTAGTTTTATGAAAGAAACTTTAAAATGATTCATAAAAGTGGGAATCAAGCACAGAATTCAAAAGAAAGTGAGAGAAAGTAGACCATAGTGCAGCAATTTTTGTGAAGAAAAGATAAGTTTTATACAACTAGGTGGAATGTGTTGTATTGATTCTTATATAATAATCTAAGAAAGGCTCTAGTGCCCTAGGCCCTAATATAAGAAAGATTCAAGTGCTCATCAAGTGCTGACAGGGACTAAGCCAGGACTTTTATTATATCTTCCACAGGATCTATCATGACCTAATCTCAGCCTTAGTTGATGACCTCCATAGAGCATTCAAGAGTTTAATCTTTCTCCCACCACTGCCATGGACTGAAACGATCCACACAGGCAGGAATGGAAACACATAGCATCCTCCTCCTCCCCAATTCCCAGCCTTTGCAGGTGGCCCAGAAACATACTGGGATTGAAGACGACTGAGAGATTCAGGATGAAAAGGATGATAATGCTCTTTCTTCCTTTCTTCTACAGGTTATCGTGACATGACCAATACAGTTTCTATCCCATGTCATAGACCGGAATAATCATCTTATGTAATTGTAGTTACATTGCTTTCCTAGTAACTATCCCCAAGAAGGATAGGTTGCAAATGGGATAGTAATTATTCATTTCTTCTGAATACAGTCTTGGATTCTTGAAAAATGGGGAAAACAGTATATCTTTTAGAGCTATTGGGACTTCACCTTCCTTGAAAGAAGCATTGACTATAGTTTGGATTCAATCTCCAGGCCTCCCTAGTTCCTTTAACCAGCCAAGTAAGACAGGACCCCAATTTATAAGTGACAGTTGAGGTTTCATACAATTCTTTATATTCCAGATAATCTCATATGATAGATTTTGTCTACTTTGCTTCTAGCTGAGAGCAAAAAGAAATGATTTTATCATGAAGTTAGTCTGGTTGTGCATATCTGCACCTGTTTCAAAAGTCTTTTCTTTTTTGGATATTAATTATTCATATCATTTTCTTCCATCCTTCATGTACTTGGAAAAAAAGAAGAGGATTTCCTTTGCTGTTTTAAATATTACATATTCCTGTCTAGATCTATGTGCAATCATGAGACAATATTTGAAAGGATTAAAAAAAAATCTAGTACCATTTTTCAAATACAGGACCATCTATTCTCATTAAACAAAGACATTAAGTTTGATACACACTTCAAAACCAACATTTTCAACACCTTTAAATAAATACACACCGATACAAAATGAGAGTCACCTTGCCAGATATTTATATTCATTTGATTGATTTAGAACACTTCCTTATTTAGTTCATTTTGGCACCATTTTCCTTATTGTGCTCAACAACAACACAGCCAAGATGATAGATTATTATTTTTTGTTAAACTGTGACATCAAGGATGTAATCTCACAGATGTTACCTTGGCTCTAGATCAGAAATGTACAGCATTTTTCAAATCAAGGGCGGTGCCTGGCCTTCAAGAAGTAGGCTGAAGGCCATACTCTAAAAAGTGAGCAGGACTGTTTGTTCTCTTTAAATTGGCCAGATATTCCAAATGAAAAAGAATAAATTGTTTTATTTACAATAATAGAATTATACAAATTGCAGAGAATTGTCCTTTTCTTTGAAGACTTTGCTCTTCAAAGAACTTCTGGTTCGGTTCTTTCTGGATTCTTCTTTTCCCATATAACGCTTAATTATATCACCTTTCATCACAAAGATGAAGAATTGTCTGAGTCAAGAAAAAAGTTACATTATATATAATTAGTTGAAGGTAATTATATATGATTTTTCACAATTCAATGATTGCCAATAAAAATTCAAGGACATATTTAGGAGTCCAAATGTAAGATCATTTAGTTTACACCATGCAGTTTTCTGTTTGTTTTTTGTATTAATGATTGCCTATTCCTGGTACCACAACATTTCTTCAAATCAAGAATAGAAATATCAGACAATATTTTACTCAAGCTAGAGAAACCTCTTTGACTCTTTCCACTTTAATCAGCTTCTTTAAGATGTTTAAGGAAAAAGTGGCTGAATGGTAAAAAGATAAAATAAAACTGAAACACTAGAATTTCAGGACCTTTCTGAATAATCTCTGAATATCACAGCATCTGCGTGCAAGTGCTATGCTTCATTGTCTCTTAATCACATTTTTCGAGGATTTTCTTTTAGACAAAAATATTGCTATGGATAAATAATTGTTTTTCAAATAGAACTATATAAATATATCAATGACTATACAGTGACTAATATTCTAGCCAATAGCTCGGCCATTTTTTCTGACTAGTCAGTATGTCTTTAAATAGTTTCTTTTAAATTTCAGAGTTAACAAGGAGTTTTCTATTTTTCCCTTTCTTCTTTTTAGATACAGTTTGATTATATATAAAAGGCAGTGCAGTGGCTCAGTGGTTAGGATGTTGGGCTTTTTGGCTGGAGAGATGGCACCCAGGTTCAACACCCAAGTGCTATGCAACAGGGGAAGCTCCAGTCTTTGTGCCAGTTCCTGTCAGCCTAGCAGTTCAAAAGCCTGCAAATGCTCCATGGTGCTATGCTGGCCACATGGCTGCAGAAATGTCTTTGGACAGCATTGGCTCAATAGTCTTGAAACGGAGATGAGCACCTCCCCTTATAGCTGGCAACAACTAGCGGAATAAAATCCCAGGGATTCCTTTAACTTTTTTTACCTTGGTTATATATCTTTCTGGTGGGATTGGACTGCCTCTCAAAGAGGGAAAAAAGAACTAAGTCATATACTTATAAGATGCAATGCCAGGAGTTTGCACTACTGAAATTGTTTCTATCTATCTATCTGTCTGTCTGTCTGTCTGTCTGTCTGTCTGTCTGTCCCTATTTATTTGTTTGTTTGTTTGTTTGTTTCCTCTTTCTCTGTCTCTTCCTCTTTCTAATTTTCACTTTTTACCTTTTTCTTTGAAATGCAACATGGAGTGTGAGGGTTCTGTCTCTTTCACTTGTTAGGGAGGCGATCACAGGTAAGATGCCACCTGGAAGCAGATAATCGATCAAGTTGTTATGCCAAAACTGGAGGTGGGCCCAAAATATGAAGACCCAGAGAACTTCCAGACGAGCTCTCTGAATTTGAAGTTTTTTTATTGGTTTTTATAACTTATTTCACAAATAGCTCAAATAGAGCTATTGTTTATCAATGTTTATCATTTAATTAGTTTAGAAGAGGCACACTCTCCCCATATTCCTAGAATTACTATGCACTATACCATCACTTCTTGTTGCTAGGACACTTTTCAAAAAAGAAACCCATGCCTTTACTTTAATATCTATGTCTATCTATAGGCCTAAATTTATATTATTTGAACCTGGTGTTCAAAATAAGCAAAGAACTATCTGCAGAAAACTGTATTAACCTGTTACCTTTATCCAATTCAAAATTTCCTGTGATTCCAATACTCTGTTTCTACTAATTTTATCAAAATGGTCTTTATTTTGTTAAAATAAACATTAAATGTTAAAAATAATTTAGCTGAGATTACTGTATATGTAGAATTTGTGAGTATCATCGCTACTCTTTTCATACAACTCATTCCTGAGTATTCTAATCATATGAATTAAAGTTGTCTGTTTTGATCCTCTCAAGTTTAGTTATTTGTAAAATATGCAGCTTAGTATACATCATTTCTACTTTGACAAGTTCATGTTTTCCTTGCTTTATCATTCTCATATCCCCTTACTGGTTTTATTTTGTTGGACTCTTTGAACTGTGAAATATACCAGGATAAATGATTCCTTTTATTCCCTTCTATCTTTCAGATCTGCATTTCATGCTGCAGTTGTATTTATTTTTGTGCCATCAAACCAATCTAGACTCCTGCCAATTGCCTGGACTAGCTGTATTTTTTTCAGCAATATGGCCTGAAGTGTCTCTTCCTAGGGTTGAGGAAATATGACTGGCTCAAAGGCTGACTTCATACCTGTGACAAGAAAGAACTTATCATGAATGAAGGCAAATATACCTGTCCCAGGATAATGTTGCAGGATCCAGTCTGGGTTGGTTACCGGGACCAGAGGTTTAGTCTTCCGAGTTTCTGAGCTTCAGGGAACTTCTGTCTACCAGAATGTAAAACTTACCATATCCCAGATTCTGACCTGATCCCTTTAACCATTGTACCAAACTGTCTCTCATTCCTATACCTATATACAAGCTCATGAATCATAGAGGATATAATAATAATAATAATAATAATAATAATAATAATAATAATAATAATAATAATAATAATAATAATAATAATAATAATAATAATAATAATAATAATAGTAAAAGTTGGAAAGGACCTTGGAGGTCATCAAGTCCAACCCCCTGCTCAGGCAGGAAACTCAGGGATATCTCAACATTCATTAATATGGATTATAGGAAGTGGCATAAACTAATATAGTGAAGTGATTAATGCATTGGACTTGTAATGGGAACACTCAGATTTAACTATAAATCTCATTGCTGACTGTATATCAGTTGAATCTATCTCATAAGATTGTACAGTTTAACAGCTGTATTTATCTCTTAAATAAAACAAGATAGTTATTAGGCTATTTTTCATATAATCAAATGCAGTCTACTACCACTGACATGTAGTCATGAAACTAAGAATTACTTCAGGACAATAGCCCAGATTCCTGGAGATTAGGAAATTCCAAAGTGATCTGATTATCAGCAAATAGGCCCAGCATCAAAGCTTTGACTGACATATTATCAAGTCAAACATATGGGTTTTTGTAGGATAAATACTCCTTAATCCCAAGGTCTAAAATTTCTTAATGGTACCACTGTTGACAATTCTTTAGGGTCTGAGCAAAGACAGATTATTGTTATCTTGGATCTAGCCCCTTTTTTCAATATTTAGGACTGGGTTATAATATCAAAAAGTTTTGATATGGGCCATACTAAGTTTTGATAACTTTGATGGAGTATTCACAAACTCTTGTTTACATGCAATACAAGCATTATTTTTTATTTGAAATTTATCTTGGAATATTATTGCAATCTTTTATTTTTCTAAGTCTATTCCTCAATGTACTACTATATTTTCACACTGATTTACACTACTCCTTTCTGACAGGGGTTTTCCCTAACATTCTTTGGAAAATCTTAGAAAATTCCAGGATCTTGGTTCATGGACAATCAATACTTTACTATGAACTGCAGCAATTGCAAAAAAGATAAGTTTATGTCCTGGTGTTATTAAAAGTGTTGAAGCACTATCTCTTGTTTCAGTTCTTCATATATGTATTTTAACGGTCATCTTAAATTAGAACATTCCAATTTTTCAGTCTGCTGGGGAAAAAATGCTGTAAAGCAAGGCCAGTGGACTGAATTTGCATCCCGATTCCTTCCGTCTTTCCTTTAGAATCTAAAGAATCCTTTAGAGGAAGATTTCACAGTGCTCCTTGATTATAGTCACTTACTTCCTTTTAATTCTGGTAACTTTCCTTTGCAACATTTGCTTCTGTTTACATTGCATTTCTTCATTAGTCTTTGTAAAAAGACCAATAAAAGGGAGTATTTGTAGCTCAGGGTTAAAATGAGGGGTCCTTGCTACTCTCTGAGCTTGGTTGTTTTCTTGCAGACATTTCATTACCCAACCTAGATAACATCAACAGTCTTTGTAAAAAAAGACCTGGAAGCACACAACCTTTTTTTTTATTAACTTGCCTCCAAGATTTAAGTTTTTGCATAATCAAATATAGGTAGATAATGGTTCGCTTCCATCCATTAACATTCTATTTGATGCTGTGCTTGAATTGACTTGTTGTAAATCATTTTTATTTTGGAATAATAAAAAAATGAGCCTGTATTTCAATTAATATAAATACTAATGCATTTGATAACTACTTAATTATTTTGTTTAATTAATTCTGGGTGAGAAAATGCAGTACAGTATTCAAATTCTTAGAACTGTCACATGTTCAGCATTCTTCCAAAAGTGTTTTCTCATAACAGACGTGAGAACCAGCATCCAATTTTAAAATGTGAACTAAATATGTTAGTGTTTCAAATTAACTTATTTACATTCAGCATGCTGGTAATTAGACTTTATTAACATTAGGATCATTATAAATTCAAGCAATTAACCACAATAATTTTACCCCAACAAGAAATGTAATTGCTTGAACAAAATAAGATAAATAAGAATACTTTTTTTTTAAAAAAAAATTATCTATTGCAGATTTTCCAAACCTGGGACTGTTCAGATTTATAGGGATTATGTTTTTACTTCTGGTGATCATTCTGTTTAGGAATGTTGGGCTTTGCACTAATAAAATACTAGAGAACACCAGATTGGAGAAGACTGTTCTACAAGTAAATGACATGATAACTAATCAAACTATAGATTGCTGTAGTTTATCCCATTACTAGCACCATGCCTGGCCTGTGATACAAATACATGAATTCAAGTAGACAAGTGCAATAAATGTCCAGGATAAAGCATCATTTTTATATGAGAGTATTCCTACCAATTGCCTCTTTGGAGAAATGTATAGTATAAATTGAGCAAAAATAAGGGAAAAAAGGCATAGAAAATCAAGAAGTGGTAGAGGAAGAAGTGTTATAATAGTATAAGCCAGGAAGATTGTGCCTTTTAACCTTGCAGCCCAGCAATTCCTAAACTTTTTACTATCAAACCTCCCATTACTTTAATCTTAATGTCTACACCTCCCCTAAAACACCAAAATGAATACAAATAAACAATAGAAATAATACAATAAAACTTGGGGAAAACTAAATTTATTTATAACAATGTAACTAAAAGGTTCTTCACTCCTCCCATGTTCTCTGTCTGCACCTTCCCAAAGGATGAACAGCTCAAACTTTGGGAAACCCTCCTAGACAGCCATTTCTTCTTTGCCTCTTACCTCAAACAATGAAAAAGATTTTATTCTTTTAAACTTAATTAAACCATCATTACCAATGCCTATCTTATGGCAAGTTAAGTTGGAAATACTGTAGTTCCAGTTATTTAAAACATTTGATGCAAAGAAGTAGATTAAAGTTAAATCTTATGGATTACTTATGCTCTGAACCTGGAAAACATAATTATCACGCTCAGGTCATAAGCCCATTTTATGCTCATAAAATCATTGGAAGGACCCTGACCCACACTTGAAGCCCTTATATATATAACCTCAAGTAAGCAATTTCTGCCCTAGATGGCTAGTTACAAACCATCTTGCTGATTAGAAATTTTATCTAATAATGCCCACCTTGATGAATTAGAAAGTCAAACTAAGGTTAGAAATTGGATTGGAGGTTGGCACTTTAAACTATGGTTCTGCATGGGGATGGGACCCTTCTTTCATTTTCTTTGAAAGATTTAAAATTACTTTCATAATTCCTTTTTATTTGCTATATTTAAAAAAAAAACTAAAACAGAGGAAAAATAATATATGAAGGGAAATAGGTAAATAAAAACCATTCCCTTGCAACTATTTAATATGTTAAAGGACTTTTTTCTTTGCATGAGAAGTTAATATTTGATGTACATCAAATATCTTACACTAGATTCTGCTGTGTGTTCTGCTGTGATGCTACTCCTCCCAGCTAGACATCTGTTAGGGTAGATTAGATCAGAATATATCAGCGTCTTCTTGTTTTTGGGATTCTGCTACTTCTTGCTTGCTTTCACTAAACAGCATCTTGATTAAACCGCATGCAAAATCTGCAGAGATGTGGAGAATTGTGTCTGAGTTTATTTAAATTAATAAGTATGCAGGTAATTTCAAACCACTTCAATACAGACTTGAAATCAACAAAACCAAGAGCTGGTTCAATAAAGAAAAGGGGGAAATTGTCAAGAATGGCTCACCTTGTTCTTTGTTGCTCTCACATACTGTAGCATTTTATCTACAAAAAAATGCTAGTCCATGCAGAAGTAAGTTTCCCTGAGTTTAATGGATATTCTATTTCAAGCTTGGCCTCACTTCAGCAGCAAGGTTTGGGAGAAGGCTTTTCTCTGTGTTTACACCTGAATGCATGCAGAGAGGAGATGACAATTCTTTTCATTACAATTTTGGGACAATACTGGAACCACACTGGATCTCAGAAAGTTCTGTTGAAATCAAAATAATGTGATGAGAATATATAAATTGGCATACAGGTTGTCCTCAACTTAAGACCACAACTGAGTCCAAAATTTCTGTTGCTAAATGAGACAGTTGCTAAGTGAGTTTTGTCCCATTTTATGATATTTCTTGCAACAGTTGTTAAGTGAATCAATGTAATTATTAAGTTAGTAACGTGATTGTTAAGTGAATCTCACTTCACCATTGACTTTGCTTGTCAGGTCACAAAAGATGATCACATGACCATACGACACTGCAACCATCATAAATATGAGCCCATTGCCAAGCATCTGAATTTTGATCATGGGACCATGGGGATGCTGCAATGGTCGTAAGTGTGAAAAACAGTCGTAAGTCTCATTTTTCAGTGCTGTTATAACTTTGAACAGTTACTTAATGAATGGTTGTAATTCAAGGACTACCTATACTGGATTATTCATTTCTCTTTTAAAAGTGACTTATTCTCATTTTTCTGAGAAGTATACTAACATATCAGAAATATTTTTCAAAAGGGTTTTTTCCCCATTTCTCTTCCATGCATATAAAACACTGCAACCATACACTGTAGCTTGAAAAATAAATGGAAATACTGGTTATGCAAGTTATATACAGATTCTCTTCATAATAAACAAGCCTAAGGTTTTATGAGAAACAAAAGCCATGAAGGAAATACATTTATGATACACTTGACCTATTTTCTGAAGTTCTTTTTTGGAATCAAATGCATTTTAAAAATCTGTGTGGGAAAGTTAACATTTGTGGTTATGCCAAACATCACAGGCAAAGGCTGAAGTGTTATTTTTATTCATTTTAAGATTATTAGAACAGGTGAAATGGTTCTTAATGGAATCTGTCCAAAGGTCTTTAAACCTGACCCTGTGTGGATTTCTTTCTTTCTCCAATACTTCAAGGTTTATGGTTGCTGCTGCTGTCTCTGGCTTAAGAGAAGCAAAAAATTCCTTCTCTCATTTCTTTACTGCTAATGTTTATCATTTAACTAGTTTAGAAGAGGCACAACTTTCCCCACAGTCTAGAATTACTATGCACTATAATATTACTTCTTGTTGCTAGGACACTTTTTAAAAAAATAAAATCGTGCCTTTACTTTAATATCTATTTTTAGAAGGGAGCAATGAAACATACCTTTTCTTTGCTGGTTTGTTTTGCTTACACATCTACAGTATTTAAAATACATTTGTTCTGCTTTGGTTTCCACATTGGTTCATTCAGCAACTTCCAATAGACCAAGTATGGCCAGGACTAGGTGATTCTAGATGAAGTGGAAGTTAAGAGTAAAATAACCTTTCTTTTTGTAATGTCTATTTCTGGATAAGCATTATAGCACCAATCCAGATACTACCTTGCTAAAATATACTTCTTCTCAATCACTTCCATTATATTTTCACATGCCAGTGTATCACACTATTTAAGACAAGTTGTATTTTTAATCTTATAACCTGCAATACACTGCTGCACTCTTCTTGTTGGAATTCAGATATTAAAAAAACATGCATACATAAAACATATTTTTACTTGCAATTCATTGCAACCTTATATGTTCAGATGCAGAATTCAAACATAAATCAACCACACAATGGATCTGTAAAAAGATCTACATCTGCTTCCATGTCCCAGATGTATAGCTAGGGGAGAGAAGGGCTCAGAGGAATGGAAAAATAATATGTCTTTAACAGCTGTATCGTATCACGATCCACCCATGATAGGTGTCATAATCCCAGTGCTGGAGGGTATTTGGCTGGCAATGTTGGGGATTTCTGGGAATCCCCTTGTTAAAAAAATAGTTCTATCAAATTTAATGTTGCAACCATGAAGAGTTGTGAGAAAAAAGGTTGAAGGAACATTTCTACCACCCTGGTTGTTTTTTTCAGTGTAAAGGAGTTAAGAGCTGCAGCTGAACTGCATGTAAGAGATGTCAGGTGGGACTCCTCAAAAAGGCAGGTTTCTGCATGGTTGTCTGGCATCATTAAGCACTCTTCCATTTTTCTACTAACTTGCTTCTGGATGGATGTCAGGAACAGTGGTTCATTTTCTGAATCACCAAGTAAGATTTTCTTATCTGTCTATGATTGGGGATCCCCTCCCTAACAATTGGCAGGGTACCCTTGAACAACAGAACTAGAACTAGTTATGAGAGAGCTGTCCATTTCAGTTTCAATTTTTCAAGAGGAAGGAAGAAAGGAATTT
The DNA here is from genome assembly GCF_001527695.2 of Protobothrops mucrosquamatus. Taxonomy (NCBI): domain Eukaryota; kingdom Metazoa; phylum Chordata; class Lepidosauria; order Squamata; family Viperidae; genus Protobothrops; species Protobothrops mucrosquamatus. The sequence continues at coordinate 559,685 of NW_015386411.1, forward strand.
TATAGAACTGTTTTTTTTTAACAAGGGGATTCCCAGAAATCCCCAACATTGCCAGCCAAATACCCTCCAGCACTAGGATTATGACACCCATCATGGGTGGATCGTGATACGATACAGCTGTTAAAGACATATTATTTTTCCATTCCTCTGAGCCCTTCTCTCCCCTAGCTATACATCTGGGACATGGAAGCAGATGTAGATCTTTTTACAGATCAATTGTGTGGTTGATTTATGTTTAAATTCTGCATCTGAACATATAAGGTTGCAATGAATTACAAGTAAAATATGTTTTATGTATGCCTGTTTTTTTAATATCTGAATTCCAACAAGTAGAGTGTAATTACATTACACTTTTTCTAGAGAAGACTAATTGAGATATGGTCCTAAGTGAACTCTACAAAAAACAAGTTAATGATGTAACTTCTAATAGTTTAATAGCAGCATGAATATGACTACCTTTTTTTGAAGAAGAGAACTACAGGCTTTGCCTTCTGATAATGAATCAGAAAATGATTACCGTAAGGGTCGTCAGTGCTTTTCTAAGGCCAAGAAGAGGTATTTGTTCTTTATAAAATGAAAAGTTCTAGGGTGTCATATTTTAAAAACAATCATACTGTGCTAAATACTTCTAGATTCTATGATGTTTTCTTTCTGAGCATAAATATGTTTTTGTTTTAAAATTTGGCTGTTCCTTGGGTTAGACTGTTCTTTCCACTAAGTTTGCTATTTAGATGTTTCATATTGATTCTGGAAACTAGTGCTGAGTTGGGTTTTTGGTAAGTAACTTTGCTTCCTAATGGTTAAGTTAAAGGACTGTAACATCACATTGGGGTATAACTGTAGGAGCAGCCGATGCTCATCACTTTTAAATGTTACATTATAATTATAGAAAACTGTCTTGTGCTAAATTGCTTCATTTGCCCTCCACCCACCAAAAACTTTTAACTCTAAATAGGAGAATCTCTGCTGGATCTTTTATAATACCTGCAATCTGACATAATCACCTTAGAAGATGACAAAATTGAAAGTAGGATTTTATGTATAGACGCTACACTCTGATTCTCCTAATTTTCAAAGATAATTTATAAAGATCAAAACTTTTTTGTTATTATACTTGCTCAATGACCTTCTAGATGAGGGTCAAATAGCAGAACCTTCAGTTGCATTACTTTGAACAGCATTAGTGGTTTTTGTTAAGGAATGGCCATCCTTGTGAATGTGGTAATGCAACCAGAGGCTGTTATTTGACATTATAATTATCATTTCTCTATTCCCCAAGCAGTTAAGGGAGACATGTTGGCCATAACCTTGCTTCTGGCTAGTAAAACACTTGAAATTTAAAGACTCAAATTTCAGTTGCACAATGCATGAAATTATATATTGAAAGACTGCTTTTTTTAGTGCAGGTGTTCAGTTTAAATAGAGTTTAGGTACACATTTAGAATTCCCATGTGAATTTTTGCTAATTTAAAAGCAATTAATTTTGAGTGGCTTTATATTCTTGCATTTGGTCTGTTTCTGGTAGGGAGAGTAGTAATAACCTTTCCCATTTTTTCCCTTTTTGTTTTGTCAAGAAGATTCACAAAAATCCCTGTGAAGTTCCAAATTTTCACCAGTGTAAGTTACTGCAGTACATCTGGGGTTCTCTATGTTCTGAATCCAATGAAGGAATGACTGAATCTCATGATGGAACACTAGCTGCATTTCCTTGGGCATCTTCAGAATGCTTGATTCAGAACTGGTTGCTCTCCCAAACCATTCTGGCCTCTGAGAGCAGATTTTGAGGGGATGCAGAAAACCCCTAATAAAAAAGAAATGTCATATGATATTAGATTCCACACTTGGATGAAAAGGAGCACTTAGGATCCTATTAAACCTTATTGCATTTTACTAAAATCAGGGGAGGGGAGAGAAAGAGAAATTTATCAGCTTATATTTATGTTAGTGTTTTAACTAAGATGTTGGTTCTAACAAATACATACACCCAAACACACATATGAATGAATATCCAAATTAGGGAAGACTTCTCAGATCAACTCTCCAGTAGATTAACTGATTGTTTTGGAGAAATAAATAGGTCAAAAGTGCAGTGGTTTTGTTGGTTACAGCACCAACCTTGTACAAAATATCTGTTGATACATATCATACAGAAACCACAGGCTAACTTTATAATACACAAATTTTGAAACAAGCCTCATGGGATCTTATCCCTGTTTAGCTGGTGGTTTGCGGGCTGCAGGCATCCAGGAATAAGACCTTTGCAACATTTATGAGAAATACATGTTTTGAGATGTTTAGAGGGCATTTGAATGAAAAATAAAAGGCTAACTCCCACCTTCTATAGGATTCAACTTTGCTTTCTTAGCTAGACTGTTCTATTTTTAATTACTACAAAGAAAAGGGAAAGAAGGAATATTCCAAAACAAGTTTATATTGTAACTTTCTTTTTTGTTTCTTTTTCTAGCTTCTCTAAAGTGCATTTTGAGATAAATTAATTGGTACCAATCAACTTCCCCAAATATATTCAGAGGCATACTGACACACTGCAGCATGGAATAGTAGTGATTAAGTCCTAAAGAAAAGCAATAAGCACAATTAATTAGCATTATTTCAATTTAGTTTTAAAAATTATAGTGCTGAACTATGTATGCTTTTATCTGCCTCCATACATGAAATGTAAAGTCATTTACTAAATGTAAAATTATACAAATGCAGATTGATCTTCCCTTTACTGTTTTTCCTTTCTGCAAATCTGGGATAATTGTAGAATATTCAATTCTGGGGTTTGATTCCATATAAAGGCAATTAGTGTTGTGCTTTCTTTGTTATAACAAATGGAAATGTTGTTGGGCATAATGAACCTCTTTAAACATTTTATTTCAAATACAGTCATAAATGCATCTGTTTTAAGCCAAGTATTGGCTTAAATGCTATGGTGCTGCTTAATGTTTTATCAGACATTTAATGCTATTTTTTGGATTCAGTATTTGTTTAAATGAATAAATTTATAAATTTCTACCGTGTGTTTACATCTTCAGCAAACAGTAGTGTTTAGTTGTTTCTCCAGGATAAATTATTTTCTTTAAAAAAATTAATGTATCTGCTCTTTTAATTAAATTCAGGGGGAAGACATCTGTTATACATTATCTTTGTTGTTGTTGTTTTAAAAAGCTTCCATTCCTTTGCTCCATTTTATAGGCCATAGAATACTGTTGTTTACTAGATAATAGTTTTAACTATAGTCTTAATATATAGTTGCATTATAAAACATTTCTATGAAATATCTTGTAATTGTTAGCTATAGGGCCAATTCTGAACACATATCAGGAAACAAGTTATGGAGACACAGACAAATACAGGTAATCCTCAACTTATAACTATTCATTTAGCAACTGAAGTTACAACTCTGAAAACAGTTATAATGGGCCCTTCCACTTATAACATCACAAATCCCCACAGTAACATGATCAGAATTCATGTGCTTGGCAACCAGTATGTGTTTACAACAGTTGCAGCATTTTAGGATCATGTGATTGCCATTTGTGATTTTCCTGACAAGCAAATAGTAAGTCAAATGGCAAGCTGGATTCACTTAATGATTATATCATTCACTTAACAACTGCAGCAATTTGTTTAACAAATGTGGCAAAAAAAGCTTATAAAATCAGGCATGACTCATGTTACTTACCTGTCTCTTCTATCTCTCTGGATGCCTATATCACAAAGAAAACTTTCCCAGTGTCGCCACATGATTATAACTAATCTCCAAAATTTCCACATAAAGCAATTAAAAGAAAAACAAAAACAAATCTAAGCCACACCAAGAAAGAAGCTTCTTTTAGACTGAAAAAAATAAATCTGTCAGGAAATTGTAAAACAAATTTCAGTATCAAAGAGAAACCTAGAAATTATGAAGCAGGTGAACTTAAGCTTAAAATGAAAATAACATCAAAGGAAGGAAAGAAGAAAATTGCTGATGTAACAAATAGTGGAAACTGTGATTTAAAAAAAAAAATGATTTAGGAAGCCCCGTGTAAAATATTTATAAGGGCAATCCTGCATGTGTTTAGTTTAATATAAATTACACTGTCATTTCTTGCTTGATAAGTGTCTTCAGGTTTCCAGTTGAGGCCCATTTACTCTGGAAAATATTTCAATAAACTTGGAAATTCTGAGAACAAATATTCTGGGTTACACTAAATTTGGCTATAGCTAGCAATATGGCATTAAAATCAAAAGTTTCATTCATGCAGATCACCTTTCGGCTTTTATACTTGATAAGGTTATTGTTTAGAATTGGAGTCCATGAATAAAAATGTAATACAATTAATTGTAAGGCAAAAAACGGAAGATAACAATAATATGCTAGATCTTATAATAGAGCAATAGATTTATGTAAGAAAACAAATTTGTGGCATCAAAGCCAAAGTGAATATTAATAACAAGCAAAATGATGGAGATATTCTTACATGTATATGATGTAATGTGTATTATTTTAACAATTTAATAGCCACAGACAGTTTTAAAAATTACATTTAGTAAAATCATAAAGATTTATCAATCTAATAATATAGCTAAATAATTATCCCAGCTCAGTAAGAATAACGGGTTTATACTGTGTCAACTACTTTTCCTGGATGTTCACCTGTTCCATCCTTTAGAATTACTGTTACCTGTAGTATTATTTACTGAACCTTGTTGCCTATGATTGCTCGCATTTCTCTTTTGCCACTTGAAAATGTTGGATTTCTGCCTTCTGTAATCCAGTTATAGAAGGATAAATCTCTTGTCTGTTTTATACTGACTCTGCAAAGGAATTGAAAAGAAAAGGCACTTGTCTGAGAGTGCCTCTGATTAAAATTCCTGGTGATTTAACTTTAATACATCAAATGTATCCAAGAAAAAAGTTAACAATTTTAATTCAGTATGTGGGAATTATGTCTTATATGGGCATCAGCATCACATAGAGTGAAGTCAATTGACACAATCTGATTTCCAAATTAGGGGGAGGGGGAATCCAAGCATAAATAAAATTCCTTTAAATATTCCTTCCTGGCACAAAGGCAGGCCAGCAGCAGGATAGTCATTTCGTTGTGAACAATTAATGGACAATTACTGGCAGAAAACAAGCTTGTTAGAATGGTTGATCTGTTTTTTGTTGGCAAGCAAGAAACAAAATCAGCTTTCATGTCATCTGAGCATGCAAAGTGTCTTCATTACATGAGCCTTGCCCTGCAGTAATATGAAAGCATCAGTAGATAAAGAGTTCACACCATTGTCATGGATGAATGAGGTTTGTAATATATTATTTTCTTTTACAAATCTTTGTGGACTTGTGATTTGCTAAGTGATATGAAACTTCTGAAGTATTGCTATGAACAATAGACAAAGTAAGGCCATTTCTGCTTCTTGAAGGCAGAATTAGGTATATGTGTATATCTCTGTGTTTTTTCAGCCAGTTTGTCAAATATATTGTACAACTCCTAATTTTTGTTCATCTTCTAATATATACTACTGATCCTGAAAAGGAGAGCTAAGTATTTAAAAGTAATGACAAAAAAGCAACTGCTTTTTTATGGGACCTCTAGAGAAGAAGAGATAGTAAATGCCTTATCTTGGACCTTGTTATTCAGAAGAGTATAATACTGATCTACAAATGAGGCCAACTACTGGTATCCTCACAGTAGTAAAGATGTCTGAATATCTCAGTTCTCCTTCATGTGTATGCATTCCACATATAGCTAACTCACTGAAGCACTTCTTGGCCCAGGGATGGTGATTTGATCAGCTTTCTGAGGATGTATGTTCCAGTGATTAATAAAATTAGTTACTTATTTTCCTACAAAACGTGATTGAAGCTTAGTTATGAAGTTTCTGGGCCACTAACATTTAAATAACAAAACTTATAAAAGTAAAAAGATTTTTTTATAGACATGGCTTAAAAAAGTTATAGCACCAGATTTAAGTACAGGTGTGGATGTTATCTTCCTTGTCTCAGCAACTGAAAAGCAAACTGACTTAGTAGAGAGGGAGATAAAGCAAAATCAACTCCAGTGATTCCAGAGCATTCTTCTATTTTTCACTGACAACTTGATTAAAGCAAATTGATAGAGAAGACTCCTGTCCTTCACCTTGAGCCTTAAAGGAGGCTTGTAAGGGTTGTATGGACAAGTAAAATCTATCTATCAAACTAACATCTATCAGCAAGCAGTGGTAGGACCAGTGATACCCATGCTGCCGAATTAAAAGTGGGAGGAAGATCTTAAATATTCTTTGGAGAAAACTGTGGAGGGGGAAAAGACCAGGGCATAAAATATCTCTGCTAGCTCTTTTTTGTAAAAGCAGATTCTGCATATGCCAATGTATGTGTTTAGTTTAGACAGCCCCCCATTAATGCAACCCTGGGTCATTGTTTAAATTCCCCTGTGGGCTAATAAGTATCTCTATTTATGAGTAGGGAGGGAGGCATCATTCCTTCTGAGGCTTTAGAAAAATATGTGTTGGTCAATAATTTGAACAACTCAAAAACCAAAGTAGATTGCTTACTTTTTAAGTCACATATTTACAGTACAATGACAGGCCACAAATTTTGTCCTTTTTGAAGCTATAGAAAGTTTATCATTTTAATTAATTTGGTTTGCTTTGTACTCTTAATTTCCTTTAGTCAATAATGCTTACCTTTGAATCAGTCACCTTTTTGAAATGTAATCCCATAACTGCTTTTGATGGTCATTGTTAATAAGGTAATTATCACCTTCTGCATTTTTTGTTTGTTTCCACCTGACCTCACTCTTGATCATTTCCTTCCCACTCCAGCTGTGTTGATGTAAGTATGTGGGTGCTTCTGTGGGCTTGTATTTGAACACATCATTTTGTTACAGGATCCAATCTGAATCGGTCACCGGGATCAGAGGTTCATTCTTCCAAGCTTTCAGATTCATGCTGGAGCCCCATCCTCAGGGAATTTCACAATGTCCAGGATGTGTGCCTAGAGCAAGTGTAAAGCAGCTATTAATATACAATAGGGGCATTGTCTATGACAACTTAAATAAGAACTAATCACCCACCTAGAGGATGTCTTAAGGACCCTTGTGAAAGAAAGACAGGCTAGAAAAAGGAAAAGAAGGATAAAATTCAAGTTAAAGCCACACTTCCAAACCTGTGTGAACTTGGTCCGTAATTTATCGAGCAAACAATTTAACCAGAACAAATTATGAATACTTGAACACGATGAGGGGTTTAACACATGTGATGCCACACCAACAGAAAAGGCACACCTCCTGGAGATTGAGAAGTTTCCTGAAGATGTTCTCCAGCACTAGTCCAAAAGCTTGGAAGAACAAACCTCTAGTCCTGGTGACCAATTCAGATTGGATCTGCAACATTATCTGCAGATTGGATCTGCAACATATTTTTGCCTTCATTCACTTCATTTTGTTCTTCTGATGAAACAGATGGCAAACTACAAAAGGTGTATGTGTTTGTTTTTAAGGTGCCATAAAACTCCTTGTTATTAGAGAAATAACTTATATAATTATGAGTAGCTAATATAAAGTATCATGCTTGCTAATAAATTACAGATATGTATAAATAATTAAAATATTGTAAGGGTTTTGAACAAAATGTCATTTTCACTTTTTAAAGGTTTTTTCCTTAAATAAGAACCCATAAGTGTCTCATTTTAGGAGGCAGGAACAATCCTCCTGAAGACTATCCTATACTGCCTTAGTGTCTAATTCAGTGATGGCGAACCTTTTAGAGACCGAGTGCCCAAACTGCAACCCAAAAACCCACTTATGCATTGTCGGATGCCGGGTGGGTGTGGCCCATTGGGTGGGTGTGGCCATTGGGTGGGCGTGGCTGCAGTGGTAATGGCAGACTGGGTGGGACCAAAAAGTTCAATCGATCAATTCCAACTTTGCAAGATCTTTTTTTTTCTTATGAGAAGTTGAAATTGACTGAACCCTTTTTTTTTGCACATGGCGGCGGAGGTCTAAAGCGAAAAGGTTTTATAAAACCCAGCTGAAGACTGGGGCGACGGCGTGTGTGCCCACAGAGAGGGCTCTGAGTGCCGCCTCTGGCACCCGTGCCATAGGTTCGCCACTACTGGTCTAATTGGTTAAGAGTTTAATCCATCAAGCAGATGGAGAAGATCACATCTCTTCATCCTTCAGACAGCATCTAATGAAACTGATTCAAATTAGACAATTTTCTTAAAAATGTCGACACATATAATGCTTGCAAACTCAGGTGTCATTGATGGAATGCAAAATGCTTTTCTAAGCATGCCCAGCAATTTGCTCTGCACTCTTGACACAAAACCTGTGTAGCATTTCACACTGCCATCACTTAAATGGCATCACCAGGAGAAAGCTGAAACATCACAGTCTAGAGTTACCAAAATGCAGTGTCATGTTATTTTTCATTTATGGAAAAGAAACACTGGCTTACCATAACTTTGCTCTGGAGTGCACACAAAGTCTTCTTTTTAAAAAGGGAGAAAAGAGAAAGAAAAGGACAATTAAGACTCTGCCATTTCCTTGTTAGCAGAGAGGGAGCACCAGGTTGGAAGAATGAAGAGAGAAACTGTGCGCAAAGCAGATGAGTTCAATTATAGGACAAGAGAAGGAGAGTACGGAAGAATTGTGAAGAGAAATGAGACAGAGGAAAAAAGTGAGAGAAACCCCAGGAGTGTCTGTGAAAACATAATCACTAAATTAGCTTCAACCCTTAAAACTTCATTATAAGAGCTAAAAGAAAACGATTGCGCAGGTAAGTGATGATGACCCAATTAGTGCTAATTAATACCAAAAACTGCCTTGCAAATTCTCTGAAGATTTCTTCCCTTTAATTATTCTTCCCTGATCTTGGGATTCTTGAGAAATTATTATACATTTCTCTTAGTGGTATTTTGGAGTTGATGGATGGATAGACCAGAAAGTGCTATTGTTGGTTTATGTTACACATCATTTACTAACTGAATAAAAAGCCTGATATAAGGATAATTCTTTCTGTTTAATAAAAATAGATGAAGCCAGCAGGGAGATTGCAGACACTGGAAAGATGAATGTGCAATGAAAGTCAAGACATTTGCACACCTCTTCTGCCACTGTTTAAATAAGTGGGAAAATACCACATTATTCTGATGAACATTTTTCAAATATATTCAGGTAGCAACAATAATAACAAAAATAGCAATCTTCTGTATAAATGGAAAAGACACAGTTTACAGTCTTGCAGTATGACAATGAGAAAAGAGAAAAAGGTTGAACATGTTCATTAAGCATCAAAGATTTTGATTGTGAAAAGCTAATTTCACAACTATTAGCAGGAAAAAGTGATGTAATGTATGATAGACTGAATATGGAGAGTAAAAAGAGAAGAAATAATTAAGGATGAAAAGGAAGCTGTGTGATTGATTAAAGGAGGCACACTAATTTTGATGAAGATTTAGTTGGTATGATGGCTCAGTGATTCCAGAAACATGGATGACCCTATGCCAGAGATGGAATATGAGCTGCTGCTCCTCCTACCCATGGAATGGCTGGGCTTTTTTTAAGCCGAAAACCAATGAATGAAGATGCAGGTGAGAAGTTTCTTTCAACTGGACCAAGACTCCCACAGAAAAGGAGTAAAACTGATCTTGCTTGGGGAGTATCACTTATCAGATTGAGAGCAAAGTGTGATGTTCTTTCCTATGGATTAAAATGTGTATGAGATTTATACACTTGTCCACATCAAGAGCAGCTCACAAGAAATTTATGCTTGGTGCCCTTGTACTCCTTGCCTAGCAGGGAGGTTAATGGGGCTATGCAAAATCATTAGCATGCTGGCTGTTGCTCAAGAATCACCAGTTGCTATTGCTGACTAGATTGCATTCCACATATCACAAGATATCACTACATACATTTAACTTTTTTGGACTATTTTCCAGCTCCTTAAATTTTGCTCAACTCACTGCTTAGAGAAGCAAAGCCAATATTGTTACTAATAGATTAATGGTTTCATCTGGGGCACAAGTCAAAGGATAATGAACAAAGACTGATAAATATTATGGCAACATAAACACTAGGACATTAAGAGACAAAGAAACTTTATTTCATATAATTCTATTAGTTCCTGACAGAGAATTTTGTTCCAAGTTTTTGAGGAAGAGGATACTGTAACTGCTTTATTGAAGAGATATTGTGCTGGCCTGGAGTCAGCATTTTCTTACCTAAACAGATAAACAGAATGGCCACAGGCAGGCAAAAAAGGAAGAAGCAGAGGAGTGACTTCTGACTTCTTGTCAGCTTCCCCATTGATTTTGCTTGTGGAAAGCTGGCAGGGAGCATCAGAAATCATAATTGATGACTATAGGGACACTGTAATGGCCACAGTTTTGCAAATAAAACTGCCTGAACCTTGTGGAAATTTCAGTTCTACAGGAGTAAAGGGTCATGGATATTTTACTTATTCTTTAGTTAGAGGATAGTACCTAGGTACCTTGATTCAAAAATTGTTGCCGTATAATGCATCGTTTGGGCTAACTTGAGGGTACAGACAGAGAGACACAATGAAATTTTTAGTAGCATATAGATTAACACTGGGAATGCTGATTTTCTTTTGGCTCCTCTAAGTTTAATGAAAAAGGTTTTAGTTTAGAAATTCTTTCTTCTAAGAAGGAAATTATAGAGAAATCGTCATAGGTGAAATTATTCGGTTCTTGTATTTAGTTACTAGTTTACTAAGGGCCTATATGTCCTGTCCTTCATTGGATAATCATCTCTCCAATAATCTGCAAGCTTCCTCCTTCCATTATATATTCAAGATGGACAGTATTTAATATTTATTTGCTATGTATATATAGGGGTGTGGGTCTATACATATGTTGTTCATAGTATGTTTAGGTGTGTGTCGTGTATGTGTTTCACTTTGAGAGCGGGCAACTTAATTTTATTTTTGATGTGTGCCGTTGTGCCCACAGGAAAAAACGACAATAAAGATTATCTTATCTTATCTTATCTTATCTTATCTTATCTTATCTTATCTTATCTTATCTTATCTTATCATCTTATCTTATCTTAATTTCATACGCTTTAGTTAAATCCCAGAGAAAGATTTTATGAGGAATTCATGTCATAGGACTTTCTCATCATAGAAACACTGCTATCACTGAAAGACAGAAGCAAAAAAAAAAAAAACTAGGTTGATTCTTCCTAGGTCTTCTGAATTATTTCCTGAACACATGTAAATTTGTCAGCAACATGTGAAGATATGGGGTAGACATTGTCCTGTCAAGCACACACAAGCACATGGATAGTTGCAAATTTTACTGATACATTTTGTGAAATAACATAAATAATAAGAAATGGGAATGCAAATATAAACACACACACACACACACTCAGTAAAGACACAAGTCCTCCAAAGTTCAGTAAGCTTGCCTTAAAAGAGTTCCAAATCCAAAACATCTGGCACAAGGGTGGTCAAGCAAAGTCTAAACATGGAAGAAAGTTCATTAGCCAGTCCAGAGTCAAAGTCACAAGGTTTCAAGTCAGGAGGCAAAGCCCACAAAGTCTAGGTAAATAAATAGTTGTTACCAACAGAAGAGCTTCAATTCATTGCTCTAAAACAGAAGCAAACCTGCTCTAAAACAGAAGCTGAGCAAAGGCACTCTGTAAGACTCCTTGCAAGAAATAGGCAAGGAGTCTTACAGAGTGCCTTTGCTCAGCTTTCCTCTCAGCACAGTGAGTCCCTGCCCTGGGGTGGGGTGGGGTGGTAGCTCAGATTTCTCATCTTCAAAGACTGCTGGCAGCTGTGCTTGCTGGTTATGATCCATTTTGGTTACATTCTTAAATTGGGTATTTGGTGGGGCGTTTTTAAAAGCTTCACACCAGCAACTTTTATTTTCCAGCACAAATTACATTATCAGACAAATGATTGTAATCCTTCTTCCAAAGTGTTATACTTTAAAGAAGGAGTACATCAAGGTTATGTATTATTTCCGGGTTTATTTAACTTTGTTACAGAATATATCTTGAGAATTGCTGGATTAGCAGAAAGAGGAATTGGAATTAAAAATGCTGGGGAAAATATCAACAACCTTAGAGATGATGATAATATGACTTTGATGGCCAAAAGTAAGAAAGAATTAAATGAAATTCTTGCTAAAGGTGGAAGAATACAGTGCTGTTCCAAAACAATTTAAATTAAGATTATGTCAAAAGACTATGCCAACCAAATGCAAATAGGCAGAGAGGATTTTGAAAGAGTTACACATTTAATTCTCTTACGTTTAAAAAATTCAGGGGATAGTGAATGCAGCCAAGTAAGCAAGTGATGCCAGCTACTTCAAAAAATGATTGAGGTAGGTCAAGACAAAATATTAAAGTGCAAAAACATCTTGCTGGCAAGAAAGAACATACAGTTTTCCCAGCTTTATCAGAAGAGTAAATAAAGAAAAATGGATAGCTTTGAAATACAATGCAGGATAAATTGTAGAAAATACTTTAACAAATGATTCAATACTAGATGAAATAAAACCAGAGCACTAGAAACACTAATGATAAAACTAAAGTCTAAATATTCTGTATGCAACATACAAAGCTGTTTTGATAGACAATCCTGGTGAAATTATTTTCATCTAGTTATGAAAAAGCAATTCAACAACTGAACAACCTGACTAAATAAGTTATTCTCTGAAGGTAAAAAGAAGGGACATGCTGCGGACCCTGTCAGTCAAGTAATTTCAGTTGGCGGGGCCCAATTTTTTCATTTTATTTCCTTATTCTTAGATCCATGTGTCACCCATCTCATCTAGAGGCAATTCTGAGCAGCTTACAAACATTAAAAACTATTAAAAAGGTAAAACAAAAAAACAACAACAATAATAATATCTATCCCAGGTTCTTGGAGCCATGTCTGCCTATCCCAGGTCTTTGAGAAGGACTTGACAGGTGGACAAAAATGCCAAATCCAGTCTGAACATCTGGCTGACTATGACAAACCATGCTTTTCTCTTAAAAAATGGGGAGAAGGGAACCTCAAAGTACATAGGGAGAAATGGGGTCTTCTCTTAGAACCTCCAGAGTAGGGTAACCTCACTAGGGCCCAAGGTCATTTGGCAGAGCCAGATCTTCAGGCTCTTACGGAAGGCCAGGAGGATGGATGTGAATCTTATCTCGGGGGGGTACAATATTCTAAAGGGTAGGAATCACAGCAGAAAAAGCTCTTCTCCTGGACCCTGCCAACTGAAATTACTTGACTGACAGGGTCCACAGCATGTCCCTTTTGCAAGCACAATGAGACAGTTGCTCAGATAGCCTGGATTTTTTATTCTGAAAGAGCAAAAGATAGAAGTGATAATTTTATCAGACAAAGCATCTGCTTTTCTTTAGCAGCATACTGTATATCAAGTAGTTTAGTGACAGTCCAAATTAAATTTGGGTACATCACAAGGATCCAACATAATGTCATGCTTAAAGAAGCCTGATTTGATTAGTATTGGAGCAGCTCCATACAACTATTCATAATGATCAATCCTAGCTTAGAGAAAATGTGATTGCTATGAGAAAAAATGCAGAGAAGTCAGGATTTGGGGAATATCTATTGAAACTATTTATGGAGTACACAAAAGCTGTATTACTAATAAATAAAATACTTTTTGCAAATTACATAAAGTGTGAGATTTGTTTATGTCTGATGTGGTGATGGCTATTAATTAGGAAGGTTTAGCCAGGAACTAGATGAATTCATGGAATGTATAGCTATTAATAGCTACTAGTTCTAATGCTACTTACTACTTTTGGAATCACAAGCAGCACCAGTTAGTAGGGAGCAACAGTGAACAGTATCACTCTTCTGTTCATAGTTGTGGACTTCATGCATCTGGATAGCCACTATGACACAGAATTGTGGACCAGACAGGAACTTTGCCATCCTGAAGCATTGTTCCTATGGTCCTATTGGTACAGACACTAAGCATGAATTTGACAGAACAAATAAAGAATTGATTACAAACCTGCTTTTAAGCATTCACAAGGTCTAAATTTATAACATTACAAATCATATGAAAAGTGAATACAATAATTGGTATATTTGTATGTATGTATGAATAACCTGTGGATTCCATTAAATAATGTGTTCAACAGAAGTATGGGAGCTTTTTTTAAAAAAATGTAAATATAGATTTTAACTCCTGTTATTAAATATTTTTATTTAATAAATATCTTGAGCGCGAAGAAGAGAGCAAGTATGTGCATTACAGATTGGACCTATGGCATTGTACATCTTGTACCTTGACTGTAAGCATGTATGACACCTTACCAGGACCAGATTAAGGCCAACTAATGCACTAAGAACAGCCCAAAAATGGTGTCCCTTAACAGAAGTGAAAACCTCATGCCACTAGATAAAAATAAACTCTTCAAATTAAACTTTTAAAATTTAGTCACTCACCATGCCAAAGAAAACATTTTTGACAATGTAGATTAAAGATGAACATGACAGATAAGATAATTACAAAAAAAAATACTGGAGTAGGGAAGTGAAAGAGTTAATGGCATGATCACTAGGGGAAAATCTGCTGTAGTGCGCTCCATGCCTTGGTCCTATAAGCACAAGTTTATTTTGCTTAATGGTTAATTCACAGCTACATTTTATTTGAAAGGAGTTAATAGTAGGGATAATTAGTTTTCAATGTAGTGCTGAGGGGCTCTTTGCATATCCCCACTTGAAGAGTCACAATCAGAAAATTTTAAAAGATTGTTCAAGTCTAAAGGTCTAAAGTAGTCTGATACTGCTTTCAGCCTTGAAGGCCTTGGTGTGAGAAGGGGAAAGACATCCATCATTTAGACTGAAGTAGTAAGCCTCATTAAGGTCACGGAAGAAAGATAGGGATAAGATTGCAGTGCCAGTCATTTATTCATCAGGGTACTTAACTCAAAGATATCTCAGGGTAAAGACAGAAATCTTGAAAAGCAATTTCTTATTCTGTAATTTATCCTATTGTACTTGTTAGAGTAAATTTTATTTCATTTTGTTCACTTTCAAACTTTTTAAGGAGGAGATACTTCTTTGAGTAAAACCAGACAAGCCAATGAAATATAGATTGAATCATTCTCTGTGGGGAAAAAAACCAAAGTTGTTTTGGAAAATGAACTTGCTTTCTTTAACTGGAAACTGTCATTTCTTTTAAGATTCCTTTTAACATTTTAACATTTAAGATTTCTTTTAACATTCCTAAAAGCTACAAACAATGCACCAAGTGAAGTCAATAATATCTTGACCTAAATATATTTGAAAATACTGTATATAAATATATATGAAAACACTAAAGAGAAGAGCAACTAGAGAAATTTTGAGTTATTTGCAGCCCATAAATAAAGCAATTGAAGGTACTAGGATAGAACACTGCAATAAAATCCCAAGAATCTTCAGCATTGGAAACAATCAGAGGACATAGTATAAAAGAGCTCATTTCATTTCTTTATGCCTTGTTCCCTCATGAACTGCTTCTAAAGTTATTAGCCCAGTTGCTTCTTTTTCTTTGTCTCTTTTGCAAAGATGTGACAGGCAGGCTTCCTTCCTATCGGTTTGATTAACCACAGAAATATAATATTGCCTTCTCAAGGTTTCCTTTTGTGACTTTTTGATAATGCGTAGCAAAACCAAGTTGTTTTGAGTAATTGATGTCACCCAAGTTCTTAACTATAAATTGAAATATCCTTTTCAGTCCCTTCTGTGGGATAATAAGTACTGTTGACAACAGCTACAGATGGCCATATAGGCTAAAATAGGATTCTGTTTCTTCTCTTGTTCTAGAACAGTGTTTCTCAACCTTGGCAACTTTAAGTGGCATGAGCTTCAACTCTCAGAATTCTCCTGCAGACCATGCTATTTGGGGAATTCTGGGAAATGAAGTCCATGCTTCTTAAATTTGCCAGGATTAAGAAACACTGTTTTAGAAGATTTTGAATTATTATTTCCAGCCCATCCATCACCATTGATCTTGCTCATTGATGGGTAGCACCTGGCTGAATGCACCAGCTCTTGGGCCAGACGTGCCATAATATCCTGTTTAAAAACCTGATACTCCCCAGCTTAAGCCAGGTATCCTGCAGATGCGTGGCATGCACCTCACAGAATTCCCATTATGGCTTTCACTGTAAATGTAAGGCAGAAAGCTAAATACAAGAGCTTCTCAGGTTGGGGAAGGCTGCCATTACAGTGGAATGCTACTAGACAACAGACTGTCAAAGGATACTCTCTAAAGGAAATAAAATAGGTCTAAGGCCTCTGAAATAACTGGAACTTTTAGTGTTTGTCTGAGTAAATTAATCCTATTGATTTTAGTGGGGTTTAAGAGTATTCAGTTTCCTCTCATTTCCTCTGGATTTTGTCTAATGACTCCAAAGAGACCACTTACTAGATCATAGTCTTTCCTCACTTTACCTTATCAAGACATGCCTTGCTTTGATTTCCCAGGCAGGAAAGAAGCAGCTTAGGTGTTGAGTTATCTATGGATATTGTGTTATCTCTGTCCCAGGGGGGCATCCCATTCTCTTTTCCCCCAAGACACAATGGAAGGAAGAAGATGCATCATCTGAAGTAAATCTGCAAATTTTCAGCACTGAGGCATTGATTTCAATTAATACAAGACATTGATTTTTGTTCCCCATCTTCCTGCCACATTTATTCTGCTCTGAATTGTGGCTATTAAAGTAAGTGAAAATTACCTGATGCAGTTGTGTTCTTGCTTTAAATTCTCCATTCCCACTTACATCATGCTAGGTACTGGTTCCTCCCTCCTCCTACTTCTCTTGTTAAATATCTTAATGTCTGTGTCAACTTCCTCCAATTGTTTCAGTTGGATAGGATTTCCTGAGCAGCTTCCTCAGAAGTCTGCAGGCAAATACTTTAGTTTATTCATTAGCAGACTAGTTTTGTGTGAAAAGATAATGATTTTCTGTGCAACAGACATGTTCAGAATAAACGTTACTGACCAGTGAGCTATTTTTGCAATTTTGCCTAATTTATCCTTTTTTGACATATGACTGTATATGACATGTAGGAATAGAAGGAGGAAATATGAGGTCACCATTTAGAAAATGCAGATGAAAGAGCCTGAGAACTGCATGCAGTGACACAGCTTCCTTAAAACATTTATGGTTGCTTAATATATCTTAATGGCTATATCTTATTCTGAGTTTTTCTTTGGAATGACCCAGCAGGATGTTCTGTCATTTTGCTTTTGCACATTACTAATTCATTGGCTTATTTCATGTATTAGCTATCTGCCCATGACTGGGGATTCCACTTTTTCTTTTCTTTCTCTTAGTTTTATTTCAGAGGCCAGTCAGAGGCAAGGTAGTCAACCAGTGGCATGCCAGAAGAGTGTAAGGCTCCAAGAATAAGACTTTCTTAATACTGGGGGACTGGGATAACAATTGAAAAGAAAAAAATATGTATAGTACTGCTTTAAAACTCCAGTGTGCAATGTTTTCTCAGTAAAAATAGTTTCAGGATCTTACCATTACTTTCCCCAAATTTGGCAGAGTTGTCTTAGATTCAAAAAGATGGAAGAACCATTTAGACAACCAAGCACAGGACCCCTCAGTGAAGGAATCCAATTAAAGACAACCCAACCCGATGACTGTTTAGCCACTGCTTGAACACAATGAAGGGGATCATACCACCTCTTTGGTTCTACTGTCAAATAACTCTTTCACTTGGAAAACTAGAGGGAAGGACATAAGGAATCATAAACATTTGGATGAGGGCTACGTGTGGCTCATACATCATCCACCTCTGCTTTAAAGAGTTTAAGGCAATGTTCATGATTTATCCCTTATTTTTCTCTACAATAACCTTGTGATCTTATTATGGTAGTCATATATCCAAGAACACTCATTGACTTTCCTGGTTTAATATATTTTCAGGACAATATTTTGAATGGACAGGTGAGGATTTATTATAAAGGCAAACAAATCTAAACAACAGTATCAAATAGAAGCATGCTATTGGTTTGTTGCCTATTTAAATTGTGGATTACTACCAATATACCCTCGTATATATGAGGGTATTTGTGAACATACCCTCATATATACGAACATACTATACATATTCAACATGCTATTCCTTTATGAGAAAATTTAGATTACAGAAATGGAATAAGAAATAATAAACTACATAAATTAATTTTTTGAAAAGACCATTTTAAGTATTAATAAAAAATGATTCAGTATGATTTTCTGTGGTGTTGATTTTATGATGTTTTCAAATGTTGCAGAATCTGCCATAAGCTTTTATTTTTTTTTCCTAAGAAAAATGTGTTTGACATCTAGTCATGTAGCCCGCATTACTTTCATCTTTCTGTTTTTTGTTTTATTTTGTAGTTTTACATGTAGTTCCTATTTTGTGTTTTTTTCCCTATAATTATATAATATTAGATTATATAATAATTGAAGATAAATAATTGACCTGGAATAATAACAGAATTAATTTTTAAAAAGAGATTACAGAAAAACAAATGAAGGCTTATAAAAATACAGAAATTAAAGGCATGAGACAAAAATAAAAAAGAAATACAGCTAAATCTAGTTTATACCACAACATTTACTGTAGCGCTTATATCTTTGTATTGTTGCAAATCATTCTTGCATCCACTACAGCTATGAGCCATTTGATATCCATTTTTATTGTTTATATTTCTTAGCTCCCTCTTCATGAGAATTTTACCAACTCCATTCAACCATGACTTTCAATCTCCTGCTCATTCACTCTTTCTTCATTATTTGTTTTGCGATTTGATATTCATTCATTCTCTTTTAATGAATAAACTATCTCAATCTACTTCTTTTATACTGATCATTTATGTTTGTCTTCAATCATTCAGCACCCACAATCTTAACCATGTCTCTTCCTGTTTGATCATACATATTTTTGAATACCCCTTTCCACAGCATTCAGCTTACGTGTACTGTATACAGCTTACATATACAATATATACATATACTGTATATTATACCCAACATTTACTTCCATGCAACAATTTAGACAGAAGCACATTGTAATTAACAACTATTTTGCTTCTTTCACCAAACATTCATTTCTCAGAACAGATCACAAACTATCTTCATCTTTCTACCAGTTGTATATGTTTTTAAATTCTCCATCCATTTCCCTATCTTTTGCAAACATTCTACCCAAATACACAATTGAATTTATCTCTTTCCCTCTTTCTCTTTCTTTCTATCTTTGCCATTTATGTATACTTTCCAAATATCCATTCAGTTTTCCCAGTTCTCTATTTTTGCAATTATCCTTTGTCTATTTCCTGTTCTATTTTACTTGTTTCTATAATCAAAAATGGTTAAGCTGGCATTTTATTGCCCTTGATTTGATTATATTGTAGCTCTTTCCTTCCTTTCTCCTACATTACTGATATGTGGGATTATTTATGTACACATTATCACTATTCAGTTGTGTCATACTGATTCTTTTTCTTGTTTTGTTTTTGAAAGCCAGTTCGGAGTATAAACTTTATTAGTTAAAGAAGTTTCTCTGATGTTGAATTTTTGAGTAACAAAAGCATAAATATAATTCTAACATGTCCTAGAATTCCAGGTATACTTTGAAGTTTTTGAACTTTATATTAACTCATATAGAAGTGATCTAATGTTCCGCCTATACAAAATTACTCTTTGGTTTAAAATTTAATTTTTGTTTTGCTATATTATACCATTTTAAAAAGGCAAACAAAATAGGATTAAAAACACCAAAAATTCTTAGATGTACATCATTTTGCATAAATATGTATTACAAAATATGGACACAGAGTAATAATGAAACAATTCTAAGCCATGGAATTTTGTTCACAAAAAAGTTGAATTACAAAAACATTCACACCAATACTTTAGCCTAGGGGACAGGAGCAAAAAGAAGATAACTTCCACTTGTTGACACAGACTTGGCAGCTACTTAGACAAAATCATTGCCAAGAATAGTAGTCAGATAAATTTAAACAATCAAGAATAAGAGAGAAACTGAAGGCTTTCCAAATGAAAACCAAAGTGTGAGCTTTTATCACAGTTACTTCATTTCTGCACATTCAGTTCTGTTTTCTTTTTGCCTTGAATAGCAGTATTGTGGTTGTTCCCTCCATTTTTTATTGCCATTTGTCTGCCATTCTTCTGTCTCCACATATCTCTCATGATACTGGTAATTCATCAGAGCCAAACCAGGGTAGGAAGAAATTGTTCCTAAATCAACATCACCATTATCAGTAATATTGCAGTTCTTCATTTGGGAACTGTTTCTATTTTTTTTTTCACATTAACATGGCCTCTCTGTTCCTCAGTCTCGGGAATTGTTCACTCAACTTTAGATTTCTATATGTGTTTGTGCTCTCGGTCAAGTCCTCTAAGTCTGCTTTTTCCTTGGTAATATCACCAGGTTGAAAGTTATATGGAAGAAAATATCTGGCAAAAGTTGTTCTGTCTTGACAGGGAGAAGGGGAAATGGCTTGAAGAAACTCCAAAACTGCTGACAAATTGTGCATTTTAATATGGAAGAAGATAACCAAGCTTAGATACTTGGGAGTAATTGTTTTAGTTGTATTTAATTACAGTTGGTCCTTGCTTAACAACATCTCATTCATTTATCCTTCAAATTATGATGGTACTGAATTAGGACACTTATATCCAGTCTTTGTAGTTGCTGTTGTCACAGTGTCTCTACAATAATGTAATCATGATTTGGACATTTGGCAACCAGCATGTAATTATGATAGTTACAGAGTCATGCCATCATGTGATCGCCATTTGCCATCTTCACTACTAACTTTCAACATGCAAAGTCAGTGGGGAAGCCAACAAGAGGTTGCAAATGGGGATCACATGACAACCATCCAAGGTCCTTTCCAACTCTATTGTTCTATGTTCTAATGATAGGATTGCTGGTCACAATTATTGTCATTAAGTGAGGACTACCTATAATTTAAAATTAAACGAAATAACCTTTTTTTAAATCTTGGGCCAATTTCCTCATTGTTTTCGGCACACAGCTCAAGGATTTAGTTTTGTATTTAACATCTGTAATCCTCTACCCTAGGCAATTGGTTCTTTCTGACAAATTACTCTCGCTATTAACCTTTTTTGTAGCTTTCAACTAAATTCTAGTCTGTTGCAACCTATGCCCACTGATTCAGTCTTATTGCCTCTTCCATCCCCTGTGTCCCTGTTCCTATAATATGCTTAACTGGATCAATGGGAAAGACAGGTCAGTATGTTGTAGAAGATCAAAATAAGATCAGTCAGCAAATTCCTCAGAGGTTAGATTTTCTAATTTAACCCAGGAAAGGCAAGCAATTAAATGGGGAAAATGCAATGCATAACCTTGCCCAATGGACCAGTTCATGAAATGCAATTCCAGGATATAGAAATCCAATGTAAACCCTTCTGCAGATAGGCCATAGCAGGGCTACATAGACAGCCAGTTTGCTCTGGCCATTAAGGCACCAGGCTAGAAACCAGGAGTCTATGAATTCTGCTCCTGTATTAGGCATAAAAGCCAGCTGGGTGACCTTGGATCAGTCACTTTCTCTCAGCTCAACCCACCTCACAGGGTTTTTATTGAGGGGAAATAGGAGAACAAAGGAGTATTACATATATTCACCACCTTAAGTAACCTATAAAGTAAATAATAAAGGGAGGCTAAAAATCCAACAAACAAACAAATGAAAATGGCTATAGGCAACTGGTAGTAAGATGAATAGGAAAAGGGCTGCAAGTGAAAGTAATGAAAAGTATTTACTTGATGAAAGCCTGTAAAGCCAATATATATATATATACATATATGTCCTTTAAAATTCTAAAAATTGGAGGATGACTCCTGGGTAAATTCATGTTCGAAGGGTCACAAGCAGTGAGACCACCAGGAGATTAAAAAGTTACAAAAGTTTATTGCTATTAAAACATTAAAACACCTAGCTTTCGCCGGCCTCCTGCCGGCTTCGTCAGGGTGACTAGCCATCAGTGGGGTAGCTGTTTTTATAGGAGCGGTGCAAAAGGCACCGAGCGGTGCAAAAGGCACCGGGTGCAAAAGGCACCGCTCCTATAAAAACAGCTACCCCACTGATGGCTAGTCACCCTGACGAAGCCGGCAGGAGGCCGGCGAAAGCTAGGTGTTTTAATGTTTTAATAGCAATAAACTTTTGTAACTTTTTAATCTCCTGGTGGTCTCACTGCTTGTGACCCTTCGAACATATACATATATATATTGAGGAGACAACCAGGATATTAGGCCTAGAAAGCATTTTTCCCAGCCCACTTCCCAGCACTTAACTCAATTGTGCTTTTCAGATAAACATCCCATTCTACAGTATATAAGTATTCACAGTGAAGTAATTATGAAAAATATATGCTTTATGATGCAGGAAAAAGGCTTTTTTCTTAATATATAAACACTTTAAAAATATATCTTCATTCAATTTATTTCTGTGCATTTCCAAGTTACTGATGCCCAGGTAGAAATTTTTTACTCTGTGAGTAAAAAGAAATGACTCAGTGTTTGATGAAATTTCAAATATGGAAAGCAAAAGCATCATTTACAGTAGCTCAGTCAGTGACAGACAGCTTTCATTTTATGCCAAATTGTTGTTAAATTTGCCCTGGAGTATGAGAAAATTCATGTGTGAAATGGGTGAGGCAACAGTTCCATTATTAAAATAAACATCATTATCTTTTTTGCGTTTGTGCACTGTATCAACATGACTGGGACTTCAGGCAAATGAAAGAGTGGATAAAATCAAAGTTCTTCAAATCCCTTCTGGTAAAAACAGAAGATAGAATACTCAAATATATTAAATATTTCTAAATGCAATAAAATCTGACCATCATATCCTCTATTATCTTCTATCTATCTATCTATCTATCTATCTATCTATCTATCTATCTATCTATCTATCTATCTATCTATCTATCTATCTATCTATCTATCTATCATCTCCCAGCAACTTTTACACCTTTAAAATATATTTTAAAATATTCTGAAGCCACTTTACACATAGTATTTATTAGGATTCTTGATTAATGGTTGTAGTGAGGGGGAGAGTATGTTGGCATTTTGCACAGCACATTTGGAAAGTATGGCCTTAGATAGTCCTTGTTTAACAACCACAATTGAGAGCAGCAACTCGGTTATTAAGCAAAGCAATTGGTAAGTGAAACCACAATTGTGCTTATGATCTTACTTCCACTTTCCTTAGCTTTACAGGCCTACAAAGGTCATAAATACAAAGATTGGTTTATTCTGTCCTTTACCTTCCAGCAAACTAGAGGGTCAATTCTGAGATGCTTCTTCCTCCCCATTCCTGCTTTGGACTCAAGATTTCTGTTATCAGACTGTTGTCTGGACTGCAATTCTTCTAGTAGATTACGAAAATGCTTTGACCTAATGTGTTTAGTTTTCCTCAGAAATTAAAACCATGCCCAAGGTTTTAATTGAAAAGAGGAAAGAATAGAATTAATGCTATAATAAAATGCAATATGTCAGAATAAACTCTAGTGTCAGCAGAGACTAGAGCAGAACTGGATCTGGTTGCACCTGCAAAATAATATAATGATTAGAAGTCAGCATAACATGTCTTGCCAGACCAATTTTATTTCATTTTTAACTGCATAGATCCCTTAGTAGATTGTGAAAATGCTAACCTAATATGTACAGGAAACAATACTTCCACTATGTAGTCAGACCAACACACAATGCCCACCATATTATACTTCTGTATCTGGGCATGATTATTAAAGGAAGAGTCAGATAACCTGGAACATCTGCAAATAAGGACTACGAGAATTATGAGAGCACTAAAATATGGTGAAAAAATGGGGAGGGAGGAGGATGTATATTGGGTCAGTGCTGAGTTAGGATACCATATGCGATAGGAGTGCCAATAATTTTCCTATCTGAATTCTTTAAAGCAAAACTAAAGGAATCAAAATTTATTTTGTTTGATGTCTGATTATCAGCTGGTAATTATTGGCAGCAGGTTACAGCCATTTCTTTATCTGCACCCAAGTTAATACATCTTTCTTCCTTGTCTTATTTATTCCCTTTGAAACATTGTTGATAAATCTGACCTTGGTAACCACTGGCTCAGCGAATCTCAAATTATTCTTTCTGTGGGAGTTGAATTGGGTTAGAATGAGAGACTCGTGTCTCCAGTATTTGGCTAATGTTGTAATTTTCAGAGATAGAAAAGGCAGCTTGGTGTGGAATTTCAAATTGGCACGATATATATACGAATCTCTTAGATAACTTCTCCTTAGACAATTGATATTAAGACAAATTTAGCAGGCTTCTCTTTTGTCTTATTTTGTTTGTACTTATTCCTAAATATCTGGGGTTTTTAATAATGGCCAAATATGTTGTTCCCAATCCTGTAGTGAAATACACTGTTTCTGTACAAGAATAATAATCATTCTATAACCTCCTAGCCAATACCTTAAATTTTCTTCATATTTAATAAATCAAGTTCTTTTTTCACAGATAGATCACACCCACTACCCTTTTTCAATTTTTTCTTCTTCTGTATTTTGTGGGATGTAGATGGTGTACATTTTGTTTCTGAAGAGCAAGCACTGCAAGCAGATGTTAGCAGGTCAAGAGAAATAAGTGAACATCCTACATTATTATTGCATACAACTATGTATATATTGTGCTACATGAACTATCTTGGCTCCCTATCTTGCCAAGTATGCTAGAGTACGCCTCTCAATCAACAAGGTTTGGTTGGAAGGGGATGCCAAGTGAATGCCATCTTACTCTTTGTCTCATGCAAGAGAGTTGCTCTACAGAATGCTTTCACTATACTGCAGTCTTAGTGCATTTGCCATTCTTCTCAGAAGAAAACAGGCTAAAATGCAAAAGCCGTCTGATGCTACAATGCTGCCAAAAGACTTCCCATGGAAGTCCGCCATTTCAATAATCGATTTTTTTAAAAAAACATTGTAAAAATATGTACAGTTTTATGGATCTAATTCTGTCAGAGTTGAACACTTGAAAATTTCCAGGTGAGAGAGTCAAACATGTTCAACTGGGAAACAAAAGCCTTGCAAAAGGGAGTCTTTTATTTTCATATAGTGTTTATTGCTTAATGCATTGTTGAGTGTTTTTTATTTTGAAAAGAAAATCTGCCATTACTGAACCACACCTGTTTAAATATGTTTTCTTTCATAAGTAACCAAACAGAATAGTTGAATGTGATCTGGAAAATTGAAAATCTACACGTGAGCAGGTGGGGCATCTAATCTGGGAGTGAAATTAGGCTATTCTCAATGAAGTTGCAGTTCCCTAATTTACAGTCTGTATGTGCTACTAAATCTTCTGTATGAGTCTCAAAAGCCTCTGTGTGTAAAATACATTTTCCCAAGTAGGCTATTCTTCTAATTGCAGCCCTTCTTACATAGTAATACTCTCATTGGTGATACACAAACTATGGTATCTCATTTGAATTCATATATGTTTTGTGCTTGGCATATCTGTTCAGAAACAAAACCTGATTCTGTTTGGCTACTGCCTGATTTAATTAGGTGAATGGAACATATTGCTTCAATGTTTTTAATAGCTACATCAGTTCCTGATACAATTCAAAAGCTGATCTTGGCTAGTAAAGTTTAAAGCCGCTTTTAATGCCCAGATCTTTCAGGAACTACTCCATCTAAATTTTAGTATAGTGCAGATTGAGGCAGGTAGAAAGCAGACGAAAGATCTTCTCTGTCATGGTATCCAGCTTTATCTTTTCTGACCCATTGGGCATATGTTCATTTTCTTTTACAAATTGAATGTCTTTGCTTTTGATTTAGTATTTGTTATTTGGTTTGCCTTTGAGTCAGTGACTGCCTGGACTAGGTTGACTAGGTTGAAAAGTATGCATTATTGAATGAAAAGGCCCAAGATCATTCATATGAAAAACAGCTTCCTTGACTGCATTTTATTGCTATTTGTAACCCTCTGATAAACAGACTTTTCTAAAGCCATATTTGTTTTAAAAGTTAGTTTTGATCTTATCTTTTTATAAGAATGCTTTTAGAGCGCTTGGAAAGAGCACATAAAAATATTGACAATTTCCTAAAAGACTTGCAATGACGATAGAGTTTGTAGTTTTGAAATTTGAGATTCCATTAGAAAGAGAATTGCAGTAAGATTGAATATATTTGTTACGGGGTATTATCAATAAATAAAAATGGTTTCTGTTGGAAGAAACAAAAGAAAGATCTATCTTTTTATCTATCATCTAATCTGTGTTGTATTAGTTATTAAGCAGTATACAACTACATGATCTATTAGCAATCTGTATGAATATAAGCTTTTACAATCTTAATAGATTCTAATCATTATCAGCAAAGGAATCAAGCTTGATGAATATTTCAGGTAATATAATAGATTAGACAGAGATGACATCATCATAACTGATAACTGAATTTGTATATTGCTCTTTATTAAACAGAATCACAGCATGGCTTACAGAACTAAAATTACTTCCCAAACAGGAAAAATTAAGTACTCCAACAGTAAACAATTATCACCTCCATTTTAACTTACAATTCACTTTCCTGAATAGCTGTTTGCAAAAATGGGGGCCATTGCAGAAGCAGCCTAGCCTTGAAGCATACAAAACCAGATGATGCTGAAGAAGGTAAAATCCCTTTCTCATTTTCTTCTTTCCAAGTGACCTGTGAGTAAAAAAGTTAACATATGGAAAACCTGGCTCTCAGAGTTTCATTTCAACAAACTCATAAAATTATAGTGATACAATTTATCTAACCTTTGCAACTGGAAAAAATATATCTTGTCCTGAGGGTGTGGAGGAAAGATAAGTAAAAGGAAAAGGGTTTTTAAGAGGATACTATCTCTGTTAATCTTGGGTTTTGTGGTATGTTGGTTAAAAGCTGCAATCTCCTCCACATTTCCTGGGAGAACTCCTGAACTCAGAGGGAAGCTCTCATTGTGTTTTCAGAGCCACATTCAAAAACCAAAAGTCCTGCGCTTTGATCTCTATTCATTGTGAGCTCAGTGGGAGGATTAGGCAAACACGTTTTTTTCCGTACCTCAGCTGACCCCTATCTATAATATTGGGGACAGTAATCCTGGCATTATCCACATCTGTCTGAGTCTTGGGAATCACTTTATGGCAACTTTCTATTTGAAAAGAACCTCAGAAGCCTCATTGCGTATGTCAAGGTTTATTGGTAAACTCTCTGGATCCCAGCCAGAAGTTCTAGGAATTGTTGCAACAAATGTTCATATATCATTCCCATCACAATGTAAGATCTTTGCTATTTTTGTGTAATATGTAATGCTGCAGGAGTTTTGTTTAATTAAGGTCCAAGTATGAGTTTATGAGCACAACACTGACATTTGCAGTTTCAAGTGAGACCTATTAATACTGCAGGGAGCCACACACATTTCTAATAGGAAACAAAATATACAGTAGTTTTAAAGAAAAGCAGAATGCTGCTATGGACTCAAATAATCAGATTTCTAGAAATTTAATGGAAATGCTGTTGAGAGTTGGACGATCCTATGCAAAATTCTACACCTTGCTGATAGCACTGCTATTGCCACAAATAGGTCTGGAGAAAAATCAGAGCTTCGACCATTTTCCTTGAAAATAGATCTCAATGGGCTTATTAATCACTATGTGAATATATGTAGTGCAAAGACTGGAACCTATGAATTCTTTGGGATTGTTTTCTTTACTATCACCTGTGTGGTTGTGATAATAAATCTTACTTTAGGACAGAGCTTTTTTCCTCATAGAATACCCAGAACGGAGTTCCGGCACCTTTTTTGGATGGAACCTTATAGGGTAGGCAAGGCGGGTTGTATGACATGTGTGAGTTCCAGCACCTTTTTTTTTTTTTTTTTTTTAGAAAAAAAGCACTGCTTTAGGAAATGTTCCAGAGTCACCAAAGATTTTTTATGAAATCCACTAATACTCTTAATATTTATTTGGAACTTTTGGAATGTTTGAAATTTTGTACTTTCCCTGTGTATTCTACCTACAACCACAATGCTATCTTGGAGGGTTTTTTTTATTAAAATGAATGAGTTTCTGAATAAAATGTATGGGATAACAATCCTATCTTTTAGCAAAAAATGGGTGTTTTTTAATGTTTGAAATACAGATAAAGAGCAGCTAAAAGTAGAGGTGTTTAAATAGGTCTGTGTGATATGACACAAATCTGATTGGTGTCTCATCTCATGCTTTTAATGACTACTGTCCTTGGGTAGGATGTCTCAACTGAATCTGGATTCTGACATGATAGAGTATCAGGCCATTGGTTCTCCTTGCTTTTATGACCCCTTTGATGGCTATTTAGAAAAAAGGAGTTAGTTTGAAATATGTGAGTGTCCAGAATTCTGGTTTTTCCAGTAGACTAACCTGACAATTAAAAGTTTATTGAGATATACAGTTTTTGTGATTGATGCATAGATATTCTGGTTGAGAGGAAGAGTGCTTATCTTTGACCTTTTGGCACTTCCCAAATCAGATATCTCTGGTTTATAGTGTAATTCTTTACCACCCCTTCCTTCTTTCCTGACTCTGTATATATGGAATGTGAGTCCATTAAAAACTACCTTTGATTTTTCTATGATGGGATCAATGAGCATTATATCCATTGCTAACGTTGTTTGGTGTTTACTGAACAATTAATTAGAATAAAGTAAATCAGATTAGATTAGTTGTGCCTAATCTTCAAAAAAAGGGATTTTTACTATCTTAGGAGAATAACAGCAAATGGTGGCCTGCATGCCCTAATTGTGCGTTTCCCAATTTAAATGCTTGGAACTATTTATCCAAGAATCTCAACATATTACTCTCTAGGCCCAAAGCAAATACAAGACTTCAAGAACATTTTCTTTTACTCTTAGTGATGCTGATAGCCTTGTTTACATTTGTCTTGTTTTGTTGTAAGATTAGCAATGAAGATGTATTATTTTCACCAACAGGGAAGCATAAATGAGGACAGCTTAATCTTCCTCCCAACACACTATATGCCCATATTATATCATCTTGTTCATTTTGTTTGTGCATCTGAAGTCTAATACCCTATTCGAACAGACGTCAGATGTTAAAAAGAGGGGAACTTAAATACTTTCTTTTTTCTTAATTCTCTTATAACGAGAGAAAATATGCAGTTTAATGCACTGATTTTAATTTTTAATTTTTCCTAGGTTTGGATTCCATATTCTGTCTAGAATACTTTCTACTTATTTTGCACTCTTAAAAGCTGTCTAAAACCTATTTATATATTACGTGGGTTCTCCCATGATGCCCAGAAAAACCAAACCCATAGTGCAAGAAACTAACCATTAACTTTTTGATGTAAAAATGCATTCTTGTGTCTGATGAAGAGTGCATTTCATAAGGTGTTTAGTGTAGTTTTGTAGCTGTGGGTTTTCAAATAGGAGACATTAATACATATAAATCTTGATTAGAGAATTTCTAGCTCAGAGATGCACCCTAAAGATCCCAAACCTAGATACCATATTGTAAATAATTTTAATACAACAGAACAAGGAAAACATTAAGTGGATGATTGGTGAATAAATATGTTACATTGAATTTTAAATATAAATGATTTTTTTTTATCCAGGATCCCACCCATTAATTTTTGGAGTTTATTCTGTTGCAAGACACTTAGAGGCTAAGTATGGCCTTTCATTTAAAAAAAAGTTGGACTTTGCACATATATATGATCTCCAATTTTACCTGTTATGTATTGATATCAAGAGTTAATGTGTTTTGATTCAAACGTGTCTCCAATTGTTTTGGAGGGAAAGTTAAATTTACATTTGAGCAGGAAAACATCTATGAATAGCTGTCATTCTGTCGATTAAGTTCAGTTCTGTCTTTGTTGCAATAAAATGTGTTGTATTAGACCGGTCTGGTTAATGCCTCCAAGAAAACCCACTACACAATATTACCCCTCATAAAATTGGAATCCTGGTGGACAAATCATGAGTTCCTGTGGGAATGCAGGAATCCCTACAAGAGATGTCACTGGAGCAGCATTGGTGGAAAGTTATAGAGGAAGGACTTATTCTCCAAAATCTCCAATAGTTCCAATATCTCAGGGGCTGCCACAAAGAAGAGGGAGTCAAGCTATTTTCCAAAGCACCTGAAGGCAGGACAAGAAGCAATGGGTGGAAACTAATAAAGGAGAGAAGCAACCTAGAAGTAAGGAGAAACTTCCTGACAGTTAGAACAATTAACCAGTGGAACAACCTGCCTCCAGAAGCGGTGAATGCTCCAACACTGGAAGTTTTTAAGAAGAGACTGGACAGCCATTTGTCTGAAATGATGTAGGGTTCCTGCCTGAGCAGGGGTTGGACTAAATGACCTCCAAGTTCCCTTCTAACTTTACTACTACTACTACTACTACTACTACTACTACTACTACTGCTGCTGCTGCTGCTGCTGCTGCTACTGCTACTGCTACTACTACTGCTACTACTACTACTACTACTACTACTATTATTATTATTATTATTATTATTATTATTATTATTATTATTATTTGCTCTAGTTTTAACAATAACTTAACAGAGCTTAAGTTATAATGTGAGGAACCTACAGATAGTCACTCTGTAATACACATAGAACACAAAGGAAATTGCAATATTACCAGAGTAGGAGACACTTTGCCAAAATTCCTCTAGAGGTGTTCACAAGGAGCTCACTTTTTCCAACTATTCTCTTCCCATTATCTGGCCACACAGTTCTCTTTCTTTTTCCCTTCCATATCCAGGCAGCCTGCCTTAACTCTGAGAGACGCAGAAGATAAATGAGCTTAGGAGAGTGAGCCTAAGAAAGGAAAGGAATTGAAGTGTTTGAAGCACCACCAGGCTTCAGGGTCATGAACTTTGCCTGATGGTGTATCTCTCCAATGCTTGACTCACATTGTCACATCTACACTTCTTCACCAGCAGAAGAGTTTAGAACAAGAGTTCTAGCAGTAAGGCACTATTTTGCCATTAGCATCTCCAGGCCTGGATTTACATCACTTTAATGGTATTATATTATAAAGATGGTTGACTTGATACATGTTTGTTTGGTTTTTCCTTTATTCTGAATAACCTGAAAGGTTATAAAACTTTTGTGACATTTTGTGGTCCTAATAAAACGGATCCCATTAGCCAGTTTTGTATATATATTTTTCTTGGACCAACATGGCTGTGATTGCTTTTTATTGGGCAAGGAGATTTCAGTCAAGATAATTAAAAACAAACAGAGTGCAATTAAAACTGGAGATAGATGACACAGTATAGCCATAGAGGGAGGAAAATAACAGTCTTGGAGGGGGGGAAAACAATTAAAATCTTCTTTGGTGGTCAAGACCTTCAGAGGGCTTTTTCTGAACATCCCTGTTGTAGGAGTGAAAACAAAGCATTCACTGCTTCTGCTTTGGCCTGTGCACATCCCAACCTCCTGCAAATCTTTGACAGAAACCAGATTAAAGTAGTAGACCTCCTTTGAGATTAATCACCTAGCATGTGTCTTCTGCTACTTTAATTCTTGGCCTATTAAAAATGTGGTTGTTTGCTGCCTTGAATCCTTGTGCCCCAAACTGCTTGTGTGTGTGATTTGTATCTTAGAATAAAAAAAAGGATGTTCTTAACAAAAAAGCCTCATCTCCCCCCCCTTGATGATCAAATCCAGGGATGTCCTGTGTTTTTCAGCAACCTCTTCTCGTGTTCTGAAATAGCCCTCTTGTTGATTTTCCAAAGGCAATTCCAAGCCTGTTGATTTACATAAGCTTGCAGGGAGATGGAGAGCAGAGAATGCTTTTGTGGGAGGGGGGAGGAAGGGTGGGCTGGAGAAAATGTGTTTCAATTCTGAAAGTGAGAGACATACACTTCTTAAGCTATTAAAAAGTCCAGGTCTCAGGGGGTTTGAGTTCTACATCCTGTTCTGTGTTCCCATATTTATCCCTCAATAGTATTGCATAATGAAAAAGGAACAATAATAAAACAGAACCAGACTAAAATGACTCCGGGGGGGGAGGGTAGCTGTGTTAGTCTGTCGAAAGGAAAAAACAATAATAAGGAGTGTTTGTGACAGTTTAGAGACTAACACTTTTAGTATGACATAAACTTTTATGGACTACACTTATTGCCTGTTGCCAACACTTTTAAAGTAGCATGTTAATGGTGTCAATTACAGTAAATGATTTCCCAGTGCAATTCCATATATGTCTATGCAGAAATAAATCTGACTGAGTTCATTGGCTATTGATTACAATTTACCCTTACCCTTCTAAAAAAAAAATTAAGCAGTTTTGTAACTGATTTCTATCAAACCTCAACTAATTAAAGTTTGAGATTCTAATAACAATATAGTGTTTTCTTCTTTTAATTGCAGTCATTAAGAGGAAAGCTTTAGGTGGATGGCCAGTTTGTTCATTTTGCATGTGAAGTTCTCGCACAGGTTACATATCACACACTTTTCTTTCCTTGTTGGCAAAATAATCTGCCATATCAAACAAGTATACTTAAAAGTCTTTAATGGATGCAAGTCTAAAAGGAGGTTTTTCCAGATGACACTTTTTATGTTATTTATGAGCTTTATAGGGAAATGGTGTCAGAGAATCACATCTTCAATATGTAAATCTCCTATACTCAAGTGCTTCATTTTTCTTATCCAAAAAAAGTTCTTTTAAGAACAGAAGGTGAAAGAACTATGTAGTATCTTTTAAGGGCTGTTGCTAAGATCTCTTCATCTAAAATAACTACCATTTAATTTTCCATGGAATTATAGCAACAAACATTTCAAACCAGTGGTGTCTGTAGGGGTAGTAAAAAAAAGGATCAAGATGGTAGCTGTGATAATATGATTGAAGGTCTATCCATTGGTTGACCATACTGCACAGGCACCCCTGCTTGGATCCTAATATCTCCCAATTCTTTTTTAAATAATATTTTTATTAAACGTTTAACTAGAATAGTAAAAAAAATAATACAAAAAAAGAAAAAAAGCATTATACTAAGGCAGTGGTTCTCAACCTTTTTAATGCCGTGACCCAACCGGTCGTAAGTCGAGGACTAAACCGGTCGTAAGTCGAGGACTAAACCGGTCGTAAGTCGAGGACTAAACCGGTCGTAAGTCGAGGACTACCCAATTGGTCGTAAGTCGAGGACTTTCCCTGCCCGGGAGCGCCGCACATGCGTGGTTCCGCCCCCTGCGCTGGCTGAGGCGTAGCTGGCAAGCGGCAGAGACGGAGCAGGCTGACCACCAGCTGACCCAGCCCAAGGGAGGTAAGGCACCCGCCAGAAAAGGGGGAAAAAATGGCGGACAAAAAAATGGCGGACAGCCTTGCTTGGCGACCCCCGTGAAATAGTCGATCGACCCCAAATGGGGTCCCGACCCACAGGCTGAGAACCACTGTACTAAGGTATTAGCAAAAAGTCCAAATGGAGCCCTAAAACAATTACCTTAATTAGCAAATATAAAACTCATCATTCCATATCTCAGCTCTTGACTGTGAACAAATCCAAAACTCAATGTCATTTCCAGTTCAAATGTGTCAGCAAGTCCAGAAAAAAAACCCTCCCAAAATAAAAATATTCCATTTTAACCTTGATCAAATAAGCCAATTTTATATTCCTTCCTTTTACATAAAACTGTTTTGCTCTTTAATCTATTTGAATGTCCCAAATTTCTTCAAAACAATTCTTGAACAATTTAACAAGTCTCTTTTATAAGTTCATTGGGAAGAAATTATTCCAACTACTCTATTTTATTTCCTTCTTAATTTTTAGAGCTTCATCCATTTTTTTGTATATCCAGTAATAAATTCTTGTTCATATTATGCTCCAATTTATGTCAGATAAGTTTTATTCTACATTCTACATTCTTGGGTAACTGCTTCTTCTGGGAATAGGATGCTTATAAAAACACATGACATAACTGACATTATTGAAGTCCCGTTGTCATTCCTCAACAATATCTCTGAACACCATTATAAGTTATTTATCTTGTTATGTATCCAATATTGGAAATGATTTTCCTTTCCACAAAAATGCATTTATTCTTTAAAATTAATTTCAAAGTCTATTCCAATATTCCAATGTTTCTGAATCTTAATCCATTTAAAACTTTCTATAGTCAAAATCTTGCCTTGCTTTTTGCTGTTTATTTTGAATTTGTAAAAATTATAAAGATACAGTTTCATTTTCTTATAATAAGGATTGAAGGCATTCACCTGGTGTTTCCAGATGTGTCATTTTGAAGGTGACTAATTTATTTAAAGCAGTTAATAGGCAATTTCCAAAGGTCATTGGGACAGGAAGTGTGATTTTATTTAAAAATCTGACTGAGATTGCTGTAAGAACGGCAAATTATCTCATCTTCTGGTTCTCCCACCCTCTGGAGTCCATTGCCTAGCAGTGTCCTGAGGAGTGACTGTGTGAAGCACAATATGGGCAATCTCATAACCTCACTTTCTCCAGAGAGAGTTGAAGGACTCAATTAATCATCATCTCATTGTTCCTAGCCTCAATTGTCAGCTCTGCTTTTTGTGGAGCAGTCATCAGCCCACTATTTCTTCCACAGAAGTCCCCTAATATCCCAACTAATATCCCAACTTTTCATAATATCCCCAAATCATGAAAGGAAAAGTTGAGAGCAGCTCTTTGACAAGGTTGGGGAAAGAAACATTGCAAAAATAAACAAACCTTTGTCCTCTGCAGCTGGCAACCTGCTGAATATGTCAGCATTATTCTACTGTATTCTATCTTTATTTCAAGATTGCTTATCCTATAGACAAAATAGAAAATTCCTTCACCAAAAGACATTCAGAGAAGGAATCTCCAGCAGTTCCCAGGGCAAATTATTCCACAATATTGTTGCAATCAATTTAAATTTATTATACATCTTCAGGGAGGAAATGATATTGTTTAAATAGAAATATAGCACTGTGATTGGATGATCTGTTTTCCTTTCTTTAGTTTTTTTAAAATCAGATTTTATCTGAACAACCAAATGATACTCTCAAATAGATCTGTACTTTGTAAAAGAAAGTACATAACTTCCCTGCTCCTACTATTCATCTGCATTACTTCTGTTTTAAAGATATGTTTAGATGGATTTGATTTTATAACATTTATCTGTTAAGACATTTCTGATCTAGAATAATCACAGATGTATTAACGATTTGTGGTACTATATTCTCAGGTGTGAAAAACCAGGTCTACACATAAAGGTCCAATTAAATCAATTAAATTGATTTATTGCTAAACAGCCTATGCACAGGAAACTTCTCAACTAATGATTAGCATCTGCTTGGAATTAGATAAAGATCTATGGAGTTCAGGGGGCAGATTGGACTTGCTTGTGGCTATGTAGGAACTGATCCCTCTTTTAACTCTACCCTATGTTCTGCCGCTCCTCCTACATGTATTTACTGAAATGATCAAGCATGATTATTTTAATCAATTTCCAAACATTTTTTCTCTTCAGGTTGAAAAGAAAAGAAATATTCAGGTTGAATATTCCTGAATATATCTTTCTTTGATTAGTTGTTATTTTTATTGTTTCTGTTTATTTTTAAAAATGTGTTAGCTGCAGATAACTGAAAGGTTTTAAAACAAGAATAAATGAAGGTTCTAAGTATCCTGATGGATGTAGCTGATATCAAGAGCATCCTCTTTTTTGCTAAACTGACAGCTTTTAAATGGCAAGTTGATGCCTTTATTTTTTGGCCAAATAAACATGAAAGTCCACTTGAAACTCTACAAAAAGAAGAAAGAAAGAAAACAAATTCATCTTTCAATAATAAACAAACTGTAGAAACAAAAAAAAGCTTATTCATTCATTTATTCATTCACTCATAAATGTGCCATATTTCTTAAATAAAAGCACAGTATCTTCTCTCTTATCAGTCCAATTAAACCACAATGCTAAGGTGCTGCCATAAAATAAACAAGTACTTGCTTTAAAAAGAAGACAATAGGACATCTAACTTTCAGAGGGAATTTTTGATAGTTTCAAAGACAAGAAATCACTCTGAAACGTGATTCCATCTAAGCATGTTGGAACATAGTTTTGAAAATCCCTTACCCGTTAGTATGGGGGCATGGCTGATGACAGTGGAAACCCAAATATTTTGAGAGAACTTGATTTTGAGAGAACTTGATTGTTTTGATTTAAAAAAGGAGGGGGAAGAACAATGGAACATTATGAGATGGCCAAGATCTGTGTGCTAATATTTTGTCTTTCATGTATTGCTCTATATAGTATACAGCTTCCCATATTTCCATTAAATCTGAAAAGAATATATTATAAGGCAATTATTTCCACGCTGCAGACTGTTTTCAAATTACAAACTGTAAGAAGCCAGAAAAACACAGAATAATGCAATGAAGGGAAACCCAAAATAGTACAGAACAATATCAACAAGCCCACCACCCCCTCCAATTCTCAAGCTCAAAAAGATTGTCTAGAGAATTCAGAATAAGAACATGTCAAGATATGAAGAATAAAATAGAAAAACAGAAGTTTCTTGCTTAAAAGAAAGTGCTGAGAATCTTCAAGACACATTTTAGTGAAGATTTAGCTCTCTTCTGCTTCATTGAAGTGTATATATGCATTGGAGACATTTAAGAGGACATTTTTAATCTATCTTTCGGCTGATACTTTCAGTGAGAAAAAAAAATGGCCCTTAGAGCCCATTCAAGCAGAAACCTCAGTAAAGGGCTTATTTCTGTAGAGCTTACATTCCTCTCTGTCCACCAGTGCTTCTCAACGTCACAAACTTTAAGATGGATGGACTACAAACTCCTAAAATTCCCGGTGGAATTCTGGAAGACTACACATTGTAACGTTCATGAGGCTGAAAAGCCTACAGTGATCCCAAGTCAGAGCTTATCTGATATTTTCATTTTTCAATTTTCAAAGTAAAATACAAAATCTGTGCATTGTTTGAAGTCTAATTTATAAATGTTTTTGCAAATTCTATAATGAATTAGCACTAAATGGATCCAAAGAATATTTGTTGGGGGAGAAGGTTGAATGCCACTGAAAACTTTTCAATTTATTTAAAATAATGCATGTTATTCTTTTAAAATATATATTTCATTAGTTTAAAATATCACTCTATATTTAAGAATTAATCTAGAACCGCAATTCAGGTTAAGAAAATTGACACTTCTTCCACCTTGCTTCATATACCTTCATATACCTACCCACACATAGGATGAGAAAATTTTCATTGGTATCAATGGAGGGCTTGTGGGTTAAAATCCCTATTTTGGGGTACAAAGACAGTGAAAGAGAAGAGGAAATTCTTCAACCTCATGTGTCCTGATTCAAATTGGGAGCCCTATATTTGCTTGTTATATTTCTTGATTTACTGGGTGATACAAGGATTTCAGTAGTGATGATAGCTGAATTGAATCAGACCTGCACTAACTACAATTGTGCTTTTAATTCCCTTTCCACCCAAAGCAAAATCTCCCTTAATTTGAGACCTTTCCAATTAATTACTTTGCAGTTAATTACTGCAAAGAAGCCCTGATGGATGTTATGTTTTTAATGTAACATATATCATTATTACATTATTATCCATTATTAATGGATTGTTAACTTGTGGCTTATATGGAAGTCTCTTGATATGTTCCAAAACATATCAAAAGTCAAAATGCATGTTTTTTTAGAAAGAGATAGATATGCCTAGTTAGCTTGGTGTTTAAAGTAAAATGTAGCATGAATTACACTATCTGCTTTTACAGAGAATCAACATGATGAGTGAGGTTTTCAAATCAGAAATATTACTTGCATTAACCTTTGAAATAAATCCTCTTTTATCTCCTGGCAGAGTGAACTCAGGATTTGAAAACTGATCCAATTTTTAAAAAATTAATTTCCGCATTAATTAGTTGCAAGCAAAAGGGAGATGATAAGGATGTCTTTATTAACAATAATGCTAGCTGTGCTAGAAGGACTTCTAGTGGATATGGAAGTGAACTGCCCTTTGTTTTGTTTTTCTGCAATAAAGCAATGAGATTTATTGGTATACACAGTATAATCTGCTCCTATGAAAGGTAAATACATCCAGCTGAACTGGATCTCCATATAGAACCTTGAACTGCATTGTGCTCAAACGAACAATGTTTCTCTTCAATAGGAAGAAAAGGTTGGCTTCTTATCTTTTCCTAGCAATAAACACTATTGAAATGCCATCACTGCACAGTTTGGTGCCAGACTTAAAATATATGCAGATCTCAAGACTATGAAGTTCCATATATAAGTTAGGTAGATTTTTTGAAAGACATAAGAGGAAGGGAGGGAGGGAGGGAGGGGGGGGGGGGGGGGGGGGGGGGGGGGGGGGGGGGGGGGGGGGGGGGGGGGGGGGGGGGGGGGGGGGGGGGGGGGGGGGGGGGGGGGGGGGGGGGGGGGGGGGGGGGGGGGGGGGGGGGGGGGGAGAGAGAGAGAGAGAGAGAGAGAGAGAGAGAGAGAGAGAGAGAGAGAGAGAGAGAGAGAGAGAGAGAGAGAGAGAGAGTCTAAAGCAGCACCTGGTTGTTACATATATGGAGACTACCTAGGAATTCCAATTCTGTTGGCTACATTAGGAAATCAGAAAAATATTTCAGAAGAAGGCAATGGCAAACCACCTATGTCAGGGGTCCCTAACCCCCCGGGCTGTAGCCTGTTCAAAACCAGGCCCCAGGAGAGATGGGCTACCACATGCATGTATTTAAGAATCTACTAAATGCACTGTACCTTCCATCCCACTGTGAAATCTGGAGCCCATCCTGGATTCATGAATATACTCCACAGACAAAGAGCAGGCAATTTGTTTGAAGCATCAGAAGAGAGACAAGAGTGTTGGCCAGTTCAGTAGCTAAGATACTGACACATTTATCATTTTGTTTACATAAAGTATCTAGTGCAGGGGTAGGCAACCTTGGCTCTTTTATGACTCGTGGACTTCAACTCCCAGAATTCTGGGAGTTGAAGTCCACAAGTCATAAAAGAGCCAAGGTTGCCTACCCCTGATCTAGTGGATATTTATATTGTGCGTAATTTTTTTTATTGGGTTGGGCTGCAAAATATCTGAGCAATGATTGAGGGGAGCAAAGAGTTGAGTTTTCTGGGATTCCACTCCTATACAAATTGCCAGCCACTAACTCTTTACAGATCCTCGACTTACAACAGTTCGTCTAATGACCGTTTAAAGTTACAACAACACTGAAAAAAATGACTTATGACCGTTTTTCACACTGACGACCATTGCAGCATTCCCATGGTCACGTGATCAAAATTCAGATGCTTGGCAACTGATTCAAATTTATGACAGTTACAGTGTTCTGGGATCATGTGATCCCCTTTTGCAATTTTCTGACAAGCCAAGTCAATGGGAAAGCCAGATGCAGCGATTCATTTAACAAGTGTGGCAAAAAATGTAAAAAAAATATATGGGCAAAACTCACATAACAAATGTCTCACTCAGCAATAGAAATTTTGGCTCAATTATGGTTGTAAGTCAAGGACTACCTGTACTCACAATGTAAAGTTTCAGTCATTTATTGTGTCTTTGAGTCTGGATTCCCAAACCTATACACTTAAAGAGTGTGATGGGACTTAAGCCTTTTATCCCACATTTGGTTTTCGCACAAGGCCCAGTTTTACACTTTTCATCCTTCTATTTCCAGAATAGCCATGTCTAGGAATTTCCTTTTTTTCTGAAAATATTTCCACCAAAGATGGTAAAAAGTACTTTTATATATATTAACATTTCTAACACTTATTTGGAATTCCCCTAAACATCTTTGACAATTTATCTGGATTTAGATACTACCTATTCCAGGTTTCTTAAAATGATTTGAAACTGAGGTCCTGATGCCAGTTGCCTTGAGGCTCTAACAAAATATTACAGATAATACATAACACACAGGTAATGCTTTGCATTGGGCATTAAAATAATTCAAACAGAAGAGATGATGAATATAAATTACTAATCCTCATTCTGTTTTATTATATTTGTGAATAAATGACCCGGATTCCAGTGCAAATATTAAAATGACCAATCAGAAGTTTTATTTCTAATGAGGCATAAAAAAGTACATAGAGAAATGAGTAACAGTATGAGAATCAGACAATGCTGGTGGATATCTTAAAGGGAGTAGTATCTCTTGTGATGTTAATGCTGTATGCTCAATCTGTATATGCAAATAAGTCACATAATTTTTTTTAATTAAAACTTTAGTATTCTCATTGCAAAGAAACTAAATCCAGGGTAAGGTTTGCAACAGTTGCAGAATTTTCAGTTAGGTGAAACATTAAAAATTGTTGGGTTTGTTTCTAATATATTTAGAGGATAATAAATTGAGGAACAAAGTCTTATATAAACTGAATTTTCCATGATGAATTCTGTCAAAGTTCCATACAGACCAGAATTCTAGTTTAGATTCTTCTGACTGATACACATTGATTGTGCAGTTTGAGCTACACGTGTGTGCGACAGCCCGCCACTTGCACAAGGGCCCAGTTCTCCTCCCTCCCCAGCCAGGCTGCCAAGCTGCAAAGGTTGGGGACCTCTGGTATAAAGTTCAGAATCAGCCTGAATGTGGAATTCTGGAAGCAGCAATTCTGGGGAGGCCCTAGCTGAGAACACCCTACTAATATACTTCTGTAAGGAACTAGCTATCCTGAGATTTCAGAAAGATAAAAAGGGAAAGCAGCAGTCTGTTCCATGTAGAGTAAACTTGTATTAATTACTATTAAATCATAAAAGGGTAGTAGGCAATGGAACTCAGTATACCATAGATTGACTGCAGA
Source organism: Protobothrops mucrosquamatus (assembly GCF_001527695.2). NCBI lineage: Eukaryota > Metazoa > Chordata > Lepidosauria > Squamata > Viperidae > Protobothrops > Protobothrops mucrosquamatus. The sequence goes on from NW_015386411.1 coordinate 600,510, forward strand.
AATCTACATGATTTCTACTAACTAGATGAACTCTAAGAGATACAGAAAACATTAACTTTTTGCTGCCATCTTATGGTCATCTATATATTTGCATACAAAATATGGTATGCCTTTTTAAAACAAATGACTCAAAAGCACTCTCACAGAGACAATTTTTGTAAGTGAATTAGGGGTCATGATTTCTACCAGCTTACACTCTGCTTATGTATGGCTAAAGGGATGTATGCTCAGTGGTGAGATTCAGCCAGTTCGCACCAGTTCGGCAGAACAGCTAGCTAATTTTTTGTTGACCAGGCCCAGAATGGACTCCCAGAAGTGGCATCTACACAGAGAACCGGTTGTTCACATATTTGAATCCCATTACTGTGTATGCTCCCTAATCTGCATTAATATAGCTCAAAATAACTTTCATAGTAGCATGAAACTTTGACCTATTTAAAGACAGCAAATTCAAGTGCATGAAGCAACCCAGAGAAACAAAATACTTTTACAGTATTTTCCCTTTGAATCTTAAACCCTCTCTGCAGTATTGTGCCTAAAATGTTTCCCCACTCTATCAATAAAATATTAAGGACCTATGAATTTATTTTTTATTTATCCTTAGAAGCAGCAGTAGACTTTTTTTTGTGACCAACCAATTTTGATAAAAAAAATTGACTACTTACTTAGAAGGCGACCTTGCCTCTCCCACTTCAGTACAATAATGAAGTCAGACTATAATAAATCAAATGTAAATATTCAGTAAGTGCTGCCTTTCTATATTATACTGGTCATCTATGACTAACAGAAGGCTTATATTCCTGAGAATCCCGTAAATGGCCAAGGAAACAAATCAATGGATCATTGAACAAATCAAGTCAGAGTTCTCATTGGAGACACAAATGACCAGGCTCAAATCATCTTACTCTGGATACATCTTACTTTGGACTCTGAAAAAAGGCTCTAATGTTGGGAAAATTAGAAGGAAAGAAAAGAAGACAAACCAGCAGCTACATAAGATGGACTCAGTTACAGTAGCAATAAATACACCATTAGCAGACTTGAAAGAAATAAATAGGGATAGATTTTCATGGGGGGGGGAATTATCTATGGTTGCTAAAAGTTGAAAAGGAGTTGATGGCTTATCTATATCTGTACCAAATAAAGTCAGAAGTTATTCTTTTTCTTCCTTCTTTACATTTTTTTTTTGCATTTTTATTTATTTATATTTCATATTTCTTAACTTCTATCCCCTTTTATACTGCTTTCTGACTTTTTCTTTCTTTTCAATTCTTTTTCTTCTTGCCTATTTACTTTTTGCCTATTTGTTTCATTCAATATTTTTTTTAAAAAAGAAAGAAAATTATTTGACGGCACATAATCAATTAATCAAGAAAACCTGTATATACACTCTAAAATGGTAGGATGCAGACACAAAGAAACCACACAAACGAAAAAGAAAAATTCTAAGACAAATTTCTGTCTTGCTAGTTACCATTTCTTCAAGGACAATGCTTCTGTTTTACTTTTCCTGCAGTTCCTACTGACTGCTTTAAGGAATGAAGTTAGTCCTCTTTTTCCTAGCCCTGGTTCATAGCTTCTGTAAAACTTCTGTCTGTTTCAGAATGATCATAATACTTTCATAACTCTTCCAAAATGAGAAGCTGGTGAAAACGGATTCTGTGAATATAGAATAAATAACATTTTGTTTGTGTGTGTATGTCTGTGTGTATGTATGTATGTATGTAAGTATTTAAAAAAGTGAACGCCAATGGACTGAATGCCACTGAATGCCAATGGACTCTGGGTTGCATACAAAACTAGGGGGGAAAGTAGCATAAAATCAAACAGCTCAGACAAAAAATAAGCACAAAATCAACAAATCAAAAAAAGAAAAGAAAAGAAAAACGGGACCTAAATAGTAAACATCAGTGGCAAACTTGGGACCAAAGCCAGGTTTTAATGTTCACGAGAGAGGGTTCAGTCCTTATCTTAGAGAGGATACTGTTTCAGAGGGCACTGGGGCTGCAATAGAGAAGGAGCTCCTAGATAGGTTTTCAGCAGTCAACAATCCTATATTCACAATACTTTGTCTTCCTTTTCAAACCATAGTGCATCCATCCCTGTAAAGGGCTTCAACTGTCAATCAAATCCTAAATATATTCAAACAAATTCTATTGATATGCCCATTGGGGTGCTGGAGGCGATTTGTACCAACTAGTGAGAGCTGATTGTTATCATTTTTCGGAAATTTTGTGAGTTGCCTGAGAGCATAGCTAAGCACTGATGCCCAGCATACAATCAAATCTTTGATAGCTAGCTATGCAGCATAGCAGCAGCCAGCAGAGTGCTTTGTCAAATATTTATCAATACACAACTAGATAGGGCCCAAAATGTCTGGTATATGAATTTAAAGTGCACAGGTACTTTCCTATATTTGAAATCTGGGCCTGCCGTTAAACTGTTGACTGACAAGCTTCACAAAGCTTCATTATATTAAATAAATTTGATTACATAAGAATTATAAAAAGTAGGAATAAGATTTCATAATATTCAAAGAAGAAAAACTAGGATGATTATTTTCCCTACTGTCCTGGATGCTCTATAACCACTATTATTTTCATTTCTCTAAACACGTCTTCATCGTACATTCAGTATAGCTTTGCTATGTTGAGTTAGGTCCAAAAGCAAGTTGGAAGAAAATATGACAGCCACTTCAAAACTTCTTATCTTGATATATTTCCTTTCAGTGATTCTGGCCTTTAAAGGAGGCAAAAAATTCCCAATCCAGGCAAAAACAAGGCCAGCACTTTTGTTATTTTGAAAGATCCAGGTCCATGAGGAACAGCATGCCAGGTATCCTGGCAGTAGCCTCCTATAGCTGATCCTCATTGTGAACAATTTGATATTCACTTAAAAAGGTAAAACAAAATTTACCATAAAACATTTTTTATAAATTAACCAATAGTACCTAAGTATTATTAAAGTAATCAGATCCTCTTTTGCACAAAGTGATGTTTTCAGTCTAGCTATTTTAACTGAAACCACTAGAGGACAACCTGCCATCTATATTTTGCTTCTTTTAATCCCTTTTCTAGAAGCTCCAAGCTAATATCCTTAATCTTTCATCTTTCCTTTAAAAGTTACTTATCAGGTCACAAAAATATCTTGCCATTTTTTCATAACCTTCCATTGTTTAGCTGGACCTTTGAATAGCACTATGAGAAATTGTCCAGGGTTTTGTTTGAGGCAGAATTACACAAATACATTTATGATTTACACTGACCTTCTTCAAACTACTTGAGGAACTGAAAACAGCCCGTCTTTTACTCATTGTTTCTTTTACAACGAGCTGTGCCATTAGAATAGTAAGGAAGGGCCAAAAATAGTATATTGTTTTCCTATCTTGGAGGAATGAGAATCACTCTAGTATAATACTTAGCTGCTTTATACTTTTGCATGTATTATTTTAACTAGCACTATTTATTTCATCTATGTGAAAAATTTTCTTTGATAAGTGCAACATTATAGGAAGCTCACTGGCATAATTCTTAAGGCATTCACAATTTCTGTTGTGATATTTAATTTCTTATATTAAAAAAATCAGCAGACCCGAAGAAAGACAGTAACATTAATTTGGAGGAGCAGTGTATGCTTACCAGTGTATGCTCATGAAGCTACCTTAAATTTTTGAAGTGGAAGAAGAGGAACTATAGGAGCATGAGGAAGAATTACTTCCAGAGTTATTTTGTATGGACCACATGGAGGCACTGATACATACTTAGAAAATTAAAATGAAGGGTGAATGCCATTCAGAGTTTTGCTTGGAAGTGTGGCCAGTTGTCCAGAAAAAAAAGGTGCATGTTTGGTGTGGTGGGTTCTAGTCACAAAAGCACAAAAGCCAAAGCCAGATAGATGACCTTTGGCCAGTCATTTTCTCTCTCTCTAGAAAGGAGGCAGTGACAAATGACTAGTGAAAAATTTGCTCTGAAAACTGGCAGGACTTATTGGGTAGTTGCCAGGAGTCAACTCTGACTCAAACACACACACACACACACATACAGAATAAAAGATGATTCAAACAGAGCATCCTAACGGCTACATGGAATGGCAGCGAATAATTTGATGCATTGGTTTTCAGGAAAAAAAGTATTTGGTGATTGAATTCTGCCAAAATAGAAAGTATGACCAAACTAAAAATGCAATCAAGTCCATTGACTCAAAAGGGTTATTCAGACCTTACTTGAATGAAAGCCCCATTCTCACTGAATCATGACACTTTTTGTTCACATATATCTCCATTGGTGGAAAATGCAGGAATTTATCAAAGGCTATTTTTGTCAAAATATTCAACCACTTGAATTAACCACTACAATTAACCTCGGTTCTTCTTCTGTTCCTATAAATGCCCATAGTTTGATACAGGTAGTCATCGACTTATGAACACAATTAAAATCAACATTTCTGTTGCTAAACAAGACAATTGTTAAGTGAGTTTTGTCCCGTTTTATGACCTTTTTTGCCATAATTATTAAGAGAATCACCGCAGTTAAGTTAGTAACAAGGTAGTTAAGGAAATCTGGCCCCCTCGTTGACTTTGCTTGTCAGAAAGTCACAGAAGGTGACCCCATAAATATGAACAAGTTGCGAAGCACCCAAATTTTGATCACACGATCACAGGAATGTTGCAACAGTTGTGAGTGTGAAAAACAGTGATAAATCACTTTTTTTAGTGTTGTTGTAACTTCAAATGGTCACTAAACAAATACTGTGAGCGAGGACTACCTGTACTTGCATTTGAAAAACCTACACCAGTTCTGGTTTGATGTCACGGTATAAACGGGTGCTGGAAGATGGGGCGTTCGATTTTGTCCCACTGGGGACTCTAAAAAGGGTTGAAAGTCGCCCCAAAGAGGTGACAGAGAAGGAGGGGACCCTCGTTGATCGCGGGAGGGCAGCATCCCTTCCGTTTGATCCAAGCAAGCCCTCCAAACCAGTGGGGGAAAGACTGGCTACATTTGTGTGGCTAGTCAGAAGCTGCTGACAACTGAAGAAAATAAGCATTAACCAGCAACGTTAGACCAACGTGGATGGAACTCAGTGAGACCCTATCCTCTCTTTATGACTTTAAGACTTTTTCCTGACAAAAAAACACCCAAAGCAAAGAATCCTCCCCAATGAGAGAAAGAAGGGGAATTTCCACCCCATTCCCTCAAGGAAAAGAAAAGTGGTGAATTAATTGCTTGGGGAAAAATAGAGAAAATTACAAAATTAATTTGGAAGCAATACACATATATAACTTTGAAATTTGGGGACTAAAAGTACTTTTGAGATTATTTTTTTAAAGAGTCTTAAAAAGCTTGTAATATATGTTTGGCTGTAAAAAGCATTGTCCTTGAAGAAATGGTAACTAGCAAGACTGAAACTTTTTAAATCCCTAAATAGATTGGGCAATAAAGACTACATACAAAAACAAAATGGATGTTCCATACTTAGCTTCAAATGGTAAAAAACCATCCCTAACACCTGTCCCCAAAGTCCCCAGCTTGACATACCAACAAGAAAATGTTAATGAATTTCAGAAAGAAATTCACCAGTTCTGGGCGGGCTTGAACTATGACCTGTGCCAGGCTTGTGTATACTACGGTATCCTGAACTAGTTGCATGAATGGTTCTGGGCGGTGGTTGACCTGGATGCGGAACTGTGTGAGTTTTATTCCAAGGGGTATGGGGCCCCAGGCCCTTGATGGCCTGTGGAGAAGCCAAGGGGTGAAGGCCGAGCAATCCTGGGCCCGGTTGTGGGTCCTACTGCTGGAACTGCTCGTCTGTTGCTCCAGTGCTTCAGGTGTAATCAGCCAGGACACCATGTAGCTGAGTGTCCAGTTCCCATTCCCAGCTTAAAGCAGGAACTTCTGGAAAAGGGGGAGCCACATCCAGGAAAGCCTTGGAGTAATTCCACTCCCCTTCATCATCGTCAGTCAGCTGCCTCTCCTGCCACTCAGTCAACTGGGGACCAGGAATGCCCAGCGTGGGTGGTTGGTGGGCCACATGGCCAGTCACAGCCAGGCTATGCCACCACTACCCTGAAGAACCCGCCTCCTGCATTGTCCCTGAGGCCAACCGCACATCAACCGCCGGCACGTCTGGTCTGGTCTCACGCACCTTAGGTGATACCGCTGATTGATCACTGTCCTCCACAGCCTCTGGTGTTGCCTCATCTGCCACAGCCAGTTCTACTACTTCTCCCATATCCACCGTCAGCTCAGTGCCCTCAGCCATCCCTCCTGTATCTGCACAGTCCACCATCAGGAATCACCAGGGAAAATGGGTAGGGACAGGAAAAGAGGAGCATTGACTTTCTGTCAAAGGTCCCAAGCCCAGACCTGAGCCCAACAGAAACACAGTCACTATGGGACCAAGGAAAACTTGGTTTATTCAAGCTGGGAAAGTAAAGGCACACTTTGTCTTATGAAGTATTAACCAGCAATCACAAAATAAAGTCAGTGCTGGAGATTCTGCCTCCCAGTGCCCTAAATAGACGGATACCGTGCCCTGCCTGGACCCCCCCCCCAACTAACCACCGTCCGGAGTGATGATTAGGAGCAATCATCCCACAGCAACGTCCCTCTTCTTCTAGCAGCAGCCTGTCCAGGACTCAGTTATACAGTTTACAAGCCTGGCAGCAAGAAAAGGCAAGGACCAGGAGCAGACTCAAAAGCCCTGTCGTTTTCTCCTCCAATGAGCCATTTGGTGGACCACTGAACAGCTGAGCTGGCAAAACAGGAAGTTCTGGCTCTCCCCCATCATCCTGCATGTTGGCTGGGTGGCAGCTGGGTCCCGCACCTCCAGAGGGCTACCGCTGCCCAGCTGAGTCCCCAGAATGCTGCTGAACGCTGTCGCCGTTGCTTCCAGCAGTTGCCATTGCTCCGTCCACCAACAGACCCCCCCCCATTTAGTGTCAAACCCCACAGGGGCTTAACACTAGCAACCCAGAAAATAGAAAGAAAATTAGAGGAAGCAATCCAAAGATGTAGGACCTAAAGAAAGGAACTAACAGGGAGACTCAGACAAATGAAGAATTAGAAAACATAGCAATAATATCGGAAATGGAAAAGATACCTTACCTGTCAAGATCTCAGAACACACTTGATGATAAGAAAGAAGAGCTGATTGAGTGGAAGATAGAGCTGTTAGGAGAATTGTGGGAAATTGGAGAAGGAGGAAGGCTGTTTAATGAATATCAATGGGCTGAACATCCTTCCAAAAATACTTTAATCAGATTGTCTTTCTTATTCCGAACAATATACACTAAAATAGAGGAAGAATTATTTGATGATTCAAATGCATTGTCTTGGAAAGTTAGTTGGCAAAGGAAGAAAGCTAGAGTAAGACTGAAGAAAATAGAGGTTTTGATCCATCAGATGCCTCAGGTTTACTTACCAATTGCTATGAAGCCCAAACCTACCATCTCCCATGACAGGTATAATCAGTGGTGGGATTCAGCCAGTTTGCACTACTTCAGCAGAACCGATACTAATTATTTGTTGAGTTCGGTGAATTGGTTATGATAAATCTGAGTCTCCACTCCTGGCCTTCCCATCTCCATTTTTTCCAAGCTTTTTTCAAGGGCGTCAGCTTCAGTCAGTGCATGCAGAGTGACAGAGTTCTCCCTTGGGGTTTGCCCACTTTCTCCTTCTTCCTCCTTCTTTAAACAGCCCTTCACTCCCATTGTTGCTTTTTTAGTCCCAAATCTCAGTTTCTCTGGAGCCTGTGCAGAGGGTCTTGGGAAACTTAGCCCCATAGCAATCAGGACATTCTGCATCAAGTAATCTTTAAAGAAAGTTAAACATAAGTATGGCAGCAAAAATCCAGCTGGTTTTTTTAGAAACTATTGTGCATTCATGTGCCTCCAATCCCTTTGTTTGCTGCAAAGCCAGATTGGAGCCCTCAGGCCGCTCCTTCCAGCCAATTTCAGAGCCAGTCCAAAAGGGAAGGGAATGGTTTCCACCCCATCTGATCACTGCAGGGCTTCATTTCCAAAGACCCTCTGCACAAGCTTCAGACAAACTGAGATCCGGGCTGTTCAAAGGAGGAAGGAGGAGAAAGTGGGAGAAGTCACTACCAAATAGAGAAGGCACAACAGGTGTTGGAGCAGGGTATGCCTGGCTGCGGGGCATACCATGCCCCATAGCATAGCAAGCGGTTGCAGGGTGCATGGGGCAGCTCCTGGCAAATCCTCTCAAGCTTTAGTCAGGTTGGATGGCGACCATCAATGGACAGCCATTTTCAGGTCCTTCCAGAGATGTTCAGTAGGGTTCAGGTCAGGACTCTGGCTGGCCCACTCTAGGACATTCACAGAGTTGTCCCTAAGTCACTCCTGTGTTGTCTTGGCTGTGTGCTTAGGATCATTATGATATTGGAAAATGAACCTTCGGTCCAGTCTGAGGTCCTGAGCACTATGGAACAAGTTTTCATTGAGGATATCCCTGTACTTTGCTCCATTCAGCTTTCCCTCAACCCCGACCAGTCTCTCAGTCCCTGCTGCTGAAAAACACCCCTACAGCATGATGCTTCCACCACCATGCTTCACTGTTGAGATAGTATTGGGCAGGTGATAAGCGGTGCCTGGTTTGCTCCAGACATAACATTTAGAATTGAGGCCAATCTTAGTTTCATTAGACCAGAGCATCTTGTTCCTCACAGTCTGAGAGTTCTTCAGGTGCTTTTTTGCAAACTCCAAGCAGGCTTTCATGTGTTTTGCTCTGAGGAGAGGCTTCCGTATAGCCACTCTGCCATAAAGCCCAGATTGGTGGAGAGCTGCAGTAATGGTTGTCCTACTGGAACCCTGTCCCATCTCTACACAGGATCTCTGGAGCTCTGTCAGAGTGACCATTGGGTTCTTGGTCACCTCTCTTACTAATGCCCTTCTCCCTGATTGCTCACTTTGACCAGGTGACCAGCTATTGAAAGAGTCCTGGTTGTGCCAAACTTCTTCCATTTGAGAATTATGAAGGCCACTGTGCTCTTAGGAATCTTCAGTGCAACAGAAATTTTATTGTAGCCTTCCCCAAATCTGTGCCTTGCAATAATCCTGTCTCTGAGCTCTGCAGGCAGTTCCTTTGCCCTCATGGTGTTTGCTCTGCTACAGTCTGCATTGTCATCTGTGAAGACTTCTATAGAGAGCTGTGTCCCTTTCCAAATCATGTCCAATCAATTTAATTTATCACAGGTGGAGTCCAATCAGGTGCAAAAACATGTCAGCAACGATCAAAAGTAATGGGACGCACCTGAGCTAAATTCCAAGTGTTGTTGCAAAGGCTCCGAATACTTATGCCAATGTGAAATTTCAGTTTTTTTCTTTTTAATTAATTTTCAGACATTTCTAAAATTCTGTTTTCACTTGTCATTATGGGATACTAAGTGTAGATTAATGAGAAAAGAATTTGAACAATTGTAGAATCAGGCTGCAGCATAACAAAATTGACAAAAGTGAAGGGTGGGGGCTGAATACTTTCTGAATGGACTATAAGTTTTAGTTCTGGAAGTAGGTCAGAAAATAGATGCAGAAAAAGAAAAATTTAACCCTTTTGTCCTTTATAATTTAAGTGAAACAGAATCCTGAAAGCTACTGATTTTCCTTGGGAGGGAAGTGCCCATTGCTGTTAACAAAAGCTCTCCTGCCAGGGAATAACAATCCCTTTGGAAGACTGATTTTTAGGAAGGTATCAGTAAGTGTAGAAAAGGTTTCTTTCTTCTTCCTCACAAATTTCACAATATGAAATATGAGAAATATGAATTATACGTAAATCCCTTTGCTATTCTCTTGTGATTTGTGGCTTTTGCAGATGTGGATGGCATAGATTTTTGAAAAAAATGTGCTGTTTAAATGCTTGTCAAATATTTTGTTTGACCCTGTCGTTGACTATTCAAAATGTTAGGAAAAGCATCTTCATGTTATGTTAGGCAGGGCAGAAGAGGAAAATATGCTTTCTTTTTTCATAAACATGTTACAGGTATGTATAATTTGGCCCTGATCAGAGGTGATGGCCTCTATGAAAGATTATCCCATTGTCTGATCTAATATAAGGCAACTTCCTATGTTTTTCCTACTTCATAAGTACTTGGACATTAACTAAAATGAATGTTTGTCATAAAGGGTCTATAATTTTAAAACTCATCTGTGCAGGAAAATAAAGTATGTTCTTCAGACAGCAAATTTAAAGAATCAAGTATTTATCTTAGTTACCAACATTTCCAAGTTGCCCAGACTTTAAATATCCATTTTAAAATGTCAGTAGGCCCCAGTTAATTATTGTGATCTCCTAGACAATCATTTCATTGTGCCAACAGAATCTCCCACTTACACAAAATGTATTGAATGGACTGATGATGCCATTTATTAGAGTACAACCCCTAGTTATGTTTTCCTTTTTTCTGAAATTCCATGCCACAAAGATAACATATAGAAAAAAATCTTAGTAATTTGGTAAAAGTCAAATATCTCATCCTGTATCCTTCTGGAGAGAAGAAGAGGAAATCAAGAAGAAGGAGATGTAGCTCATATTTGGAAATATACTCACTTGATCAGGAAAAAAAATAGTTATGAGCTGAATTTTCAGGTTAAATCTTTGGTAGAGAAGCGCTAGCACAATTAGCTTTTTGGTATATCAAAGTTTTCAAAATGGCAGTAGTTTGTCCCCTCCCTCCACTGGCAGCTCGGGAGGGGACACGAGCCTGGTTCCAGGGAATTGTTAACGCTTCTTTGCGGGAGGGTGTCTTCCCGGCGGCCCTAAAGGAGGCCGTGGTGAGGCCCCTCCTCAAGAAGCCTTCCCTGGACCCAGACGAGTTGGCCAACTATCGCCCGGTCTCCAACCTTCGCTTTGCAGCGAAGGTTGTTGAGAGTGTGGTTGCGCGNGTCCACGACTCGGCGGAAAATCAGGCGGCGGCCTGGGAGACAACTGCCGCCGCAGCATTGGACCGAGTCGTGCCTTTGCGGCCTCTGACCCGACGTGGATCTCGACCATCTCCTTGGTTTACCGAGGGGCTGAGAGAGATGAAACGTCGGAAAAGACGCCTAGAGAGCAGTTGGAGGGCCAGCCGAACCGAATCCGACCAAGCACAGGTAAGGATACATCTTAGATCCTACCTTGTGGCGATGAGGGAGGCTAGGACTAACTACTATGCCTCACTCATTGCGTCATCAGATAATCGCCCGGCCACCCTCTTCAGGGTGACCCGCTCTCTCCTTCAATTGGAGGGGGGGACCCCCTGGAGGGGAGGGCAGAGGATTTTGCGCAATATCTGCATGACAAAGTCGCTCGGATCCGGGAAGGCTTAGACTCCGACTGGTTGGCCCGGGGGGAGGAGACGGGAGCAGGTCTTGAGATGGTTGTATGGGAGGAGTTTGACTCTGTTGCTCCTGAAGATGTGGACAGGGTCTTGGGGAGGCTGAATGCAACCACATTTTTATTAGATCCGTGTCCCTCCTGGCTGGTACTGGCAGCTCGGGAGGGGACACGAGCCTGGTTCCAGGGAATTGTTAACGCTTCTTTGCGGGAGGGTGTCTTCCCGGCGGCCCTAAAGGAGGCCGTGGCGAGGCCCCTCCTCAAGAAGCCTTCCCTGGACCCAGACGAGTTGGCCAACTATCGCCCGGTCTCCAACCTTCGCTTTGCAGCGAAGGTTGTTGAGAGTGTGGTTGCGCGGCAGTTCCCTCGACACCTGGATGAAACAGACTATCTAGACCCATACCAGTCGGGCTTCAGGCCGGGATACAGCACGGAAACGGCATTGGTCATGTTGGTAAATGATCTCTGGAGGGCCCGGGACAGGGGTTATTCCTCTGTCCTTGTGCTTTTGGACCTCTCAGCAGCTTTTGATACTGTGGACCACGGTATCATGCTGCGGCGTCTCGGTGAGTTAGGAGTGGGAGGCACTGTTATGCAGTGGTTCTCCTCCTTCCTCACCGACCGTACGCAGTCTGTATTGGCAGGGGGA